>NC_136790.1:28583350-29123350 GCF_951216825.1 Electrona antarctica | reverse complement strand
AAACCCATCCAAACAGCTAAAGTATTTACAAAACACCATTGACAGTTTCTCATTCGCCTCAGCCTTAAAAACCCCTTAGAGGCGGGGCCACTAGGGGGTTGTGGGGGTGTTGAGGTTTTGGGGTGGGGGCTGGTGATGGGGGTGTTGAACTCGATTTGGGGACAATCGGACCTCTGTTGGTGTTCTCTCTACCACCTCTCCATGTTCCTTTTTTTCGTCTCTCTTGGAGCGTACGGCAGGGGTGTGGGGAAGGGGGGCTGGGAGGTGGTGTCAGATGGGGAGGGAAGGGGGGTAAATGCCATGACCTCTCAGGGTCAGCCCACACAGCCGCGGGGGCCCTGTATGGAGACCCCCCCCCCGCCCCCGTCAGCCCCCCCCACCCTCACAAAAACTCACAGACCACCACGCTAGCCCCCGCATGCCGCTCCCGTTGCTGCTGGAAACAGAGAGAGGAACTCAAGACAGGACGGTGAGGAAGAGTAGAATGGGCTTTAAACTGGTCCCTTAAGCCGGCATGGGTGACTTCAATTCAGAGCTGATGGTGGTGTCACAGAATGTTCTATTCTGCAACAGTTTTGTGACAGTGTTATTGTGGTGGCAGCAGCCCAAGCTCATTATGAGGGATATCTTGGCTTGTGTTACTTTGTTAAAAAAAAACGCAGGCAGTAGCTGTGAGATGTCCCCTCCAGTCCACCACAGCTGGGGCCAGACCATTTTAATTCGAATGTTGCTGTTCATGCTGCTCATTTCCGTCAGATTTGAGAGATAATTAGCTTGGCTGCTGTTCTCGCCTTTGTGTCCTGTCTCGTTGGAGAGAGAGAGAGAGAGAGAGAGAGAGAGAGAGAGAGGTTTAGAATCTGATACACGCTTTTGTTTTGTGTACATACTACATAGGTTTTCGGTGTATCAGACAGTGTGTGTGGGTCTCAGTGTGTGTGTACGCTGTTTGCCGATGCCAGTCTGTGTGTCTGGGTGTGTATCTGCAGTTGTGTGTGCGTAATATCTGTAGATAGATATAGATAGATATAGATGCTATTGTTTATTTGTGCATGTATTTATCTGTACATCTTTGTGAATGAGTATGTGTGTGACACTGTGCGACACTGTGCGTGCAACACTGTGCGTGCGTGCGTGCGTGCGTGCGTGCGTGCGTGCGTGCGTGCATGTGCACACATACAAGGGCAAGAGTGGTGTACATTTATAGTGGAGACTCGAGAGCAGCAGATGCAGGGAGTCTGTCCGAGCCCTTTGTTCTGCAGTGAGATCACTTAATGACTGGGCCTTTTGTATGAACTGG
This sequence comes from Electrona antarctica, assembly GCF_951216825.1. NCBI lineage: Eukaryota > Metazoa > Chordata > Actinopteri > Myctophiformes > Myctophidae > Electrona > Electrona antarctica. The sequence goes on along the minus strand of NC_136790.1, from coordinate 29,122,053 downwards.
ACTGACACCATCATACTTTCTCCATTTCTCTTTCTCCATTCCTTCCTCGCCTCCTCGTTATTTCTACCTCTCCAATCATCCAGCATTGCATCCCTCCCTCTGATATAGAAAACATTTGGAAGATAACGCACCATGTGTATTATTGTACGTGCATGGAAATTTACATGAGGCTTCCTGCATGGATCTGTATGCAATATGCATCTGACTTTCTGTAAGCTTAAGGTGTAACTATGAGGAGTGAGGACAGAATTGCATGATTACAACAAGTAAATTACATTAAAGCATTTTTGCTAGTTTTGAAAGTGGACAACCCTTATTTTAGGGTTAGGATAAGGCATATTAGGATTAGTTTTAGGGCTAGAGTGGTAAGGGTTTGGAATGGATAAAGCTTCATGTTAGGCATTGATGTACAGTAGTTGTACAGCATGTACGGAAGGATAGAGGAAAACTATGCTTTCCACTCTGTGATCACCACTATAAATAAACAACTAATGTTGCCACACTATAGTATCAAATACAAGACCATGCAAGTGTACATTCGCTCTCCGTCATGAAATCTTGATTATTTTCCCCCAGCCTTGAGCCACCAGAACAGCCGATTCTTTCATTCCCCAGTCATTCTGAAGCACTAGTGAGTGCATTATGTAGAGCTAACATTGACACAACTCCCTTATATCGTCATCTGCCTAACTGAGCTGGAATTTATTATTGGTTGGCCTGGTAACAGAGGGCGCCTCCCCCAGATCGAGCTGCGTCAGTGCATTTGGACCCTTCTCGTCAAATCTCTTGTGAATAACCTAGTTTCATGCAACTTAAATGCAGCTTCATACAGCTTGGTGTGAGTATGACTTTGTGTGCGTGTGTGTGCGTGCGTGCGTGCGTGCGTGCGTGCGAGCGTGCGATGTTCCATGCTTCCAGCCAGAACACATCACGGATACACCCCATTCAAGACAGAGAACCAGACTCGGTGCAGAATTAATGATGTGTTGGACTCTAAAATTACATTCACATTCATATTTCACCGTCTGGGCAGCACTTTCCTTCTGATATGAAAGAGAGAGTCTGTGTCATCACACACACTGCAGTCCACACACACACGCGCGCGCACATCACGTGTGCACAGGCAGAGTTTAACCATTATTGAGTTCAAAATATTTCACACATGAGCCCTTTCATCATTGGCAAAAATCTCATTTAACACCTTTTAGAGTGCGACCATTGCTCTATTGTGTTGGCTTATTGAAACGGAAAATTGCCATAGAGATTCTGACTGTCAAGCTAGACCGTGTGCCGAGTGCTGAGCTTATCAGAACCTTGGGGTAATCTAAATGAAATCTTCCTAGCGAATGGAATCGGCCTCCGCGCTATCTCTTGTCATTCTAGACTATTAAAGTTTTTTATTAGGAAGCAAAAGCCCATTTGTCAAAGGAACATGACTGTGGTCCTATTTTTAAACCAAAGAACAGACAAAGAACAACTATTATCGGTCCTGGGGCTTGACAGCGCTGATGGGTTGCGTTGACATATCAGGAGAAGCCATTGTTTATTTAGATCATTAAATCATTTTTATTTTTTTTTATTTTTTAAAGATATTTTTGGGTCTTTTTCTGCCTTTATTTGATAGTGTACAGCAGGGGTGCCCAAAATGTAGATTGTGATCTGATCACAAAGGCTGTGCAGGTAGATCACTTTGCCGCGTGTCACCCCTCATCTCTCTCCCCATTTCTTGTCACCATACTGTACACTTGTACAGTCTATCCAATAAAGGCAGAAAAAGCCCAAAAAATACATCTTAGAAAAAAGGATAGTCAGTAGCATTTCAAAGTTATGCAAAACAAAACAGTACCAATTCAAGCTAGAAAGTTATACAAAACAAAACAGTACCAATTCAAGCTAGAGAGTTATACAAAACAAAACCATTTCCCCCCTCTATTTCCCATTCCGAGTGTGTTTGTCTTATGTATATCAGTATACGGTACGTAACGCCAGCACGCTATTCAAAAGCCCCTTCGGGTACATTTTTAAACTATTTTCAGCAATGGGATAAAAAAAATTGGGTGGGTAGATCTTGTTGAGCTGGTCAATTTGAAAGTATACCTCTCAAGTCAAAATAGTGCGGGCACCCCTGGTGTACAGTAAGTTGACAGGAAATGGGGGGGGGGGGGGGGGGGGGGGGGGGCAAAAGGTCGTCGGGATTGGGAGTCGAACCCACGACACGCTGTCAGTCTGGATTAGCAGCCTAGGTGCCCGGACCGCTAGGTCGGCCCGGGCCATCATTATTCATTTATTGAGGAGTTGTAAGCTCAGAGGTCATTGGTTGAGGAGTTGTAAGCTCAGAGGTCATTGGGCAGAAGAATTCACACGGGACACAGCTGTGTTCCTGGGATGTATATGTGATGATGATGTTGGGTATTTAATGTGACTGACAGGCCAGCTTCTAAAGTTACTTGTACTGTATGTTTCCATGACCATGGCTTAGTTCTAATAGTGCAGCAGAGATTTGAGAGAACATACTTTTTGACGAAAGATGACAGTGGCTGTTGAAATACATTTTGTACAGTGTTCAGCACTTATACTTCCCCATAACCACATTGAGAGACACATAGGCACGCACACACACACACATACACACTACAAACATGGACGTGCATGCACACACACACACACGCACGCACGCACGCACGCACGCACGCACGCACGCACGCACGCACGCACGCACGCACGCACGCACGCACGCACGCACGCACACACACACACACACACACATGCTCACCACCACATAAACTCTTCTCAGAAGGTCTGACATACAGGCATGCCGTTGCAAGATTAGCATCTGAATGCCAACTGTTGTTAGAAAATTCAAGGGTCCTTGGAGATTTTGCACATTCTAGCCAGTGCTATACAGGCCAGTGGGAACAAAGTCACACATTAGCAAAGCTCTGCCAGCCTCAATTATGACCAAAGGGATTGGCTTGATGGTGTTGCAACAGGACCGCATTCAGGCCTGGATGTGTCTATTTAAACATTCCTGCCGGGCCATTTCCTTCATGCCTGCACCAATAGACATTGGATTGAAAATTCCTGTTGAGAATGCAAAAGAGATTCAGCGGTTTTTACTATTAGATTCAGTCTCATTTCATTCTATTTTCCACAGAGCATGTTTGGGGAACATTGCAGCCTGCAGTGGAAATGCTCACACTTTGTTCTCACCAGACTCTATGCCTTGAGGTTTCCACCTCCTCATTCTGTCTGTCTGTCTGTCTGTCTCTGTCTCTGTCTCTGTCTCTGTCTCTGTCTCTGTCTCTGTCTCTGTCTGTCTCTGTCTCTGTCTCTGTCTCTGTCTCTGTCTCTGTCTCTGTCTCTGTCTCTGTCTCTGTCTCTGTCTCTGTCTCTGTCTCCGTCTCCGTCTCCGTCTCCGTCTCCCTCTCCCTCTCTCTCTCTCTCCTCTCTCTCTTTGTGTATTTTGCACTCTCACCATCTTTGGACATGTGTTATAGATCGAGAAATAGAGAAGTATGACTTCTTTATGGTGGTGCGATATTTCCTCCAGGTTTCATGCACGTTATGAGACAGGCATGATTAAATTGCAAGTGTGTGTGCTATGACTCATGCTTCTGCAATATGTAATAAATGTTTTTTGTTCCTCCGGTTTTCTCATATTCTCTCTGAGGGTCGCACCCTCCTGGAGGTAGGGTGGGGGGTACGCATAACATGAATCAGACTTTATGCCCCAGGTGTTTTATTTATAGAGGGAAAAAAGTACATTAACGCCTTTGCAAAGTCTTTGGAAGATGTATCACTTCATACTCTTGTTGGCTTCCTCCCCACTACTCACTTGGGCTGTAGAAGTTGGTGTATTCCGTTGTTGTTGTGTGTGTTGTTGCAGAGTGTAACCTAACTGTCTGTCTCTGTGGTGGCTGTGTTTCATCCCTTCGCTCGCTGCCTCGCCGTGCACCGTATCCACACTGTGTTTCATCCCTTCGCTTGCTGCCTCGCCGTGCACCGTATCCACACTGTGTTTCATCCCTTCGCTCGCTGCCTCGCCGTGCACCGTATCCACACTGTGACATGGCCATCCCTCCATGCCTCTGCTGTCATGGCATTTATAATTCAGTCTTATCAATAAAAGATGGACGGCATTAACTTTTCATCAGACGCTGCAGTGCTGCTGGCTTCCAATGAGCTCTTTATGCAGGGAGGACTTTAGTGTAAAAGTTGGCTTCTCTCTGTTCTAGGCATCATTTAGTATTTGTATAACCTTGATGATCTTTGATCCTCAAACATTTTTTTAGAAGCCCATTCCGTGTGATCTTATATTCTGTACTCTTTAGAGATCACACTATCTCTACCACCTCCTCTCTCTACAAAGCCTTTAATGAGTTTTGCTGAGAGTCACATTTAGTCAAGTTTTTCCTGTGCTTCTGTCTAAATGGCAAAATTCCCACTTTCGTTTCTATCTGATGCGGCTGAATCAGCATTGCTGCCTCACCGTTCGTTCACTTAGTGCAAAGAGCTGATCTGTGCAGCTTTCTGTCTTAAGTATCAGAAACAGTGTTAAATCACCGCAGCCGATGGAAACAACGCTCCTTACCTTGGCGTTTATGAAAGCACACAAAACCATCATGCCGTCTGTCTGACCTAGGGAGGGACTGGCGTGGCTGCAATCAGCTGTTTCATAATCATCAGTTTCCGATTCTGCAGTATTACACAGTATCCTTGTCAAGGGAGGTGTTGTTTCTGCTGGAAACCACTTTTATTACTTTATATTGTCAATGTGGCATTTGCCACCCGTAGAGAGGAACAATATGAATAGATAAAAGAGTGTGATGGGGACAAAAACAGAAGGAACGTTAATTCCTTCTGTTACTGTACAGTCAGCTGATAAAAGACTGTAAATCCAATTATTTTCCTATCAAGAGGGAGAAGAGGCCTCATGGGGGGGCGGCGGCATCAGGAAATATCCACTGCCTGATTTATACTTGGTTGTGCATCGTGTCGCAGATCTACAAGCTCACAACGCATCGCACTGCGACGCGTTGTGAGCTTTCAGATCTGCTGTTCCATGAAGTATAACGGGCCCTTTAGCATGCACGACATTCACACAGTTGACTATAGATAGATCTGTACAATGTGTGATAAATGTTGCTGGATGGAAATTGTAAATTCATGGCTATATTAAGCACACTTCCTTCATCTGTTCTGCCAACATCAGCTTCTTGCACAACTGTTCAACAGGAAGTATACCTTCTCTTACCGCAAAACCATTCTGAAAGAGGAATCTACTCCAAAGAAGGAAGCACTGCCACTCGTGGTAGACAGTCTTAATTTGAACACAGGGAATTTATTCTTCACATGTCCCTAAATGTCCTGGACGACATTTTGATACTTGCAGGAAAATACTGTTTTGGAGACAGACTTGGTTAAGTATTTGACTCTCCTTCAACGAGGTTTGTATGTTTTTGTTTTCTTATTTTCTCCCTGTGGCTTTCCTTGCGGCTGGTACCTTGTTTTCAACCCATGCGAGTCATGAGAGGGATGGGGAATTTGAGAGGGGTGGAGTGGGGGTGTTGGGGATGAGAGAAAGATGCAGGGAGAATTTCAAACAGCTCACCACTGAGGGTCAGAGCTCATGTATTCCTGAGGGGAAACAACCGCATGCCCTGCAGAGAAGAGCAGGAATTAAACCAGAGCAAACACAGCTGGTGTGTGTGTGTGTGTGTGTGTGTGTGTGTGTGTGTGTGTGTGTGTGTGTGTGTGTGTGTGTGTGTGTGTGTGTGTGTGTGTGTGTGTGTGTGTGTGTGTGTGTGTGTGTGTGTGTGTGTGTGTGTGTGTGTGTGTGTGTGTGTGTGTGTGTGTGTGTGTGTGTGTGTGTGTGTGTGTGTGTGTGTGTGTGTGCATGTGGGTGCGTGTGCGTGTACGCACGCATATCTATGTTCCCTCCCACTTTGTATGTGTATATGCATATGCATGGCATTTGAGGGCATGTGCGTGCATATGCGTGTGCATGTATTAGTGCGTGCTGATGTGTGTGGGTATATGTGTTCACTTCTTATCTGCATGCGCACATAAGATAAGATTTTAAGGAGGAAGGACATGAGGGAGTGAGAGCAATGGGGAGGACCTAACCGAGTGACATATAGCTGCCTACAACCTAGACCAGAGAGGAACAGCAAGGCTCTGTGTCAGACAGGGGAACTAATTTTATTCGGGCATGGCGTGATAGCTCACACTCACCTCATCTGCAGTGAGTGTGCCTGGAGATACGTTCCACACGGCTTGGGTTCCTTTGCCATTAGCAAGCTGATTAAAGAGGTAACGATTATTACTCTTGTCCCTTCCCTCAAATTTCGAGGTGCTTATCAGATACTGTATGCACATGCACACACATCGGTGCGTGGTGTTGTTATGATGATAAATGACATAACGGTGAGGTTGTTGTTAAGCAGTGTGCACTCTCCCAGCTGAGGGAGTCTGCAGATGGGCTGTTGTTGTCATCTTCTAGGATTTACTCTGGGAGCTGCACTCTCCCTGTGGTGCACGCGTGTGCGCACACACGCACACACACACACACACACACGTGCGCGCGCACACACACACACACACACACACACACACACACACACACACACACACACACACACAAACACACACCCTTTCAACGTGAATATTGAGTGAGTACTTCCCAGAAGTACCTCCCAGTCATTGTGTTGGTCTTGGCTGCTCTGATTATGTGCTGAGATATATATTTTTTATTGTTGTTATAATTAGTTTTTTCACTCCTAGAGTACATGATGAGACCCAATAAATCCCTATTGAATTCTGAATCTTGAAGGTTTTGTGTCAGACCTCACACTGAATGATAATGAGATGAAACAAATACAAATACTTTCATTTTAAAATTATGATTTACTATTAAATTATGTTACGTGTGTTGACTTATTTCACAGTTACAACTAGCGTTACAATATTTTTATTTAGCTTCAAACAATAGCATGAAGTTGAGGAACCTTTTTATTTTCAAAAGTATTCAAAAGACTAGAGGAGGAATCATTTACTGTGAAACTGTTTATATCACAACACTTAATATCAACCCCTTGTTGTTACTACCTTGTTTATTGAGATTACTTTTCTTTAGTTCAGTTCAACTTTATTTATATAGTGGCAAATCACAATGTTAACTAATGAGACTTTCCATGTTATATATTATTATAAAGAACCACTTAAACACATATAATTTGTTGACCTGCTCCTCAGATGTCTATACTAGGTTCCCTTCTTTCTTCCCTCTACATTCAATCTCTTGAATTCATTCTTCATTGAATTCGCCCATTGTTGCCAAATGTTCGAATGTTATGACTTAGGGACTGGGGGGCATACGTTAGTCTGACATATGTGGCCGGTTAAGACTCACCCGTGGCTTCTGCGTGCCGCGTGCGGTTAGGGTTAGGTCAGAGTTTTGGGTAGGGTGTCGGACTATTGCGTGTCGGACTGTTAGGATGTCGGACCAAAGACATGCATCCTAGGGACGCTAGGGTTCATGTGGGTAATTTACAGAGACCCAACAATTCCCCGATGACCAAGCACTGGTGACAGCAGCATGGAAAAACTCCCCTTTAATGGGAAGTAACCTTGAACCTAGCTGGCTGGGGGGAGAGAGAGAGACAGAGAGAGAGAGAGAGAGAGAGAGAGAGAGAGAGAGAGAGAGAGACAGTGAGAGAGAGAGACAGACAGACAGACAGACAGACAGACAGACAGACAGACAGACAGACAGACAGACAGACAGACAGACAGACAGACAGACAGACAGAGAGAGAGAGAGAGAGAGAGAAAGAGACGGTCTACAATCTACACTATCAAGCGAGTGCTTCTCTCTGTTTGTAGTGAGACAGTTGCCATGGCAAACTCAGTGGGGCTATGCTGGGAATGAGTTGCAGTTATTCTTGTATTAAGAGAGAATAGGTCGGCAGTATAATTTTTAGCAAAGATACACAGGGTGGGCAGAATTGGCAATTCTCTGCACACCTAGAGGCAATTTACTTTCATGGAACATGCAAAGTGTGCCTGCCTTCCTGGTGATAATGTCACTTTAACATTGTTCTGTTTCATATTATTCTGTTGTGCACAATAACATGAAGTAGCTCTCTCGATTCGCTTTCTTCTGAAGCTGTATTTTTGTTCTACAGCTCTTTGCCTGTTGAACCATCCCTATTGATTGATTGAAATATTTATTAACAGTTTGCAGAATTACAGTACATTTCAAGCACAAACTCAATACAAAGGCTGTTAACTGTGAGTGGACGACCCAATTAAGCATTACACTTGTTTACAAGAGGGTCCACCATGTTCAATTCATCAAAACATTTAGAGACGTACAAATAGACACTTCTATATAGACAAAGAACAGAACAGGAATTCATCATAATGGAGGTATCATATTCAGGCCAATCTTAGACTTCCCTCTCTGCCTCTATCTCTCTGTCTCCCCAATGTTTCTATCTCCCTGTTCAGTGACCCATGTCCTTATTGTTACCCCTTCATCGCATCCTCTCTACCTTGTGTTTCTCTCCTTGACCTCTGACCTCCAGCTCATCCCCTCATCCCTCTCCAGGGGTGGTGAGGTCTGTCTTGGCCCCTGGCCCAGGTCCATTAGCCCCAGCCTGGCAGCCTTGTGCTCATCACCAGAGATCATTACACCCAGGCAATGACACCGGTCTAATGCATCATTAATGATTGATTAACGAGCTGATCTCAGACCAAATGGGAGCATTTGTACGGAAGAGCACCCTGTAATGGCCCTGCAAGGCTTGCATCTGCTATTTTTCATTGTGTGTGTGTGAGCGTGCGTGTGCGTGTGTGCGTGCGTGCGTGCGCGTGTGTGCGTGCGTGCGTGCGTGCGTGCGTGCGTGCGTGTACGCGTGCGCGTGCGTGTATGAGTGAGAGAGAGCAGATGAAAGACTCCCCTATACTACAGATAGGCCTGTCATAGGCCTGTGTATACAACACTAAAAGCCCTCTTAGTGCCCTCCGTGTTCTGGGTGCTCCAACGCTCGCAAGTTCATTTGTGTACGTCCACACACAATGGGACCTACTCTTTTATGCCTATTGAGTTTGAATGTAACTATTTAATTCATTCTATTCTTTTATTTATCTTTAAATGTCTTTCTATGCCTTATGTAAAGCATTTTGCAATACAAACAAACTCGCCTTGCCACGCAGTATGAGTATGCTGATGTTTCCGTCCTTTCTTACCATCATCTTCTTTAGCTGCGTACACTACTGTATAGCCGTGTACATACCGCATTCTTACACACTTTCACAGTTGTATTGACATTGAGGATTTGACTGTATATTGTTGTGTGTTGTGTTTTTATCTCCCAGGTTGAAGTGCGTGAGCTGCAGGCAGACGAAGAGGAGGTCGCTGCAGGCTGTAGAGTGATGGCAGGGTGGGGGCCGGTGGCCCCTCTCCCTCTCCTGCTGCTGGTCCTGGTATCCATCCTCCTCCCGTTGGTCCAGGGCTCCAGCTATCTGTCTGGACATCGCCTCAGGTCTCGCCTGCAGAGGGACCGCCATATCCGCAATGTCCGTCCCAACATCATCCTCATTCTCACCGATGATCAAGATATGGAGCTAGGTGGGCATCTCTTTTCTCTCTTTTCACTCTGTGTGCTTGTACGTGTGCGTGTGCGTGTGCGTGCGTGCGTGCGTGCGTGCGTGCGTGCGTGCGTGCGTGCGTGCGTGTTTCCAATAAAATAACCATAATGAAAATGATCCCTGATATTGTGTTCATAAAGCATGAACAAAGAAAGATCTTGAATATTGAGTTAAGCCGATAATTGTACCTGTACTGTACCTGTATATGGAACAAGTCTTCTTACACTGACCTACGATCAGCCCTTAGTGACACTGTCTGACACATATTACAGACGCAGACACATTTTGTATTTTATTGAAAACTTGGTGTTAAAAAACATCTCTTTTTGGCAGCATTTGTGGCACACCCTATGGGTGAAAGTGAAATTGTTTTTGGGTCTGTGTAGTTTAGAGGCCCCTCGATTTGTGATTAAAATGGGGTAGATTGGACACTGCGTTAATGAAGGCATTTTTTGCAAAGCGGGCCTCTCCTAATAGTAGCCATACGGAATGTAATCTGGAAAATCTGACTGATACATCTTGATCACATGACTCCAGAGATAATATATTTGACATAATTGCGCTGTCTGACATATACGCAGACATTATCCACATTACGTTGCGACAGTAAGGGTGAAATGTGTTTACTGGTGTTTACTGTTTATCTGCTGCTAAAATGTAGACCTCATTGTCATATTTGATTGATTTCTAATCAGAAGCTTACACCATCCTGATACAATACATAACAACCGTGTAGCTCTGGTCCGTAAAGTATCGTTTATACGTGTGGTGGGGGATCAGAGTTCTTCCACTAAGGAAAGTAGGCTTTCTAATGACACAACCCGCCTTTGTTTTGGTGAGTAGCAAAATTTTTATTTTTATTTACACTAAAGGCTGGTCTGCATTCATGCGAGCCCTGGAAGTCGAGAGTAACATAGCTCTAAATGCAACGCATTAGAGCTATGGACCAGAGCTAACAACCGTGTATTGAATTCACATAGGTACAAACATTTATATGGTAAATTGTGACTCAATCACAAAGGAAATACACTGGGTTGGATAGATGGGTACCGTTAATATTTGGTATGTATGATCGAATAGAGACCATCAAAAATTATATTTGACCACGATTGAGATTGACTGTTGTTGTTGAGACGTTGAAAACGGGTGTGTTTCAAAATGCTACAGTTACCAAAAGATGAGCGAGGCATCCTTCCTTATCTGGAAGATTATTATTAAGCGGCACCTAGTTGGTGAAATTGTGATTAACTGGACCAATTGGATATCCCCCTCAAAGCCATACTGGGTGATAAAACGCTTATGTGGATTCATTGAGAAAGATTAAGTAATTGGAAGAGGGTTCCTCTAAATACCTGGTTTAAAGAATATAAAGACCAAAATATAGGGGGAAAGGGTACTATACAGTAAGAATATGTTAAACTTAAATGGGAAAAGGAGGCAGTCATTGTTCTAACAGAGGATGAATGGCTATATGTAATGTAAGCCAGTAGCCACCACTTCTAGCTCTGGCCTTTGGAGAGCGTTTTAATGGACGAACATGATTAGGTTCCTTATTACTCAGAGAAGAAAGTACTTACAGATACAGAATGCATGGTATACACCGGACTCAGGTTATTGCAGAAAATGCAATAATGACTGACTACTTTCACATATTCTGGGATTGTCCAGCAATCCAAATTTACTGGCTAGAGATTGTATCAGATATCAACTCAATAATGGAAATGCTTGTCGGAAATATAATCGAAAAGTACACTGGATAGTACTGTCAAAAGATATAAGCTAATTTAGATCTAATAGCGTTACAATGAGGAGGATGACTCCATAATGGGGCATGGCTTTGGCAGTGACGCACTTTGTCTGGTGTTGAATCTGTGGAGGGGTATCCGGTAGGCCAGCTGTAGGCAATGCTGCGGTGTCAAGCTGGGCTTAATGTGAAACCGCAGTCATGATTTCGACAGGTCAGCCCTCGCTGGATTTGTCTATAGAGTGGCTGTAATTTCTTTTCACCAGGTTAGTTTCCACAGATAGAAATCCCATTAATTTATGATTTCTCCATAGACATTTCAGAAAATCTTTATATTAAGATTTTTTTTTTAAATATATGTTTATTGGTAGCGGGTTTCAACAATTTAAGTTCAGTTTGAACATACCATTTTTTCCCATTTTCTCCCTCCCCCCACAGTTATCGTCATTATTAAAACAATTAAAACAATATAAAAAAAAACAATAATAATTGAGTACAGACATACAAAAACAACAAGAAAAAAAGGAGAAAAAAATCCAGTCCTATATTAAGAATTTTAAGCCAAGAACCAATCTATCTATAATTACAATATTCCAACACATTTTGAGTTGTGTGCAAGCTTAACAAATGCAATGGTAGATATTTGGCACTGTAAAATTAAGAATTGGATTAAATTGTGGTCAGATATTATGTTATTATTGTTACAAAGATAGTAAAATGAGGGTCAAATTTGGAGCCATTATTAGAAATAAACCACTGCATCTCACCATCTAAATTGCATACCAATACGGTGGGAATCATTAAATCAATATTGACTTGCAAAAAATAGTATGTACTTATATCACTATAGCCACTAATATCACCATTAGTCACTATGTGAATGCATGTTAGAGATGATAAGTCAGAGGTTAGAAATTCTGTCAGAACCAACAAACATCGCATGGATGCACCTGGGATGTATCCTCAGTGATAAGGTCATCAGGGTTTCGGGTCTCGCAACATCATACCCCTCATAGCCCCTTACGTGGGCTGTTGGGCCTCCTCCTCATGGAAGACACAGTCTAGGGCGCCAACCCATTCTGCTCCCGGGTGCCGTCTACATTCCGGCTGTCACCTGTCTCTCCAGTGGTCACCACTCACCAGACTATACCCGGTTGTCACATAGTCTATTCCTATGAGTCACTGACTATAAATAGTCTAAGAACGAACAAATATTGCATGGATGGACCTGGGATGTATCTCAAGGTCATCAGGGTTTCGGGTCTCGCAACATACCCCTCAAGCAGGTGACCCAGCCGGGGTGATCAATTCCTGACTTACGTCCCAGTAACTACCCACTATCAGTCCATTAGGGAAAGACAGGGCCACACAGTCCGCCGCTCCTGAACTACTCTGCCGTGACTGGAACGTCTGGCGTGTGGAAGGACTAGGCTCTGTGGGTTGACTCCTGTTCGGTCCCCTCCTACGTCTCACCAGGTCCACTCCTGCTCTGACCAGGTGCAGCCAGGACCTGTGGGTTGCACCAGACTCCCAGCACCAGACACTTCATTCAGGAGTGTCGGATTCTTGAGCCGCAATGGTTCCGCAGGCTCCACCGGGGCCAACGGTGGTGCTGCAGGCTATGCTTGCGGCTTGAATGGCCCTCCTAAAGGCCTCACGGAAGACACACATAGTACTATGTAAGCATGTTACATACAGCTGCCAAACCAGTGGTCATAGTTTGTCACTATAATGTGGTGGTGACATTTACATAGAAATTACCATACGACTGTACGACTATATGCCTCTCACTGTAAATGTCAACAAGAATAGAGCCATAAAATGTGTAATATATACATACGCTGTATATACATACTGTATAGTGTATACATTATAAAAAATCACACCCGTGTGAAGTGAGGGGCGCTCATCATCATCGTACATCATCATCAAGAATGGTGGTCTCGACCTGGGCCATGGCTCAGTGGTCCAGGCACCTTGGCTGGTAATCCAGTCTGGCAGTGTGCCGTGGGTTCGACTCCCGATCCCGACGGCCTTTACTGCATGTCTTCCCCCCATCCCTCTCCCCAGAGAAAGCCACAAAAAAAACATTAAAAAAAAGAATGGTGGACTCTTATTGGCCAAGCGTTCCCACCGACTGTCACCAATTGTCAATGGCGTTTAATGTTTTGATGTTTAATTTACGTCATATTTGGTGGAAATTAATTTCTCCTTTCATTGTCAATGGCAAATATTGAGACGTGTGAGGACAAAAGCTGTATAAAGGAGGGGCTAGCGCCCCTCAAAAATCACACTCGTGTGAAGTGAGGGGCGCTCTTGTCATCGCACAGATTTACATCATATTTGGCGGACATTTGACCTAATTTCTCCTTTCATTGTCAATGGCAAATATTGAGACATGTGGGGACAAAAGCTGTATATAGGAGCGCGGGCGAGCGCCCCTCAAAAATCACACCCGTGTGAAGTGAGGGGCGCTCTCATCATCGTACAATTCACAATTTTCAATTTACAATTTAGGCATTTAGCAGACGCTCTTAATCCAGAGCGACTGGATAGACACATAAAATAGACCCTATGACGTAAAATTGTCCATTCATTGTCAATGGGAATTTAATGTTTGTGGAGGACAAAGTTTGTGCACATACACCAAAAGCTGGACATAGGCGCACCTCAATAAAAGTCTTGGGCATTTCATTATAGCCAACAAGACATTATTAGTGAGGACCAATTACTTGTGTATGAAGATGGGTTGAAATTAGTGAAGTCGTCCTTTAAGTGGGTAAAGAATATATCAGTCTTTTTTTGTTCACAGCTAAGGCCATATATCATCCGTTAACATTTTGCCGTAAATGGCTTTATTTTTTATTGATTTTACAATAAAGCTTACAAAATACACATGACTTACACAAAAGAAAGAGACAAGAAAAACAAACAAAAAACAAAACTAGTAAAAAAAATTAAAAAAAAACCCAATGGACAACACCCCTCCACATTCTGTTGTTGACAATAGTGATTATATCATCTGTAATGTATTACCAATTACAAATTGTTAATGCAACCATCCTTTAATATACAAATAAAAGTAGTCCTATATTTCATAGAACTTTCCTTTGACATTGTTAAATGGCTTTATTTTTTAAAGTTCACAGTTTTTGGAAAATGTTGTAAAATGTAAACTCAAAATTACCTGAATAATTTTGCCAATGTATCAATGTTTGAATTTGGTCCTTTTCCAATAATGTAATTGCTGCATTAGAATAAAACATTCATGTGTGCATTTGTAAGATGAGGGGGATGGGGGGTTACGGCTGGTGGATGGACGATTGTGGAGATGAATGTGTACATGCAATATTCTTCCATCTCCCGTGGTTATGGATATCCTGTCCATCCGTGTCGAACTGCTTCAGCTCGTAAAAGGTCAACCTAATGCTGCCTTTCACTCCATTAACCCCTCTGGCTCGCTCAGAGTCATACTCCCCTGTGCCAGCTCTGCTGGCATGAAATGAGAGCGGCCTGTGGCATCCATTGTCTGGGTGCCAAACGCTGGCCATCTCCCTACCCGCTTAAGCCCTTCAACGGCGTATTGGGCTGGAGTGGCTGCATAATGGGCCTTGGTGACACCCTTTGTCCTCCTGTGATCACTAGTGAGAAGACTCGCATTGAAAAGCAGGAATTTATGGTCAAGCATCTGTTTCCCCAAACAATCGCCATCAACACTGAAAGACCTTTAGTACACATGAATTCAAATGCGCTACACTTTGCCCAGAAGATTTATTCTTTCGACCCCCCCCCCCCCCTTTACTCTCTCTCTCTCTCGTCACCTCGCTTCTTTTCTTCTATCTCACTTCCCTATCTCGTGTTTCACACTTCTATTTTACCCATTTTTACTGTCCTTCTCGTCTTCTTTTTACCCTCCTGCCACTTTTACTTACATTTGTCTCGCTCACATCTCTTACGCCTCTTCCTCTCTGTACACGTCCCTCCGCTCTCTCCTGTCTCTTATTATATTATGCAACCTGCACATCTCTTTCGCAGGCTCAATGCAGGCCATGAACAAGACACGGCGTATCATGGAGAAGGGGGGCACGCATTTCTCCAACGCCTTCTCCACCACACCCATGTGCTGCCCCTCACGCTCCTCCATCCTGACCGGGAAGTACGTGCACAACCACCACACCTTCACCAACAACGAGAACTGCTCGTCACCCTCGTGGCAAGCCCATCATGAGCCATACACGTTTGCAGTGCACCTCAACAACTCCGGCTACAGGACAGGTCAGTGAGTGCATGTGGTGATGTTTCCCCACCATTTCTGGATCACCGACCAAACGTCACAAGCAGATGCCCCATGGAAGTTTGCATGTAAATTACTTGCAAGATCTCACTAATTTCAACTAGTATGCAATGCATGCTCATGCATGATTTAATGTTAAAGCGGCCCTGAAATAGAACTGTTGGGGCTGTGGCCCCCTGGTGGTATACTCCAGGCATGTTTTTCAGTGGGTCTATAAAAGACATCACCACTGTGACAGATGTCAGCACTGCTTTAAGCTACTTTTTCCTCACTCCTTAACCAGCCAAATACTTTACTCACCACTTGCTATGTCTCTCTCAGCATTTTTTGGGAAGTATCTGAACGAGTACAATGGCTCCTATGTGCCTCCCGGCTGGAGAGAATGGGTGGCACTGGTTAAGAACTCCCGCTTCTACAACTACACCCTCAGCAGGAATGGAGTCCGAGAGAAGCATGGCAACGACTACCCAAAGGTCTCACACTCTTATGTAGCGAGTTTACAAAACACACAAGACTTGCACAAGAAAACTGTTAGTTGTGGGTCAATTATATCTGAAAACATTTAGTTGACTCAAGTCATTTCACAGATAATGATGATGAAGTAAAAATGTCTTAATGGAGAATTATTTGAGGCACACATACGGTATGTGGGGGCATGGCCAAATACTTTCAGGTGCTGATACGTACAGGAGAAGGAGATGTAGTCCGCACACTGTTTTGTAGCTCCCACAGGAATTTTATTTAGAAGGATGACAACGTTTCGACCCCCTGTGGGTCTTCGTCGGGTATGACAGGTATACCTGACGAAAACCCATAGGGGGTCGAAACGTTGTCATCCTTCTAAATAAAATTCCTGTGGGAGCTACAAAACAGTGTGCGGACTACATCTCCTTCTCCGGCATGGCCAAATGTGTCATTGTCTTGGAGGTACAAATAACAGGTATCAGCAGTGCGTTTGTGAGAAAGATCATATACAACACAAAACTATGGTTGCTTGTGGTGCAGGAAGCCACGAATTGGAGCCAAATCCAAACAAGAGGCAACTTTTTTTCTTTTTAAGATATTTGTGGGGTCTTTTTTATGCCTTTATTGATAGGTAGACTGTAGTATATACGGTATACCCTATACCCTGAAGAAGGCAGTTGTACTGCCGAAACGTTGGTTCTTACTCTGCATCCTAATAAATAATCGGCTCTTTGGCTATCAGTGTGTGCAGCCACTATTTTGTCTTTTTAAGACTTAACTCTTTAGACAGTAGTAGTAGTATGACAGGAAATGGGGAAAGGGAAGGGCGGGACACGCAGCAAAGGTCGTCGGGATCGGGACTCAAACCCGTGACACGCTGTCGGGCTGGATTACCAGCCTAGGTGCCTGGACCGCTAGGCCGGCCCGGGCCAACAAGACGCAACTTTGTTTGCACCTCCAACACACTCACGTGATGTCAATTCCCTTCCCCTATTTGCACGTACTAACAAGGGTCACTGTAGCTAAAAGACTGAAAGTGATTTCTTTCTACTAAATCCATACACCCTCGCTCTGTAGGACTATCTGACAGACGTCATCACCAACGACAGCATCAACTATTTCCGCATGTCGAAGAGGATGTACCCTCATCGACCTGTCATGATGGTCCTGAGCCACGCTGCCCCCCATGGTCCGGAGGATTCAGCACCCCAGTACAGCTCTGCCTTCTCCAATGCCTCACAGCATATGTAAGAGCCCCATTTTAAAACGGCACGTTAGCGCATGTTCAGATGATTGTACCAAACTCCAATATAACTGTGCAGCCTGTGAGGGTTGAAAATGAGATATCCTAACTAACCTTATTGAAACTGGCTGGGGTAAATCAAGGATAAATTAATAATTTAAAAACAGTGTAAGTGCTGTCTTGGCTAACTAC
Organism: Electrona antarctica; assembly: GCF_951216825.1. NCBI lineage: Eukaryota > Metazoa > Chordata > Actinopteri > Myctophiformes > Myctophidae > Electrona > Electrona antarctica. The sequence continues at coordinate 29,104,464 of NC_136790.1, read as the reverse complement.
TTACCCTCTGTATGTGCAATCATGCTCACTTTCATTTGACCCAAAATGACACAAATTCCGTAATCTCACATCCATCTTTTCTTCCTCTGCCTGACCTGTACTACCATGCTTTTGGCAGAATAACCGTCCTTCACCCTCAACAGTGTAGCGCTCTGGTTTATTTGCCCTTACGTTTTGCTGCCATTAGTTTTACCATAGTAATGAGATTTGGTCATTTGCATCATTTTGTCAGGCATGCTTAAATATATGCACAATTGATGCCAGGCATGTATACATAATGAATACAAACATGCACATGCACATGCACATGCACATGCACATGCACATGCACATGCACATGCACATGCACATGCACATGCACATGCACATGCACATGCACATGCACATGCACGCACGCACGCACGCACACACACACACACACACACACAGGCAAAATGCTCCAGCCTTTGTCTCCCTGATTCTGCATGCACCTGAATGCTGCTGGCTAATGGCAGCTGTCCTATTGGCCTCCAGAGACAGACCCAAGAGGCCTTTAATGAGCCAGCATCCCTCCACCCCTTTCCCTGCACTGACTAAACCAACCAGCAGCATTAACCTACGCCATGCAGCCTTTATGCAATATGCATAGTCTAGAGAAGATACACTCCACTGTCTTTGCAGTAACTTTTAATTGCTTCTTTGGCTATAAATGTACTCCCTCTTGTTTGAGTTTTTGAGACAGTCCTTTTGGGCATTTTCTCTCCCTCACTTTTCTTCTTTCGCCCCCCATATCCATGACATGGTGATAAATATCCATATCCATGACATGGTGATAAATATCCATATCCATGACATGGTGATAAAAAGGCAGCCCTTCCAGAGGTGAACTTTCTTCCCACCTCAGCAGACGCGTCAGGCACTACATTTGAGTAGAGAGGGGGGGGGGATCCTGTGAGAAATTAGCATTTCGTAAAAGTCCAAAATCGATCCACTTTAAACGTTAGATATGTTTGCCTCTAAGATCTCATTAGATATTTAGCAGTGTTTATTTTGAAATAATTAAGGTTCCATATGGCCTGGAGTTAAATATTGATTATACCGTCCTTGCTGCAACCTCGCCGAGCATATTGATTGCATTTCTTCGCATTTTATATGGTTTATATAACCTCCAGTTCTGTGTTACATAAACAGTTTTCTGGCTACTTTATAGGAAAGAGTAGCAGACGTCACATCTGCAACCACTGGCTGAGGTTACTGTTGTGCGCATAGCCACACACATTACATATGCACACTACATCCATAATACTCCAATCCAATCTCCAGTACAAGTAAAACAATGCAGAGTGAAAACAACTGCAATGCAAAAATGCATGGAGGGGGTCAATGCAATACAAACTGAGCACCCAACTCCGCCACAGTGTTCTTTCATATGTAAATGAACGGACATGAAATGTGGTCTCCTCTGTATCAAGGCTTGCTATTATATATATATATATATACACTCCAAACTCCTGAGTGTAAAATAGACCCTCACTCTGAGAGTGAAATGTACACTCAAGATTTTGCAGTATGTATATATATATATATATATATATATATATATATATATATATATATATATATATATATATATATATATATGTACATATACACATGTATACACAGCCTTCCCATATTTTACTCTTTCAGAACTCCCAGCTACAACTATGCCCCGAACCCAGACAAGCATTGGATCCTGCGTTACACTGGTGCAATGAAGCCTGTCCACATGCAGTTCACTAATATGCTGATGCGCAGGCGGATGCAGACGCTGTTGTCTGTGGATGACAGTGTGGAGAAGGTGGGTGGACAAGCCCTTAGAGACAGACGCATACATCCAGACTCTTAACACACACACACACACACACACACACACACACACACACACACACACACACACACACACACACACACACACACACACACACACACACACACACACACACACACACACACACACACACGCTGACTCTCCCAAGTCCTAAGAGATCTGTGCTCATTCCTCCGACTAGTACTACTGCTTAATGTATTCACTGACACACTTGCTAAATGTTTCACCCCTGTCCTGTTCTATAAAACTTGCATGGGGGACTTCAATGATCAAACATGGTTTTCTACTTTTTCCATCACTATTCAAAAAATGAAGAATCTCTGAGAACTGAGCTGCTCTGATGTTTAGGTGTATAACATGTTGGTGGAGACGGGAGAACTTGACAACACGTACATCATCTACACCTCGGACCATGGCTACCACATTGGACAGTTTGGTTTGGTCAAGGGCAAATCAATGCCCTACGAGTTCGACATCCGCGTGCCCTTCTATGTACGGGGACCCAACGTGGAGTCAGGGACAACGTAAGTGACTGCATTTTCCTATTCGAAAATTGAACATTGAGTATGTTACAATCAGGGAGTAGGTATACGGTTATTGAACTTATGGACACCTGCCGGTTGTTCAGGATCATATGATCATGCCTCTGTGTTATTCCTTGCCTTTGTATTTGGGCCTTTGAATTTTGCTGCTGTGAATCTATGTGCTCAGGTGCGCATGTTGGAGTCTTTGTGGGAAAAAACATGGGTGTGCCTTCCATAGATATATATAAAAACTCTAGATGGCTCAAGGCGGAGTTTCTGACGTCGTTCACCCGGCAGCCATCTTACTTCGGGGCAGCTTAAACAGAAACAGTCATAACTCGCTCAAATCTTGACGGATTTACAAACGGGTTGGTTTATTACAAACGTTGTCAACGTGGCTATGATTCAGGACGCTTATCTGCTTTTTTATATGAACGTCGTATAAAAGCATATAAGTATGCGGACGTCTCTGACGTTTATAACAAACCAAACCGTTTGAAAATCGGTTGAAAATTGAGCAAGTTATGGTCATTTAAGAGTACATGCCCCATAGACACAATGTTATGTGGCCCGAGATAAGATGGCCGCCACGTAACGACGTTGCTCTCCATTGGCCAACAGCGTGGGTGAGCTATCTAGAGTTTATATATATCTATGGTGCCTTCCACATGGGGTGAAGGGGTGGGATACACACAGTGAATAAAAAGTGCAATGCAAACATCAAAAATATACTTTTGACAAGCATCCTCAGAATTCCTTCGAATATTCAAGACAATTACAGGAAAGAAATATTAGAGACAACAGATCAAAAATAGCCATACAGGAAGGACTAAGATAGATCAGGAAATTAATGAAGAGTCCATCCAGTCCAGTCCAGTAGATGGTGAGAGTTAAGACTCTAATTAATTTATTTTGGACAACTGACAAGTTGTGCTATTCTTCTCTAGTTGTAACATATCTAATGTGGGGATAAACAATAGTTACGTGTACGTGCACAGTATTGATGAATGTAGCAAAGGCATCAAATTATACTTTCAAAACCTAGCTCATGCAAATTTCTCAAACGTTGCCTTCAAAGAGTTCAATGATCACTTTCACTGCCAGGTGTTTATTGTAACCACTGCTTGTTTCCCTGCAGTAACCCTCACATAGTGTTGAACATTGACCTGGCCCCCACTATGCTGGACATAGCTGGAGCTGACATCCCCTCAGACATGGACGGCAAGTCCATCCTCAAACTGCTGGAAACGGACAAGCCAGTCAACAGGTCAACACATAATAATATTCCAAACCAATGTTTTTGAATGGATGAGATAATAAATAAATAAAAAAAGACTATATAAAGAGTTACAACATTTGTTCCATTTCAGTGCTCTCTTAGTCAGAGCTGAAATTGCAAACTAAATGCAAATGTTGCTCCACTTTCTGTTCAGCACAGTACAACGATGACATTTGAAAATGCACTACATGTTTGCCCACTCCAAATATCAGCAGCTGCTGTGACAAGAAAAAAGATTTATCTCCTTTAGCTGATAGTTTTTTTTATTGTTGTTGTTAGGTTCCAGTTAAACAAGAAAACGAAAACATGGAGGGACTCTTTCCTGGTAGAGAGAGGGTAAGGTTTATTGATTGACCTTTCACAGAATATGTTGTCATTTCGAGCTTTGTCACCTTGTGACATTAGTCTCCATAGCAGGTTGGCATTACCGTCTTTAAAACTAACCCTTTACTTTTTCACACAGGAAGCCACTGCACAAGAGGGCTGACGGGAAGGAAGTGGCTCAGGAGGAGAACTTCCTTCCTAAATACCAGCGGGTCAAAGATCTTTGTCAGAAGGCTGAGTACCAGACCTCCTGCCAGCAACCAGGACAGGTATTCATCTGGAAGGACTGGAGAAAGAGCAGATGTGAAAAGCATATAAGTATGGGATGATGTCTCACACATCCAGTGCAGTGATTGCAGTAGGTGTAAAATATTGAATTTTGCAATAGCAATTTTTGCTATCATCGTACTCCTGTGCCTGACTCCTTCGACATCCATGTTCCTATTTTAACCACATATGAAATCTGTAGGGTATGACGGCAGAAGCACATACACACACACACACACACACACACACATACACACACACACACACACACATACACACACACACACACATATCACACGCACGCATGGACGGCACGGACGGCACGGACGGATGGACGGCACGCACGCACGCACGCACGCACGCACGCACGCACGCACGCACGCACGCACTTTCCAACCTACCTATAACTACCTAACCCAATTCACCATCTATGTGTCTGTGTTCTCACAGAAGTGGCAGTGCGTGGAGGACTCGACTGGCAAGCTGAGGCTGTATAAATGCAAGGGCATGGCCAGTCTCTTTGCCCCGCGTATGCAGGCTCTGATGGCCAGTGGTGGCTCCCGCCTCTTTGGTGGCGTGACCAACTCTGACAGCTGTAACTGTGGCCCCCTGGGCCTCAAACAGACCGCTGTACTGAAGAGGAAGAGGCTGCTCACTAAGAGGAGTAAGCTCCCCCGTCAGTCACGTGAACTAGGTTGCCAGTAGTTATTAATAGAAACAGCTTATTTTGTTCTGAAAGATACTGGTGCCTTACTTTGAAATGCCCTTGTAATACAAAAGCCTTACAAAAAAGGGGCATTAATCTCAAGGTAAAATTCCTAGCTTTTGAAGAGTTCATGGTAAAATGGATGTCAGTGCTGCCACCAAGTGGTCGAGTTAGAAACTCACACGTGATCCATACTGCAATTTATCAGTCAGGGGTTAGAAAATAGTGACTGTGATGAAATAGAAATGATAAGAAGCTCATCATACAATATCAGTATTGTACAAAAACTATATATATAACTATATATATATATATATATATATATATATATATATATATATATATATATATATATATACCTCCTTTCTATGGATATATAGAGGGAGAGGGAGAGAGAGAGAGAGAGAGAGAGAGAGAGAGGAACAATTTAGAGAATAAATGATAACCAGTGTCTGGTGATTTTAATCCAGGTGCATCTTTGTCTACAGTAGTAAATATAGAGTGTATACTGAGTGTATAGAGTAAGATATAGGTATGTGCTATAATTCAGCAACTGATGCTGGACATTTGACACTGAACTTCCTTGGGTTCTTAGCACAGTACAGTGAGAAGTTCTTGTGTGGGCAGGCTTATATCACGAACCGCTCATCCGATCACGTGTAAGGTGTGGAGTTTGCATGTTCTCCCCGTGTCCCTAGGGTAGGTAACCTCACAAAAAACATGCAGTAATCCTGGTCTTTATACTGCCTTCCCTGGCCAGCTGGGGTGCCTGATGGAGGGGAAAGCAACTGATTGGAATTACATGTTCTTCCACGTGCTACATCCAACCGGGGAAACTCCCTGTCAGGTGAAAAGAAGCAGTTTGGACTCCTCATGCATAGAAGGAAGCATGAGGTCAGTCCGTTGCTCTCCCCAGGTTGGCAGAGTGAGTGTAGCGTCCAGGATTACATTAGATAATTGACACTGGGTGGAAAAAATGTATTGCAAAAATCGTGGGATACATTTATTTTTATATAAAAAAGGGCTTGTCAGTTGTATTGCTGAGGACCCAAGGAACTGAAGGAAGTACAGTGAAGTTGACCAGATAGGCAGACTGAGGCGTACTCCTAACCGGCACGCCTCAGCCATTGGAAAAGGCGAGTTTGGAAATAACTGGTAGAAATATATTTGAGCAGTATCACTTATTGCGTATACTTTCCCCCCACTCAGAGATGAAGACCAGCAAGAGTGTGCCTCGGAGCCGATGGTCACGCTCCATACCGTTTGAGCTGGACGGAGATCTGTACGCTGTTGACTTGGAGGAGGGCTACCGACCTGTGGGCTCCAGGAACAGCAGCTCGGGCAGGAGAGGAGAAGTGGGGAACATGGAGGAGGAGGATGAGGAGTTCAGTGGCATGGAGGTCACCGTCAAACCCACCCCCAGTAACAACAGCTTATCACCCTCTGCTGCACTTAAAGTCACCTACAGGTAAGGACTGTGTGTGTGTGTGTGTGTGTGTGTGTGTGTGTGTGTGTGTGTGTGTGTGTGTGTGTGTGTGTGTGTGTGTGTGTGTGTGTGTGTGTGTGTGTGTGTGTGTGTGTGTGTGTGTGTGTGTGTGTGTGTGTGTGTGTGGCTGGCTGGAGGGAGCATGGGGGCAAAGAGTGATGGTTGGACGGTTTATAGTAGTAAAAGCCATGGTTCTTCTGATATCTCTCTGTCTGCTTTCTCGGCAGGTGTGCCATTCTTATGAATGACACCGTTAAGTGTGATGGAGGTCTCTACAAATCCCTTCAAGCATGGAAAGACCACAAACTGCACATTGAGCATGAGGTACAGCCCTGCTCTTTTCCTTCAGATTTCTCTCACTAATTCAGTGGATTTGATTTGTTTCAACTGAAACCTCGACGTGCAATTGTGATTCTTGTTTGTGTTTAGATCGAAACCCTGCAGACCAAAATCAAGAACCTGCGTGACGTCAAAGGTCACTTGAAGAAGGTGCGACCTGATGAGTGCGAGTGTGACACCCCCAGGTGAGGGTTCCCCCCCCCCCCCCCCCCCCCCCCCCCACACACACACACACACACACACACACACACACACAGTTAAATTAACACTCAAGATTTTGCTGTGAGTGTAGCTGTCCACGTGACAAACATAAATTACAACTGGAACTCCTGCCTTTTCTTTCCAGTTATTTCTTCAAGAATAAGGAAGCCTTCAGGCTCAACGCAGGTCGCATCCACTCAATCAGGTACATAATAAAACAAGCCGTTTTTTGCTATGTTCTGCAGACCATAATGCTTTTCAAAGGGAATTGTTATTTTGCGACCCTTCCACCCCTCACTGCAAACCTCTTTCTCTGCACCTTATCAGAATGCCATCCAAACAGAAGAAACAGTGGATGATGAAGGAGCAGAAGCGTCGGAAGAAGCTCCGCAAGCTCCTCAAGAGGCTCCGGAACAATGACACCTGCAGCATGCCTGGCCTCACCTGCTTCACACATGACAACCAGCACTGGCAGACTGCCCCCTTCTGGACAAGTGAGACATCCATTCCAAAGCCTTTCGGGGTCTAAGTTCATTGAAACCAAAGTGGGAACTGTATTCAATAAGCCTATCTCACAGAATTTCCCCGCCCCCCTTAATACGCCCCCTTTCAGGGGTTAGTGGTGATAGCGTGACGTCACTCCATAGACGCTACATGTTAACAGAGGTAATTTAAGAAGTCTACAACTTTTGTTTTCTCAAGGTAAGGTTTGTTCTATCTGTTCGAGCTGATTTACCATCTTGTTTGCTTCATAATAATATTGGTCTGTCACATTTTTACATTAGAAAATGTACTTAGATTCTCCAGAGAAAAAAACGTGTAAATGCTAATGTTAATGACACCACTATTTACCGGAAGTGGGCGTGAAAAGCGGGCTGTGAGATAGGCCAATTAATTAACATAGCATAAAAACATTAACACAATAATACATGTCATCAACCAATATAAAACACTATTATGTGCAAAGGAGCATAACAGCGGTAGTGAGTGAATGACACCTCCTTTCTATGGTAATTTACATTTACCTCCCCTTGTGGTCTCCTGATGGATGTCATTTCAGGCCAAGTTTTATTTTTTTTAAGATAGTTTTGCCATTTTCTGCCTTTATTGATAGGATGGAAGTAAACTGACAGGAAATGGGGATAGAGATGGGGGAAGACACGCGGCAAAGGCTGTCAGGATTGGGAGTCGAACCTGCGGCACGCCGTCAGGCTGGCTCAGCAGCCTAGGTACCCAGACGGTTGAGTTAACCGTCCGGGCCATTTCAGGTCAATTTAGAAAGAAGCCAGTGATACAAATCCTTTGGATGGTGTCCACATTAGTAGTAGAATGAGAATTTTCCCATGTTTGTTCTAAATTTGGGTGGTACCAGATCATGGTTGCCCCCTCTAGTGTTGTGGCTGTGGGTGTCACTCACTTTAGTTAGTTTAGTAATATTGTTTTGTTTTATTTTCTTCCATTCCTCGCCCTTCCTTCCCTGTATTGCCCTACACGTCCCTGTCTGTCCGTGTCCTCGTCAGTGGGTCCATTCTGTGCTTGCACTAGTGCCAACAACAACACTTACTGGTGCCTGAGGACCATCAATGACACGCACAACTTTGTGTTCTGCGAGTTTGCTACTGGTTTCCTGGAGTATTTTGACCTCAACACTGACCCGTACCAGGTATGTAATCTGTGCACAGGAACACACATGCACATATACACGCACAGACACGTATATCACCAGTGCCAGAGTTTCCGAGGGTTCTGCAGCAGGATATCACAACATGATTCATATGGTATTTCCGTTATCTCCAACACAGGGGGTATGGAGTTTCCTGTGGCGACTCCAGTAAATGGTCTTTATAGTCATGTTTTGGCTAAACTCTTACTGAAAATATTGTCCTTGCTGTGCTTGTAGCTGATAAATGGCGTCAGCACACTGGACCGCGATGCTCTGAATTCAATGCACCAACAGCTTATGGAGCTGCGGAGCTGCAAGGGACATAAACAGTGCAACCCAGAGAAGGGTGAGTCAGAAATACTCAACAATATTGTATTGTATTGTATTGTATTGTATTGTATTGTATTGTATTGTATTGTATTGTATTGTATTGTATTGTATTGTATTGTATTGTATTGTATTGTATTGTATTGGTTTTATGTATTGTGTATTGGGGTTGAAACAAAATGATTCATACCATCTCTTGTCTTCTCTCTTTTTCAGGAGGAAAAGAGCGAAACTCCTTCAGCGACTACAGGTATTCTCATCTTCCCCTTGCCCATAGCTGATTACTTTTACAAATGCCACAGATGGAATTCATGTTACAATGTGAACTCAGAGTTTACAGCCTCCCAAGATGCTCTTTGGTCTTGTTTCCGCCTGCTGAGAGTCATTTGGGGAGTCAAAGGCATAAAATACACGGATAGTCTGGTGAAACTGAACCTCTTTAATGTTTGTACTGAATTGTACTGAATTGCCATGGGTTCCTAATACTGTGATCAAAGTGTTAAAGCGATGTTAGAACTTTGTCAGAACCTTGGGTTGTATATCAAAATGGCTTTGGTAGTAAATGTTTTCCTTTCTTTTAATTTCTTGGGGTATTTGTATATTTGCACAACATTTGTCCTCTGCATTTCCATTTACTGATCCTAACTACAGTATTAAGAGCAGTGGGCATTGATCATCTTTATTTGTTGTTTGTGTGCTCTGTGAGCGAGGGGCTGGAAGTACTGAGTCTATTCATTCTCATTGCATGCAACACTTTAGCAACAAACAAACACATTCTGTATAATATAGAAAAACAAGTCATGGTGCAATAGTTTTGCCTATTTACACGTACACTGATGTAGACTTATCATGTTTTGTTACACTAGATGGGTCATGGGTAATGTAACATGAATAAAGCCATTTCACTGAAGTTTATATTTTATAAAGATTGGTGGAATCTACTACATTTTTGTGCTTGTTATTTGCTGAAATTGTGATTTGGAGACCTGTTTCGCCATACATGAGGATGAATAGAATCACACTTAGAATCACTTTTCTCGATTGCAGATCATAGAGCACAGAAGCAGGTTGCTACACAACCCAAGGTTTATCCAACGCTTTAAGCATGAGGACGCTAGCGAGTGCCAAAATACAAGGCTGCTTTCAGCTTCTGCTATTCCCTTTTTTGTCATAAAGCCTAATTGCTTGTCTCTGCTGTGTGTGTGTGTGTGTGTGTGTGTGTGTGTGCGTATGTGTGTGCCCGCATGTGTTATATGCACATGTGTGATATGCACGTGTGTGTGTGTGTGTGTGTTTCTGTGTGTGTGTATCTACGTACCTGTGTACGTGTCTCCATGCACATGCGTCTGCCCATGCACGTGTGTAACGTGCTGTGCATGCTTCAGGCCAGTTCATCGTCGAAAGAGGCCAAAAGTGAAGAGGCCCTCCTCCAAATCGCTGTGAGTTTGTCATAAGCCATCTGTTCCCTCATATTCAGCCAAGCTCCCCCATCCATCCACAACCTCAATCCTATGCTTGGTCAGATGGCTCAGCAGCACGCTCTCCATAACCCAACCTCCTCCCCACCGTCCCTCACCATTTCTCCCTCTCTTGCCATTAAGTCTTTGTGCTCCTCCACGCAAACCCTCTATTGTACCTGCGTTTGCAATGCTGAAGTCCTGCACACACTAGTCAATGATAGGGCTCTGATAAGTTATTGTCTTGAAATATGTTGTCAGTCTTCATTTTTTAGTGTGTCTCTCTCACTGCTGCTGCTAGGAACAGACAACAACTGGAGCCATGGTTTCCAGTGAAGCACCTCAAATGACACAATATTTGTTTTCCTTCCTCCACAGAGGACAGATTTGGGAAGGGTGGGTCGGTTAACCACCTGTCTACCACAACTCACCACTCCGTGAGTGCCTCCAACAAAGGAGTAAGAGGAGGTGGAGGAGAGAGAGGGGGGGTTCAGGAGAACCCAAGGACCTTGTACAGACATCACTGGAGTGTAACTGAGATACTATTGTATTGTCTTTTTGGGTTTGAGGGTTTTCTGAGAGAGCCCGCTGGCACCGACCAGCTAACGCTCCGATCACCACCTCACTGGGAGAAACGCGGAGATCAATAGGAAACTTTTCTCACTCTCCAAGACTCTTATTTCTCTCTCACACTCTTTATACTCTCACATAATCACAACTCCCATCACACCCCAGCAAAACTCTGTTGCTGTGTTTGAAGTGGGGCTGTTTTGGTGTCCACAAGCAGACATTCATTTTCGCAGTACTACTTGTAGATTATACTGTATACTGTATTGGCTTTAATTGGCTTCCTTTCATGTCATGTGGAAATAGGTGGAAACCAAAGCACCAATAGACATGAGGCTTTATTAAGCCTAATTTATACTTGGTCATGCATTGTGTCGATTGTGTCGTTAGCTAGAAAATCTATTCTTTTCAGTAAGCCACACTGTTGTACGATGAAGTATAAATTAGGCTTTAGACATCCACTCTGCTGCTACACACTGATATTCTGGGTATGTCTTATTTGCCACATATTGGTTAGCTGCGATCGTTAGCCCTTAATAGGAATGTGATTTCTGAAATCCTTGCTCAATGTTCATCGATATGTCTGTGCACATGTAAAGTGGTCTGGACTCAATGATGGATATTTGACAATTTTTTTGTATTATAGCTAATCTTAATGTTGATGAATGTCATTGATGCAACGTCATCACCCCTTCTCTGTTAATAAGAGCTGTGGTCAATACATTTTGCCTACCCTACTGATTGCCCTTTGCTTAGCCACGCCATGTCAGCCACACCTTCAAAAGGTCTACACTCTAACCACTATCCCATCTATGGCACAATACAAGCATCTGAGTGTATTACCTTTTATTTGTTTGTATTGTCAATGCCACACTGTAGAGGTTCTAAAAATAGTTTGATCAGCTTGCTATACATGGTGCTATAAGATAACAATACTGAAATAAAAACTTGCTGTACAGTACAGTATGTATTTGAATGTATGTTGTGCAATTAATATAAATGTTTACAATATTTTTTATAATACTAAAGGGGCACATCTCTTGTATGATATGGGTTGGTTAAAATGACATTTTAGGTATAGAAGCATAGCTTGAGAAACGTCATTGCTCATATTTTGTATGGTTGTCCTTTCCTTCTCTAGAGACGTTTGATAAAAGGTGTTCTGGCTTTAGTATAAACACTTCCTTACATTGGGAAAGCACTTAAAATGTTCACTGTGAAAAGATAGGTCCCTATAAAATGAATGGATGTATTTGTATACTGTGCAGAAGATGGAACAGCACAACAAATGTAATTATCAATGTGACATTTTAGCATATTGCCTTTGTTAGCTTCTATGATTTTTATTTTTTCTCCCGAAACTTCTATAGATTTGAGTGTTTAAATCGTAATTGTGAATAAAGTGTTGTTTGGCCATTACATGATGGTTATACTTTTGTTCTGAAATGGCATGATAGTCTACTTGTATTCCAGCAGGTGTCGCTGTCTGTCTGTATTCAAAATCAAATCTCCAGTCTAGGCAACATGTTGTTGGACGGACCCTGAACTGAACTTCATTTGGGACCATCTGTAGATGGGATTTGGAAACAGACAATGGACAGTTTATTCTTTTATTAAATGAGTTGTTTTTCCTAGTATATATACCTATCAAAAATAATAAAAACGAAATCTGAGCCTGGAGTAGGCTAGACTGGCCTGTCTGCAACACCGGCGGCTACTAGTAGTGGGAGTGTGGGGAATTTGCCGATGGGGGGTGGTGTAGCGCGGCCCACTGTCGGTTTGGGGGGGAGGGGGGTGACCCCCCATCCAGTCCCGTCCTGCTATGACTCACGTGCAAAGGCGGAGACTCCATATCGGATTCACTACTGAGAACTGTCTCCTGTTCACACAAGGCTCACCCTGGCTGCTTTCTACCCGGTGAGAAGAAAACTAATCTACAACTTGAGGCAAAAACAACCAGACGAAAGGCTTTATTTCTTTATTCATCATTTACCTTACAATGTGACGGAAATGGCCGGGACAAGGTAAGGTTTCATATCCACGTTCAAATAGTTTGAAACTTAATTTATTGCACAAAGTTTACAACAGTGTTACTTCGGCGTTACCCGCCGTCCCACAAGCATTTGGTGGAGTGTAGCCATGCATATGTGTGTGAGGCTACGGCGAACAAGTCCATGTTACAGAATGGACAGTTTAGTTACATTATTTAGAACTTGGTATAGTTTGAAAAGAACACGCAATTTGGTATTTGCTGTAGAAACTCTGGGCATGGCATGCAAAGAGGTGTCTATTTGCATGATGCGTTTTAGGATTGTTTATTTGTATAACAAATGGACTTTTTTGTTGTAATTTTCCTGTTTTACCGTACACACTTGATTTAATTGAGTTTTTTTTTAATTACGGTATAATAAATGAACATACACATACATCACTCTTGTCAATATATTTTAGTATGTTGCTTTTCGAAGTAGTTTCACGCTGAAAATGCAGTCAGAATGTTTCAGTATTTCATACATAAGATAAAGCTTGCGTCTTGGTTTTTCCTATAATTATCCTCTTCCTCTTGATTCTTTTTAAACTAGTCCACAAATGGGCTCAGTTAACTCTTTGCTGTGGTTAAGAGACCAATAACCCCTAGACAAATGTTCCATTGCCCATTTGTTGCACCCATTTTACTGGTGGAAACCTAACTGGGACCACTAAGTTTTGGTTTACTTTTATGTTGATATTCACCATATTTGGTCTGCAGATGTGAATAGAATTACACACATTGCTTTGATCTGGAGGCAAATGGGTTTGTTTAGCTCACACTGAATTTAAAGCTATTTTAAAGGTAAGGAAAGGCTAGTTTTCTTTTGTATCCATAACAATATTATTACACCGCCTACACACAATTCATAAAATACTTAGTACTTAATTAGTTTGACTTCCAAGATTTCCTAGGCCTTTCAGTTGAAATTCAAGGCCTAGGAATTCTTTGATAGATTCTTATGTTATCTGGTACAACTACACCTTGTCATCATCTACACTGGTAAGCAATCTGGCCAGACGTAGTTTATATGTCTTAACACCTAAAGCAGTTCAGTTTACACAACATCACACCAATCTGACTTGCTGTGTTCAGCAGTTTTCTACCTCAGACGAGCTGGTGCCACCACACAGGAGGTCCAATACAATACCTCATCATGGGTTGTGGCACCAGCATCTGTTTGGTGGTGTTGGATTCTGTAAATGTTGCGTATATTGTTTAACATACATTTTGTTGTTGCTTAATTCAGATCAATCCACAGTAGAGAGAGAAGAAGCTATAGGGGCAGAGAGAGAGAGAGAGAAAAATACATGAAACACAAGTTGGGATTGAACCATGGACGTTGCTATTATGTGGTTGACACACTATATCCAGTCAGCTACCACCGGGTCCGGCACACCCCATGCATTCACTTCTTTAGTTGAGTGCTACCACTATCATAAATTCTAAATCTTGAGTCCAAACATTTTACAATTGAATGAGCCAAGCAAGACCAAATGTAAGAGCTACTATGAGGTTCAACTATTCAGAAGTTAAACAGTATCAGAAGTGACCAGCACTAAAGTGGACACTTCATAGTGCATCATTGTTTTACGGTCCTAAATGTAGTCAATTTCATGATCCTGACTGGCTCATGTTATTTTTCTTAGTTTAGACTGGGGTGTCTGTGTGAGCTCCGAAGAAGCCTGACAATAGGACGTTGTCCTACTGTTTACTCTACTGGCTCACAATGGTAGACTGAACAAAAGGGAACAAAACACTGCATTCCCAGGCAAGGTTATCCTGGTTTGAAGTCAGTTTTTGACAAGGACGGTGCAAAGGCAGGACATGGCTTTCAAGGCAGATCCCCTTTGATTGGTCCATTGAGAGGAAGTGTGATTTTGAACCTTGTGCCCTTGTACAAATCACTCCCTCAGGTTTGTGATGGGTTGAAACTATGACAAAAGATCTATGGATGGAGATTTTAGCCTTTCTTTTCCACTGTTTGAGTCGTTTTTGGCGCACCACTTTGCTTCCTGTTTTCGAGCTTCGCATCCATTATTCCATGCCATTTACTGTAATCCTGATCACACCCTAGAAGATCACTGTTATTGTCTCATGGCTTGCCACAAAGATGACACAGGGCTTCTATATGATTTGTCCAACCACATTTGTCTGCCAATGCCATCATCTAACCTCTGACATCTGAAATCCCTCTTGTATAGCGGATAAAAGGCCTAGCTTAACTTCTTGACCTGCACTTGGTTCTAACCTGATTGTAAGTGTTCTTGATCATTGCTCACAGTAGTGTTGCAGACCTGCAGTGTTATCTTCTGTAGTGTTGGCTGGTTGAGAATGTCTGAGTCATCCATGATCGTTTCTGAAAAGGCAGGTTTTAAGGCCTGAATTCCAGAGAGGCGTCAGGGGATATCAGCATGCTAACCCATTTTGACACCTCCACTGCAGTCTGCTGTAATTAACACAATGTTAATCTGTCTCTGCAACACTGTGAAGCCCCCCCCCCCCCCCCCTCACACACACTTCAATTCAAATGAGCTTTATTGGCATGCGAAGACATGCGTTTTACATACACACGTCACACACACACACACACACACACAGGGCCGGGGCCCAGGGGACCTTGGCTCGCAGGGGCCCTTTGGGAAAACGGGACCACACGGTACTGGGTTTGAGGCCCTGACAAGGGCTCCTGGGTCATTGATTGTGTTAAAGTTAGGTCAAAAAGATGATAACCCCCCCCCCTAAAAACCCTGAAAATGTCTCACACACATACACTCTCTCTCTTCCCCTCAGTCCTATCCAGGAAAGGGATTTTCCAACCGAAATATTTCATACCAAAATGGATTGTGGCTGGTGGTAATTTTCCTACCCCGGCCCCACATACTCAGTTAACATCTTCATAAGGTGTCTATTGATTTCCCAACCCCTGTGGAACTGGCATCGTCAGCAGCCTTGTTTCCTCTAGGGGACAATCAAGATGTTTCTTTCCTGCAAGTCTCCTCGGACGACGGACGGACCTCCTCCTGACCTCCCTGCATGCTCACCCTGTACTGGGTTGAGACTTTTGGCCTCATTTGTCTTGTCAGCAGGGGGTGGGGGAGGCTGGTGGTGGTGCTCCCAACTCCAAAATGAAGATGCAGACAGCCGCTCGTCACAGTTGAACGGGTCAATAAAAAAAGCAGATGGTCGAACCAGTGTCCAGTGTCCAGGCAGCGAGTCAGTGACACAGCGTTTATTAAACACTAACTGCAGAAAATGTCCTTTTGACCCTAAGTGATCTGACGAGGTAGATTGGACAATGTACAGTAAGGGCTGTTAATCACAATTCACCCATAATCAGTTCATCTGTCTCTCTTGTTTGGACAAGTGACCCCATTGTTTCCAATTCCTGACAGCTGGTGCACTGTGGCCAGAGAGAGCTTCCTTTTACGCAGTAAACACCCCGTCCTCAGCGGCCTCATGTCTCCTGCACATGCTGTCCCTCTCAACTGAAGGCTTATCTGACCTGGAAACGGCCTATGTGCTGTAGGACTTTTTAGCAGGGATGGACATGCCACTGTTGGCCGGAGTCGCCCTTTATATATATATAAAGGGGATTTATTGAGTGCTCAGTCTGTTTGCTGCCTCTCGTCTCAGACAAACACAGACTGTTCTACGTGGAGCAAAGAGGGGGCCGGAAGTTTCCAGCATGGCCACTGAATAATACTGCTGCATTAGTGTCTGTGTCACATGTGTGTGTGTGGGGGGGGGGGGGGGGGGGGGTCAAGACAATTGTGCCATACAGAGACCACAGGGCATTGCTTCTTCTCTGAGATTAGTTTGTAGGCAGAGTGCAAAGAATAGGATATCTCAAATTTGAGGTGGTGTTCGTTCCTGAACAAAAATGTTTCTCCTGGAAGCCAGTCATGACTAGAGACCATGATTTCACACACCTTATGAAGAAACAGTTTGTTGCAGTGAGTGAGGATAAACATTGAGCATTGCGATAAACCTGAGCAGTCATCCTGGCATTGTAATATTGGTCATTGGAAATCTGCTTGGGAAAGACTGTACATGCTGACATTGCCGGAACAGCCCTGAGATCCGGTCTAATCCAGAGCCAAGAGAGGGGGAAACTGTCTCTAGTTCTGGATTAGGGCAGCTGCTGAGGCAGGTCACCACGCACACCGCCCTGATGTCCCTAGCTCCTCCCCCGCTTCAGTGATTGGTTGGCCAACTATGTGGGAAGGCAGAAGATAGTTCTCGTTGAATGAAGTCTGCCCTGTTGATCTGACAAAGGCGTCCATTGTTCTTTGCCATCACAGACATTTACAAAGGATGCTCTTCACCTGCTTTGTAATGCATATTGAGTTAAGTCATTGTACTGTGAGCCTTTTGGCTAGGTAACTCTTTTGCCATTCTCTTGGAGACCCCATCAAGTTATATAAAACCAAGAAAATAAAAAAATTCAATGTTTCTCTGAAGTCTTAACTCACTTCATTGGGACATGGTCAACCTGTTAAAGCAACACATAATTTTGATCACTGGAAATTCAAATAATGTGAAAAAGCAGTATATATGTTTTAATTTGGCATTTTCTTTTACAATATCAAATTGGAAATTGTTTGAACAAGAAACTCCCCAACATTTCCCATGATGGGGCGTGATCGTGATGTCAGGAGTGGATGAAGATCCCCCTTGGTAAACTCGCCAAAGTCTCTGCTTTTATGAACTTATTACCATATCATTATATAAAAAAGCAACTGATATTGTTGTCCAGATATGGTACACTATGTAAATATCTGAAGTTGTCCCTTATCTGTTGCCCAAATGTATGTCATTTACAGGAAGTCAGATGGCAAGTGACAACTGCACATTGTGCTGCATGGAACAAATCAGCGGGTTGTGGAATGTCCACTTTCCACAGATTTTGTGTTCAAATAGACCCCAACACACCTTATAGCACAAAGGCCAAACCGGACCATCGGGTTCCCAGAGTTTTAGGTTTGCACACTGACACAAGTGACTCGGGACTGTTATTGATACTGTTGTGTTCACACATGATACTTGGCCAGATTACTTATTTCAGTGTAAGGACGGATCATCAGGTTGGACTTTCTTTGATGGTTCAAAGTTCAGCATGGCAATTCAACAGCTTGTTACGGTCATATCTGTCAGACTCAAGTTCTGTAAACTTGGGGCAGAGAAAGGGAGAGCAAGCAGAGAAAATCAGGAAAGAACCGGGTCAAAATAGAAATAAATCAGTTTATACATACCGGTAGTCATATAGCATAAAAAGGTTCAGGCATGTATATGAGGTTAGACATAATGTGCAAAAAGTAGCATGTATGTATCTACATGAGGTTAGACATCTGTGCATGCTGGCCAAGCAGATCAGAGCTTATGGAGATGAACAGAATGAGTCTGTCCCTCTGTTCTTTATCGTTCTGCCATGGCCTCGTTCTCTCTGCCAGGCATGTGGCCTCCTCTTGACTGTTTCTTCCCTGCCTTTGGCACTCTGCCTCTCCTGCCTGCCTGTCTGTCTGTACCCAAGCCTTTGGTCAGCTCACATAAGACCTGCGCTATCATGCCTGACATAGCCCTGGTGAAAAACGACCCCAGCACCCGTTTCCCAATGTCAGCGGAGGACATGTGAGGAATGGACACTGACAACTGCTAGCTGTGGGGAGTTGATGAGCACAGGAAGGGTGGATAATAGACTAGTATGACAACCTGCTGAAATAGTGTTGAACAGTCCAGTCGGCTTTCCAAGTGCCACAGGTTCCTGGGCAGGTGTAGTTCAGCCCATTATTGGTCATTATCGGTTAATAAAAACAATGCCTTTGAATCTTGGTGTAGAATAGGAAAGTGGATAATATCTTTTTATTTATTTTTTCACTTCATTTTTATTGAGAAAAAAGACTGACAACAAACAGGAAAGAAAAATATACAAAAAGAAATTGGAAAAAACAAAGCAAGAGACAAAAAAACAAAAAAGGGCTGCATTTTTCATATATTACATTTTACATTCATTGAATTCCTCATACATTGTCAATAGGCTGGATGAAGAGATCCAACGGAAAGTGGATAATATCTTAAGAATTTTTCCATCATGATTTCTGTGCCTGGCTAACGTTGCCCATACTGTAGGTATCCCCATATCTGAAAGATATAAGTCCTCTGACTCAACACCGTAGTGTATCAACAACCATAGTTATAGAGAGGAAGACATTGACAGTGACTGACATTACAAACAAACAAAGGTATAGCTATTCCAAACAGGCCATAAGTTCAAAGGAGGCAGGCAGCATCCAGCTCTCCAATTTAAGAAGCAGGTTAAGTGTTCAGTGTTCTATAACACCAGCATAACTTTATGGTAATTGCTGCAGTTTGTATGTATAGCAAGTGGACTCACTGGACTGGCAGAGGTTAATTACTTTGTAACAGACTCTGCAGTGCACACCTGTTGTTGGGTTTGTTAGGTGCTAAATTATATACACACGCACCCACCACACAAACAAATTGTATATTGGGGCCATGTGACCCGTTGCCCTTGGAACAAGAGGTGTTAAACAAAAGAGCGTAAGAATGCATGTATGACAGGTGCATGTTTTTTTCTTTTTTTCTGTCATCTGAAACGTGCACTCTCGCCTCTCCCTCAGATTGTTCTTGGCTGCATGGGTGGGGTGTGGGAGACCACAAACTTTCAGCCCTGCAAAATGACGATGGGGTACCAAACAGATACTGGCTTATTTTAGGCTTCCAGGGATCAATAACGATGGCAGAATTCGATGTGAAATTTGCACCAAAATTTGAGTTATTCCATAAACTAAACAGGCTAATTGTGTTCAGTGTGTACTCGTGTAACACACAGCCCCTTTTATTTGTTACAATCCTTTTCACTGCTGGCAGAGCCATTGATGGTGTGACACATTCTAGAACGATTTCTCTGTTCCACTCCAGTGGACTGGGGAGCGTGTCCACAACGCACACATTGTGCCAGGTTTATGGTTACATTTTGTGTTAGTCACAGGCTCAGCTACTGGTGCTACTGCCATGCGTACTCAGTAGTTGGTCCATGTCCCTGCTCTTGTTTTACAATATTTAGATAAGCGGGTTGCCTAGCAGCAACGCTGAATAGACTTTGTACGTTGCTAATACATATTCAAACAAAGGTCTGACGTTGGAAGACTGCTACTTGTATTATTGTACATTATTATATCGAGGTCCATGCCCCCATGGTTACTCAGTGAGAGCAAAGTATTCTTAGAAAATGGTCTTTCTGGGGATGACAACGATTTTGGAGTGATTCTGGCATACTTACATTTAATTAATTTTCTCTTAAAACCTGCAAGGTGGTGAGTATGAATAAAATTTATTTTATTTTAAATACAAGTATGAGAAGAAAGGATGTTTTGTGTCTCGAAATAGGAAATAGCAGGTCTGTAAATAAACCAGCCAGGCATACTTTGGCACTTGTTGCTGTGGTTGGTGAACAGAGCGCTAATGTTTCTTAGATGAAATGAATGGCAGGCCCTGTGCGAAAGGCCAGGATGCCTGGGTCCACCCCGGACAGTTGCAGACTGAGACTTCAGAGGCCAGCTCAGAATAGTCTGTTGTTAGGAGAGGTTAGAGGTGACTTTACAAGAGCGCTAAATGGAAAACGCCAGCTTAACTGCCCTATTGTCTCGCCATACCGAATCTAGAGACAAATGATTGCAATAATGCCTCCATTTGGCATAATTACTGAAGGAGCTCTATCTATCCACCAGACAGTGTCATTGAGGCACTAAGGAGGGCTTGAGCCATGACGAGATTATCAGATAAAAAGCTGCACTACTCCTGTCTGGTCAAAAAGCTATAAGCCACTCGGAGCAAAACTTTTTACCCTGTAGTTTATATCTTTCTTCTGGAATCAACAGCCTCACCGGTATTTGAGATTGATTGAAAGCCAAAGCTGAACAATAACAGAAGGCTGCTTTATTCCCAGACAATGCATTGTCCAGTTCTCTATGTTTTCCGTTGCTGGGAAAGTGCCATTTACACTTTGGGGTTGGTTTAGAACAATGGGGCAGATTCCATGAGCCACTGCTGTTGTTTCCCTCACTCTGGGAAACCATTCTCAGATCTGCAGTTATTTTTGGAGCTAACTGTAAATTGTGGATGATAGATAGAGTATAATTTCTTCTTCACAAGGAGACTTCTGGCACACTGGGACTGGGAGAAACAGAATAGCTTCTGTGTGGGTGTGGGTGTGTTACAGTTGTGCATATGATATGTGTATTACGCATCCATCCATCAGTTTTTGGCTTCTTGTTTTTTTCGTCCAGAGTAGACCTCAGTCGTGTGTTCTTTGTTTGCATAAGTATTTTTTCACCATTTGGCTTGCCTTATATTTAGTCACTAAAATTCTAGAGTGACTAAAAATACAGAATAGGCATTGCCTACTGAAATGTCTCCTTGACCCAAATGGGACACAGAAACTCCTGTATGAAATTCGAGAGCAGTGAGATGTGTTATCAGTAACAGAATGACAACGAAACAGTCATAGGAGCTCTCAAACCAAAGCTACTGTATTTCATACATTAGTAGCCTTTGTCATTGGAGCACTGTCAGCATGAGTATAATGTTGTGATAGAGTTCCATTAAAAGATCACTTTTAGATGGAACATAAATGTGACTCAAAACCTCAGTTTGGAATGGGATAATTATACTTGCATGTAATTAAAGTGTGTAAGGTTTTGTAGGAATCCTAAATCAAAACAAAGCATTTGATTCCAAAACACACATGGAACATATACTGATGGGACTCAGTATCGAGGTAACTTATCTGTAAAATAGCCCTTTGAGAGGCCAATATTTATTTTCCAGTCGCTTCTAAACATGGTGTTAGTTTACCTCTCACATAGCTGATGTCCTATTTTTCATCTCTGCACTCCATCCTATCCAGTGTTTACTGAAGGTGCTGAGGTGCCGGTGCAAGACCACTCAAGAACCTCTTCTTCTAAAGGGCTTCTCTCGGTGGTCTTCCCCCGCCCCCACCCCCCCACATGCTTGAGTCTGCTTTAATTACGTTGTGCGTTTTAGAGGTAAATCAGGTGCTCGCTGGCCCTGCAACCACGTGTGCGTAATGAGCCAATTTTAGTTCATTATCAAAACCTTCAACTGGGGTTTAGCTTTGCCACAGCAGAGCAGACTGCATTCCAAACCATTTATGAACATTTGCAGTGAGGGAGCCGACCGCTGCGGCTGATCAGAGACCTGTGCATTACTTCATGTCTCCCTGTCGCATCAGTGAGCAAATGTCCACCCATGGAAAAGTTGGGTTACAGAGCTCAGCATTAGCATTTGTTGTATTAGTAAATATTTGTATATCAAAGAAATTAACAATGAAATTCAGAAATTACAACAAAAAAACCAACTGGCAACTAACTACTATAGCATCTTCACACAGATTTTCCACAATAAAGTAAGGTAGATAAAGGATTAAAACATGCCTGTTTAAAGGAGGTTTTTAATCTTATGTAAGTACTCCCAGAAGTGATGTTCCCAGAATCTATGGAACCTGAACACCGGTCTGTCTTCCTGCTTATCTGCTGGTGTCAACAAAACCCAGCGGGCTTGATCCCAGCAGTGCACTAACTGCTGTTTATTTACCCAGAAGGAAAGGTCCTTATGCAACTATGCGCCGGTCTCAAAGGTCAGCCATAGCAGTTCTACATACAGTATATTGCGCATGTCTAACCGGTTTATCCTCTTTTGGTGTTTTTACTGCACAGGTTAGTAGCAGTAGCAACAACTGTACACTGTGTGTGCAGTGTACGGTTGCTGTGAATAATCCGAGGTGTAATGCTGTCTTATACAATATTGTAATGGTAAACACATGACTTGAAAGGAATCCAGCATGCAGAGATCTGTTTTTCTGGGTGTGTGTGTGTGTGTGTGTGTGAACTGTGAATGCCTCTTTAGAATGCCGGGGGGGAACAATGGAATAAAAGCTTGTGTGTGTATTTGTGTGGGTATATTGACCACTTAGGCAAGTTAGGCCTCTGCATTTAAAGGCCCATTATTTCAAGGCCTTCTTGCCAATTAGGCGAAACCGCTCTGGGGCTCCTTTTCAAACTTCAACTTCCTGTTGATTAGACTATTTGACAATACAGATCTGCGGATCTAGTCCTAATAAATAATTGCAAAAGCACTGGCATCATAGCAACAACTGCTGCTCTGAGTCCTAGAGCTCTCTGCTGTCTGGGTACGACTGCTGCTGACCATATACCAACCTTGAAACGTACCTTAGTTATGGCACCAAAAATGGTGGTCCCTTATTGGCTGTTGAGGACACCGACATACATACGTACGTACGTACGTACGTACGTACGTACGTAATAGGAAGTTGACTTTTTTTTGGAGAGGCGCTAGAAATTGCGATTGGCCTGGAAGAATAGCCACGCTTTTGCAAGTGCTAATGGGGATCCATAATAAAGTAAAGTAAAGATCATGTATGATTAAGAAAGATGATAAGAGCGCCCCTCACTTTCCTTATTAAGAAAACAAACCATTCAGGGTTTGGTGATGTTCTATAGTCATCAGCTAGAATCAGCTTGGTTTGTTTATGGGCTGAAAGAGCTCCTCCTGAGCCTCTTGTCCAACCTTTGGAGTTACATCATGGCAAGGTAACTACACAACCCAAACCTCTACCAACGTGTTCTTGCCCTTTAAAGGAGAGCCAATGAGGAGAAAGTCATGAAAAAAAAGAGAAAATAGTCACATTCTTGAAGAATGTGACATTAAAACCACAGAGTCATGTGGACCGGCTCCTAAGGACCGTGGCAGAGCTCTATCCGTGTCTGTGTAAGACTGGTGTGAGTGACAGGGCCAGATGGCCACCCAGCATTGGCCCACTGACACATAGGGGGTGTGTGACTCAGTGGGCTCCAGTTTCCCCTCCTTTCCGTGTGCTTTGGGGTGCAGTATTTACCTGGCTGTTGAAGGATAAAGGGGAGAGTCTGGAGCTAATGCTGGCTGCAGAGATGACGCTTTGTCATTTTCCATCCTCATAGCCTTGCCCAGTAAAGTGCCACTCAAAGTAGAGATTACAGATGACAGATTGTTCCAAGCAGGTTTTGTACTCAAAACACAAACATGCTAACCCTGGCAGACCCAGCTGGCACTATGTTGCAATGCTGGTTCTATTCCTGGGTCTGGAGGGCAAGGCGCAAGGTTGACTTGGCAAGCACACAAGACATGATTGTGGGTATTTGGTGAACTATGTGTGGGTACAGTTCTGAGTTGCCCATGCTGGGCATTGCGCCCTCTCATCACCACGGGTTGCTTGGACAGTGCGCTTGTGTCCCATACTTTGCTTGGACAGTGGGCTTGTGTCCCATACTGGTGGGAGAGAGGAAGCAAAGAGCTTCTCTATGATGAGTACGCTGGGAAAATAACCAGATTCCAAGGCATAATACTGTAACGCTAGTAATCTCTGCCTTTAACCTTGTTCTTTCAAAGACACTATAGGCCAGAGTTGGATGGATGACAGGCAGCAAAGATGAAAAGTCCTAACAACGCCAGACCCACAAGTGGTCATTACAGGCAGAGAGAAAGGGAATGTTGTGATATATTGGATACTTAAAGTCCACACTGAACATTTGTACTCTGCCTCTATCTCTGTGTCCTGTTTGCTGTCCTCCCTCTATGCCTGCTGTAACTTACATGGTGCTTAGCACAGCAAAAGGCCTCTCTCCGACTGTTCTAAATTGTTCTCCCACATGCATTGGCTGGCACAGTTAGGAGTTAGGACACTGCATTAGGTAACTAGATCAAGGAGACATAATGGAGCCCTCTAAAAGGATCGCATGACCTGGATATACAGCAACATCTCCAACAACAGCACAAGCTGCTTTGTCACACTTTTACTTTGACTCTTATATAATATTGGTACAGCACAAGGCCCAGGATTTGGGACGGTATCATTCATTTGCAATCTATTAATTTAACCATTTAAAGATAGATTTGGTAAACTGGACCTGAGTTGGTTCTGTAGGCTACTGGGTCCGTTTCTTTCCCGTCTACACCAAATCTCTTTGCCAAAAACAAGGCGTCGCAAAGGAGTAGGCCTACTTCAAACAAGACATGACATATTTAATCAATTACACCTTCAATTGATTTTGAATTGTTCATTCCCGAGCCAATAATTTGATGACCGGGTCATCAATCGTCAATAAGGGGACTCCTACTGGAGACTCCGCCGGTCATCAAATTATTGGCTTAGGAAAGAAAAAGAAATCGGTGGTTTCAAGGTTTCATGGGGTGTGTAATTGATAGAAAATAAGTATTTTTTGGGGTGAACTATTCCATAATTTCAGTTAATGGTCTTTGTGCCTCAGACTCTTTCATATAAGACCTGTTTATCGGTTGAATCATCATTTAGCTGGGGACCACCTGGAACACCCTCAAGGACCACTGGAGGTCCCCGGACCACTGGTTGAGAACCACTGATTTAGTGGAACCACGAACGGATGGCTTCTCTTCAGGCCCCTCTGATCTGGGCCCCTGCTCTGGCACTGCTCTTGGTTTCTTGCTGAGTGTGTCCACCTGTCTCCTTTGGTCAGAGAGCACTCGCATAGCGCTGCTCCTGCTGCTCTGCTGTCAGCCAAGGGGGTGACGTCATCACGGCTGACATGCACACAATACACGTAGAGGGACACACAAACATTTTTACACTCTGTCCATATGGACAGAGCTAGGCATTTGCATGCTTCTCAGTCTGCTGAACAGCGTGAGCTGTTTACAGCTTGTCTTCCTGATGACCAGTTGAGCATATATACCGCTACCCTGTTGTGAATGTTTTTGTCAGTGTCTTTGTCTAATTTCCTTTGGCTAGTCTGTCCTAACAACAAAATCGTTTCTTTCTTCTCATTCAGCTCTGATTGGGTGGAGATCCTGGAGCCCCGCTCTCGGGAACGCATGTACGTGAACCTGGCCACCGGCGAGTGCGGCTGGGAACCCCCGCTGGGTGCCCCTGTCCGCCAGGCCGACGGCAACCAGTGGTGGGAGCTCTTTGACCCCCACAGTGGCCGCTTCTACTACTACAACTCATCCGGCCGCCGGACCGTTTGGCACCGGCCCCAGGGTGGAGATATAGTGCCCCTGTCCCAACTACAGGCCATGAAACGCTGTACCGAAGCCAAGCAGGCTGCGGGGGACTCCGACAGGCAGCACCACAGCACCACAGGGAGCATAGGCAGCGTGGGAAGCCAGGGGCGGCAAACCCCGCTGGCCGAACCAGAGCGAGAGGCGACCAGTTCCAGAGACCAGGAGACCAGCGAGAAAGAGACTGGTGACACTGAGCTGGAGCTGGCTGTGGCAGACAGCAGGTCGCAGGGAGATGGCAGCAGCTCTGAGCGCAGCATAGAGAGCAGCAAAGACTCACAGAGGTACGTCTGAGACCCTAGATGTTACAAACAGACCATGGTTTCGTCTACTGTGCAGGGCAGCAGTGGGTTCCCAGTTCGATCCAGGGCTCCCCCAGAGTTAGTGTTGAAATGTCCTTGAGCAACCCCTAATCTTTTATTTATTTTTAATAATTTTT
This sequence comes from Electrona antarctica, assembly GCF_951216825.1. NCBI lineage: Eukaryota > Metazoa > Chordata > Actinopteri > Myctophiformes > Myctophidae > Electrona > Electrona antarctica. The sequence continues at coordinate 29,077,876 of NC_136790.1, read as the reverse complement.
ATCCCATGATTTTGCAACCAATTTTCAGTGTCAATTATCTAATGTAATCCTGGGCGCTACACTTCCTCTGCCAACCTGGGGGGCAGCAAACTGACCTCATGCTTCCTTCTATGCATGAGGAGTCCAAGCTGCTTCTTTTCACCTAAAAGGGGGAGTTTCCCCGGCCAGACGTAGCGCGTGGAAGGAACACGTTATTCCGACCAGTTCCTTTCCCCTCCATCAGGCGCCCTAATTGCCCTAATTGCTCCCGATGAGCAGGCTGGTGCCTTGCACGGTTTCCTCCACATATATATATATATATATATATATATATATATACACATATATGCACTTATTATATATATAATAAGTGCCTTGGATAAAATGTTCTATGCACCATTTACCATTTATTTTACCATGTGAATAGCTGAAAAGGGGAATTGAGCTTAATTATTAAGGGATCTTATTATGGGGAAATAAGGGGCTGGAAGGTGATAGCCATCACATGCATGTGGCAGTGCACAGTGACTTGTAATGACTTTCAAATGCTTGGGCTATGAGAACTTGCTGGATTAGCTTTTACTTTTGATCAGTCAGGCTGATCTCCAGATCATTATTTTCATTCTCGCTTATCTGAGCGATCCATATGCCCTGCATTTCCATAGCATGGTCTGTGAACCGTGCTCGCCAATTTCAGAAAATCGCTACCAAATGGGAAGGCGTGCTTGCAGTCATATTGTAGGGCATAACATTTCCCCTCTTACATGTGTGCATGGTGGAGTGGAGCCCCTAACACAGTAAGTCATTCAAGAGACCCCATCATGTGCTCAGCGCTGTGGCCTAGTCTTAACCACCATATCTCCCTCCCAGTCAGATTCCAGGCATGCCACTTCTATTTCCCCTGGCCCAGGGCCATCAGAGCTGTCTTTAGTGTCCATATTCTCGTCTTCATGCTGCTCTGGAACTTATACACTCATTTCATTTTCCTAAAACAACCCTAGACCGCGCTGGCCATTAGAGACTACTACACCTCTAATCAATGACTAACTTAAACCACCATGGACCTGGAACACGGCTGCATGACCTCTCAACTCAGGGTTTTGAAAGAACTGCATCATTTTGTGTACATAAGCAGAACACATGAGAGACATGTGAGCGAGTGTCGCTGTCTGTGTTTAATAACATGCAGAACTGCCAGCCGTCTTCTACAGTTCCCCTTGGTTCCTTGAATCCTTGCTGATCAGACTTTTTTCCAAGTCTCACCTTTGACCCTGCCCCTAACCTCCTGGGATTACATGAAGGTAAATGGGAAAATTAATTGTTCAGCCCAGGCTGTTCAAGACCACTTCAGGAGACTCTGTGCTTTAACCCCCAGGGTGTGGGAGTTTTAAACTCTGTTTCTGTTCATCCCCAGTGACTCAACCTTTCCAAAAGCGTCTCCTTCTCTCTTCTCCCCAAAACACAATGGCCTGCTGTGTTCCTGAGATCAGGGCTTGAGGAGGATTGAGCGCCCAAGTAGCTTGATACCTCACTCAGCCATATGGCCATGCACATTTTCACTGGCCATCCTCTTTAGCAAGTAATTAGAAACCATCACGCAAGGCGGAGAGAAGCTGGAATGTGACAGCTCCAAATGGATGAAAACAAACTCAGTGGTCTCATGTTTGGGGTCAGGGAGGAACGGCGAGGAGATATGCTCTTCATTAGTTAGCCAACATGCTAATTGATAATGACAAGAGTCAGTGGCTATGAGAATAAGGGTGAACGATGGTGGGAGCTGGTTAGGAAGGGTACCAAAACGTTCCGACATCGTCTAGTTGAACTAACTGTTGGCAGTCTTCCAAAAGGCTATTGTCCTGTTTGATTTACTGGAGTGCTACTTTTTTCAGTCACATACATTTCTCTATTTTAAGTGATAACCTTTTCATTTTTTTTATTTTTTATGTCTACGTTATTTTAAACAATTCCTAGCAAGATAATTTATTCCCATTCTTTCCTTACATTTTACCTTATGAATTGTAACAGAAATGCCTGGGAACATTTAGTTTGTGAATTTATTTCAAAAACCCACAAAAAAACCAATAGGGCTCTTTCTTTGTGTAATTGAGACAGTCCCGTTTGTTCCATTGCTAGTTCCCTTTTGTTTTCACTCTATAAATAAAGGAGGAGTGGTCATCATAATAGGTGGACATGTTTCTAAAGTTTCCAACAACAGACCATCTGTGTTATCTTATGCACTGGTTGGATGAGTCATCTTCCCTTCTCGCTCTTTGTATCCGCAAAGGTTCATATCTGTCTTAACGTGTGTAAAAGCAGGGAGTGTACTCTGTACTGTATAGGTGTGTGCGTGTGAGTGTGTGTGCGTGCGTGCGTGTGTGTGTGTGTGTGTGTGATGTGTGTGCGTGCGCGTGTGATGTGTGTGTGGATGGGTGTGCGTGTGCGTGTGTGTGTGCGTGTGATGTGCGTGCGTGCGTGCGTGCGTGCGTGCGTGCGTGTGCGTGCGTGCGTGTGTGCGTGCGTGTCCAAAGCTGTTACTCATTGGGCAAGTCTTATCACATGTCCTGGGGATTTCTGGGGATTTTGAGCCTGTGGAGCTCATCAGGAAAATACCTTGTTCTCCAGAGGTAAACAACTGTGTCACATGTGGCTGTGGGTAGAGGGAACAGAGGCGCACTGATCTGTTTACATGATGTGTCGCTGAAAGGTGGAACTGATCATCAAGTTAGTAACATCTGTACTGTATTTCACCTTTGTACGTGTGTGCGTGTACACGTGCGTGTGTGGCATTAATACTAAGGGTCATCTTCCATGAAACATCTGCATGATGTTTCACCATAGATAACCTGTGGCATATGTGTGAGTGTGAACCACATGCATGTGTGCCCTTGCCCACTGTGTGTGGGCTGCCTTCCAAATTACTTTGAAATTAGAGCAGATAGTTTGCGTTTGAGTGGATGTTTACTGCCTGCGGAGAGCTCATGACAGTGCAGTGTACGGCAACCCAGAAGTCACCCCGACAGAGTGGTTCACTTGAGGGTCACAGCACTCTATTGTCCTGTGGGTTGGTCTAAGGGTCATAATGGACCACTAGAAGGAAGAAAAGCCCCTTAGTTAAGCCCATTTGTCCCCAGGGTCAACTGGGAGCTTTCTCTAGCAGGAAGTCTAGTTATGCTGCCATATAGTGAACACCAAATGACTAGTATGTGCCCTCTTATTTAAGCCTGTAATGATACAGCGCTGCTCTGAAGACTGACTGCATTCAGTCTTAAGGCAGTCAGACATCAAACACTTAGAACTCGTTGTTCCGGATCGTTAGCTAGCTTTAACATGTACAGACTCCAATTGAGAGATTGTTATTTAACCTTTTGCAGACGCTGATATTTCATTGCTTAACGTAAAACTTCCCACTTTGATGTTTGATTACTTATTCGTGAGGTGATTTGAATGGAAAGTAAAGACCTTTTGAAGATGTGTTTTGAGTTACAAAGGGGCTAGCTAAAGAAAAGGGGTGCCCCCTGAGGGGGACATTGTCTCGGGGACACTTCAATATAGACTGGCCGAGTCGGGGGCTCTCTACCAATAACCATTCAGTTATGGCCGCCCAAATGAGCATATCTATCCCTATCGTTTTTGTACATACAAGGACATAAGTAGAATCATCGTTCATAATTCTTAATTCACTCTGAGGTGTCACTTTCACCTTAGGATTTCTCTTCAACAAAGTATTTATTTATGGATGGATTTATTTGTTATTTAGTCTGGAGAGTTCAAAGAAGTCCATCACCCCCAAATAATAACAAAAACGTGTTGAGGTTTCCTCGATGTCTGTCTGTGAGTCATCCCGGAGAAATGGTCACTGAATTGATTTAGGAAATGATGAAGAGTCTCATACGGGTAAACAGAGATTTTCAATGAAGTCACACAAGGACATGTTTATAGGGCGAACACAAGCCTCTCACACTTTCATCTTCCACCACTCTCAGGACCCAGCAGCTACATTTTATATGCACTGGAAATACTATGGCTTGTTTTATCTCAGTGCTCCAAGCATGGTAAGCTCATTTCTCGTCTCTCCAGATGGTGTTTTAAGTCTGCCCTTAATGATATAGGCGGGGGTGTTTTTTTCCCATAACAATGAAAAAGTTACTCTTTTAAACTTGGGTTGTAGTTTCATTACCTCATTTCTTTGGTCCAGTGAGTGACATCGTCCCCATTTCTTATAGTCAACTTTTCACTTTCTCTGTTGTAAATGTTTATAGCACTGTATAGACATTGATTACACAGAGCTATACGGTTTGTGTTTCTTAACTAGAGGAGTGCATTCCAAAACCTCCTCTCTTTTAGTTTTATTTTGATAGTTTGGCTTTCTCTCTCTTTAACAAGAAATTGCAGTAGCTTTCCTTAACCACTTGAACCCTAGTGTGAAAATAGCTTGTAGACTAGGGACAAAATGAGGGGGTCTAGTATAGAGTATATAAACCCCTGGGGGGTCTATATACCCTGAGGGACCCTGGTCTATAGTCTCTATGCTATACAAATTGTTCTATTTGTACATTCTTATGGGGGTCCTTGAAATTACAGTTTGAGAACCACTGTACTACAGTAACTGGAACAGAGTATGTACAAATGTACACTCTCAGAGTTATGGGCGTCCTTGGAATTAAAAAGTTTGAGAACCACTGTACTACAATAAATGGAACAGAGTCTTCATTATTAGTATGATCTGTGAAGGACGTAAGGAAGAGACCCAATTTCAGACCCAATTTCTTTCCAATATGGTTGCTGTGCAAAGAGCCTATTGAAACTCATAATCTTGCAGCGTGCCACTTAGCAGCTATAATTCTTTCTTTCTTTTGAGGATGGATCATGGTTTCTGAGGAAGAACTTTCTAACATGATTTGCTTTCATACACACAAGACAGACAGATGCAGACATACAGGTTCATATTTCAGAGGTGTGTCTCTTTCCCTCACTTTCACTCTGGCTCCCTCAGTAACGACAACCAGGGCTGCCTGTGGTCCCCTTCTGGCCCGGGCCCAGTGCTCCAAGCAGGGTGGGTCCGCGGGTGCCACAGATATGTACAGCTGGTAGACATCTTGGCTCAGCGGAGGGAGGTACGATGGTTCAGCTGTTCACGACAGCTGGCTCTCTCAACCTTGGAGGTGTCTTTAAGTTACAGGCATTATAGGAGCCTATCGGTGTCGTTGAAACCTCATCCTTTCAAGTTGCACCTTGGTGGGGCTTTTCTTTGCACGGCGGTTTGTTCAGCAAGATAAATTTAATTTTGAACACTGCTGACGTGGCTAGTAAGGCATAGTAATGTCTATAGAAAATTCTCCTTTGTCTTCTTGGCTTCCTTCCTTCTACGCACATCTCACTCATCACATTGGTCCTCACTCGGTGGTGATTGTGAAGCCAGAGCCCAGCCTGTACGTGTGACCTCATTTCCTCTTCCCGTCCTGCACATGATGATGATATTAATAACCCCCTGTTTTTCAGAGCAAGTTATTCCCAGAGGGAGGAGGCAGTATATTTAAGAACCTCCAAATCCATATTATATCTGTCCAAATGACTCAGCTGATGACTTTTCCAACAATTCCAGGAAGGAAGGAAACGCTGAAAAATCCTGAGTATTAATTGAAGTTAAATTAACACACAGGATTTTGTTGTGACGGAAAATGACACCACATCTGCTACTAGCATAGCCCCCATAGTTGCATATATTTAGTTGGTTATTGAGACGGTCTGACCACAGGGATATGCAGAGCGGTGTATGAGGTATCCGGGTCGTTGGTCATGGGCGTGAGACACCCAAGCTGCTGAGACTAATAGAAATTTGCTGACCGTTAAGTTGATTTGCTGCCTCATGGGCCAATCGAATTACCCAGTTTGGCTCCAAAGGACACTAACTTCATTTTATCTTCCATTTCCCTTTGGTCCTGAAAGTCTCAGTAGCTATCTCCCTAGGTCCTTTAGGAATGTGTGTGTGTGTGTGTGTGTGTGTGTGTGTGTGTGTGTGTGTGTGTGTGTGTGTGTGTGTGTGTGTGTGTGTGTGTGTGTGTGTGTGTGTGTGTGTGTGTGTGTGTGTGTGTGTGTGTGTGTGTGTGTGTGTGTGTGTGTGTGTGTGTGTGTGTGTGTGTGTGTGTGTGTGTGTGTGTGTGTGTGTGTGTGTGTGTGTGTGTGCATATGCGCATATACATGCACACAAGGTTGCTCTGTGAATGAGAGTCCCGGGATTGTTTCAGGGAGCTAACAAAAGGGGAGAGAGAGGCTATGGGTCGGTGTGTGTGTGCGTGTGGACTTGGGTGAATAGCTGATCTGGAGATGATCACTTTGTAAACAAGGGAGAAACCCTGAAAAATGTAGGGTTGCTTGTCTGTCTTTAGTTCATGGTAATGAAGTCTTTTCATATCCCCTGTGAGAAAATGACAGCGTATTATCCCTCCTTCTGCAAACAGAAGATAAATGCCTGACAGGTAGGCATGCTAGCACAGCATCAAGCAACCAACACACCCTTGTTAAACAACTTTCTTCATGTATTGAAGCAGAGCAAACATGGTGGTGTGTCAGCACTACCGTGTGTTACATAAGAGACCACCTCTTTGCCTGAGTGCCTCTGATTTGATTGTTTAGGATGATTCCTCTCTCTCTCTCTCCTTCCCTCTGTTTTTATGCTCCCCTCACTCCCCCGACCCTCAACCCCATGGCTGCTGTTTAGAGAGCCGTCTCCGTGACGATGGCACAGCAATGCATTGTGTGAGGCTCCACACACACACACACACACACACACACACACACGCCCTAGAGGCCTCTGAACGAGCCCTGAGGAATGCCATCCTTCCCGCTCATTCCCTCTCCGCACTCTCCCACGACTAATACCCCCCCCCCCCCCCCTTCTCATTTACACACATTCTCATCCTCTCTCTGTCTCACTAGCTCTGTTCTCTCTTTCTCTCATTTTCTCACACTTGTGCTGTCTTTGTCTCTCTATGTCGCTCTCTCTCTCTCTTTTGGTTGGGGTTTGTATTTTCATACTTTTGTTTGGTTGACCCGGGGTTCAGTAATATGTGAGCGTTGTTCTAGCAGTGTAATGGGATTAGGAGCTTTTCAGTGTGAGACCCAAGACAGTGTACAGCTTTTACTGTTGGAGTTGGCCACCGTCCCCCATGTGATCGTGATAATAATCTCATCGCGTCTGCTCGCTCGCTGCTGACACACACCATAATGTGTCGATGCCGGAGGGGCGGAACAACACACTAGTCCTGTCCCAGCCTGGCTGGGACAATGACAAACAACAGAGACAAAGCCCAATGAAATCCCTATCTCTCAATGCTTGGAGCTGGACTCAGCAGAGTGCTTCTCACTCTCAGGCCCCTGAATGAGTTGCATTTCAGCCCGATCCACAGGATAGGGTTTCCTTTGTTTGTTTTTGGCCATAATAACGGCCCTGATGTCATTTAGCATAAATATGAAGAGGACATATAGTAATGATTCTCCGACTTTTTCATTTCAAGGACCCCCCATTTCCTATGCGTTAACGGTTAGGGCCACAGACCCTTATAAGTCTCAGTGTAGCCATTACCATTTATTTAGCTGGCGACACCCTAGAATCCCTCAAGGACCCCGGGGGGTCCCCAGACCCCACTTTGAGAACCACCGACATACATATAGATCACATGACCAGTTTATACTTTATATATGTATTAGCGCCTCATTTATTCTGTTGTGTTTTGATTTATTAGTCAGAAATGTAAATAACACGAAGTACAGTCGGACATTAAGGCTAAAAGGATAACACAAAAAAGTCCTGGGGACTTGTTTCCGTTGAGGTCCTGTTAAGGAGTCCAAACCAAATGGACACTCTTGGAGTTACAGACAAGCATTTTGTTCACACAGTAGGTGGAAACCAGACTATTGATGATATGCACACGGCTGCCATCTTGCCAACAAGGTGCTACCTAGGTGCAACTTCCCATAGACAGCCCATTCATCTAAACAGAAAAGTCCTATTTAATTGTATTAAATAATGTCAAACTCACCAACATTGCAGCTGTACGAAAAGCTTGAATTATCGTCTTACTATCGGCAAAGTGTTTGTTTCATAAAAATCCACCGTAGACATGTTATGAGCTACTTCCTTGCAGATGATTATTTTTCTAAGTGTCAGAGTTTGGAAGCACTCGTTATCAGTAAAGCAACCTCCTGCTGCCTCCTGCATTATGTGCAAATTCTAAACAGGTGGTACACATGGGCTGTTGAGTGATAGTCAACAAGCACTTCCAAACTCCAGCACTTAGAAAAAAATCATCTGCAAGGAATTTCTTGACAGGGAGTAGCTCATAACATGTCTACAGTGGATTTTTATTAAACAAACACATTGCAGATAGATAGAGGATAATTCAAGCTTTTCGTACATCTGTGAGTTTGATGTTATTTAATACAATTAGATAGGACTGTTCTCAGTGTTCTGTTTGGATGAATGGGCTGTCTATGGGAAGTTTTTTATTTTATTTATACGTTTATTTAACAGGGACAATACAAAAAACAAGTTGTATCAAATTGTAAAAACATGAAACCGTTGCATTGTATATGGGTTTGTAGCCAAGGCTAATTTGCAACCCCAGTCCCTGGTTAGGCCTTTCTTTCTATACAAATATGATCTACCTAAAACAATCCTTTTCTAAAAAATGACATACAAATACGTCTAATCATCTAATCTACAAAAGCAATAACATATTTGTTGCACCTAGGTAGCACCTTGCTGGCAAGATGGCAGCCGTGTGCATGTCATAGTTGGCTGTAGCCCCACAAATCACTGCTAGTAGTCAAACCAAGACACACAATAATGATTATGAATTATTTGTTTATTTCCCATCTATATCAGTTATAGACTCTATATTGTCTGTTTGGCAACAAAAAAAAGGGAAAAAAAGAGGTGCATATTGTAAACTGAAATGTAAAGCATGTTTTTCATGACTGTATGGCACTCAAAAGAAAAAAAGACACAATAACTGTGAAAGCACAAACTACATACAGTAGTGAATACTGTCCTGAATAGACAAAATGTAGACGTGCTGTTTTCACCGTTTCACATATCAAGAGATTAGCGTCCCAAGAAAGTAGAATTTTCTCATCTATGAAGCCAATATTTTTACGAGGCTTGACATTATAAACTTGATATAAGCTCTATAAGCATGGATTAGTCCTTGCTTCCGGCCACCATGCAGTACGTGAACATTACATTTGGCATTTCCTGTTTGTGCTGTATAGGGAAGCCATCTCTCCACCCCCTGCACATGGGCCTCTTTGGACAGGAAGTAGTGGTCAGTACTCGTTCAAGGTCACTCCTTGTTAACGTAGTAGACCACTCACGCTCAACGTTCTCAAATGTTGGTGTTTTTTTTTTGGTTTTTTTTGTCTGGCTGTTGAATTAATTCAGATTTTAATGAGCGGGAAGGCTTTTATTTGCTCGCATAATGGAAACGGTATGTGACTGTTGCGGTTTGCGTTGTGTGGTCCTCGCCTGTGTTCCTCTGCTGCTTAATTATCAGAGAAGCCTTGATGTTGGGTTGCAAACTGTTTCCTGCCGTAACAGTCCAGTGCTAAACAGTGTGCTGCAGTGAGCCTAGAATTGTTTTGTGGTGTTTGTCTGCAGTTGGTGTCGAGGTGCCATCACCCCCCCCCCCCCCCCCGCCTGCCCCCGACAAGATGTAAGTGAGAAAACTCTCAGCATTTCAAAGAGTACAAAGAGTGGTCACTCGTTCACAGCTGCCCTCTGTCAATCCACACACACACACACACACACACACACACACACACACACACACACACACACACACAGACACACGCGTGCACGCACACACACACACACACGCGCACGCACACACACGCACACACACACAGTCCCACCTACCCATACAGTCACCAGCACTTAGTAAACAATAGCAGTGAATCCAGCTCCTCTTCTTCACACGCATGTATTGTGTGTGTGCGAGTGCGTGCCGCACAGCGAACTGGTTCGGTTAGGGTATTTTGTCACTGCGTCTGAGGAAAAGGCGACGATGTTGGAGCATTCCCAGCGTTGACGACGGTTGAAGCAGTCTGTCTTGGTCCTGTGCCAGGTGGCTGAGGCCCAGCTGTTTATAGGCCGTGCCTGGAATGGATGCCATATCTGTAGGGCCGTTTGAAGACAAGAGTGGCTGTTTACATTCAAACCACCGAGGTGGCGTGACTCACTTATAAAGGAGAAGGGGGGGGGGGGGGGGGGGGGGTAGTGTAAAGGAAAGAGAGAATGTTACGCAGTAGCTTTGGGGAGTAAAAGGAAGTTTGCGTCGGTTGTTGGGACCTCTGGGGAATTATTGCAGTATTGTTCCAGAGAGATGCAGGGACATTCGCAGGGGAGGGGGGGTGGGGGGGGCACTCCGCCTCCGCCTCCTTTTCCTGCCCTACAGTCCACTTTTCCACGAAGTTATGGAGCTTACAGGGAAAGGAAGCCTTTGAACGGTTTAGTTTGAGCCTCTGCATAGTAGAGCTGTGTTTATGTTTTGGATGTACCGAGGACAGAAGGTGATCAGCTTTGATCTGGTTTAATTACCCAGCTGACAGTTAAGGAAAGGAAAGGTGTAGAAGAGGAAGGTAAGTCTCCGGGCCTTGGCTCCGCACTTGTGTTTCTGCACTCATAAAGTATGTTTTAACCTTTGATCATTAGAGAGAAGATAGATCCGCTTGACCTTGAGTACACCACGTATGTCAGTCATAGTCAGTTGTAGCTGTGTGTGTGTGCGCGTGTGTGTGTGCGTGCGTGTGTGTGAATGCCTGCTTTCAACCATACGGCTCAGTTCCAGAGGACAAGTGTTTGATCAATGGAGGAAACCGGCAAGTCTTGATTTCAGGGTATGATTATGATGCTGGAGTGTGGAGTGGAGTGCAACAGGGCGTAGCGGTGTGACCAGATTAATGACAGATTATTTTCTGATGCTGTCAGGACTAGGATTAGCATTGTGCCAAGCTGGAAGGGGAGAACAGCATTAAGCTCTATGGCTGCCCTTGTGAAGATTGAGACTGTAAAAAACTGTAACTCTTAAATGCTCGAATCAAAATGTGCTGATTCCATCTCCAAATCTTGGTCAAGCGTTTCAGAAAACTTGAGGCAATGTTATTTCTTGGGTCTACACTAGAAGAGGCATATTAAGAATGCTCGCAAACAGCATTATATGGGACACATTCTCCACACCATCCGATCACAGACAGTTGCAGGAATTCTTGATTCGTTTCAGTTCTGTGTGTAGCTCTTATTCACTGAGTGCTTAAGGGAGCTTGGTTAGCACAACACACTGGAGTTATTGTCTCACGGGTTTAACTGCAATGTTATGGCTCTTCTAGACTAAAAATGGAGTGCAGGCTTTTGAAGGTCAACAAAATGTTTAGAGAAGAATTTCTGGATTGTAGCCTCACTATTCTAAAATGGATGGAATATAGGAGTGGCTGAAAACCAGTGTTTGGAATGGGGTGCATACGTTTGTTAGACATACTAACAGTCCGACAGGCATTAGTGCGACAACACCGTTGCTGTCGACATGCACGTCCGGTTACAACTAACCCATGGCCAGGTTAAAACTCCCCCATGGCGGGTTAAAACTAACCCGTAGCTCCCGACATGCATGGCAGGTTACAACTAACCCCTGCCAGGCTTCCTGTGAGGTTAGGTTTAGGGTTGGGTTTTTACATGACTGTAGGACTGTTAGTATGTTGGACCAAACACATGCACCCGTTTGGAATTTAATTATGATAAAAACAAATATTATATGTGTTATGTTTTACCACTATTATAATTATATTGTTTTTATTATACTGATACTCATACATCTTGTTTTTCTCTCCTGCAGAGATTTGGCTCAAAGATGGCAGCCCCCACCAGGCACTAAGGCGGCCATGTTAGTGAAGGTGAACAGCATGAGCCGGAGCCAGCCTATCCCCACCGTGCAACAACATCTTCACCACAGTGCTCACAGCAAATCCCACACCTTCACTCTCCACCCTGCCAGCAACAAGGCCTCTGTGGGACACCTCGGCTCCACCCAGGGATATAAGACTGCCCCGTCTGGCAAATCGGCTGCCGATACACGTCAGGCACACCACCTGAGAAAGGCTAGCAATGGCAGCTTCTGCCTGGTGCCCTCTGAGAGCGGCCACCCGAGCCCAATGCTTCACAGATCCCAGACCAGCACGCCTCGCCCTGTCTCTCCACAGTACGGCTGCACGGGACCACTCTACGATGATCCGGTGACAGAGTGCCCCATATATGATGAGCCCCCAATGGACATGGAGGTCGAGGGGGCTCACTTTCACAACGGGCCCTCTTCGTCACGCCTGACCCCCACCCACAGCCTCCAGAAGCCTCGCCTCCTCCAGCACCCTGGTTCTTCACACTCAGGCTCCAGACACAAGAGGAACCCTTCTGCCTCTGACTACAGCCCAGCAGGTCTGGAGTGTATCAAGCACATGGTCAATGTGGACCCCAAACTGGGGCACCTGTCCGGTTCTCCTGTCCCCACACGCACACGCACACCCTCCCCTACCGTAAGGCAAGACCTTCTCCTGACCCAACATCAGCCACACGTCCAGCCTCAAGCACAGGCCCGGGGCCAGCCAAGGGACAGGGAGCCAGGGACCCCAGGTCCAGGTACGCTAGAGAAGAAGCAGACATGGCGAGCCCTGGAGGCCACCGTGCAACGGGCCATGGAGGCGCGACACAGCAGGCAGAGCAGCCAGGCCTCGCAGGACTTCCCCACCTCCACGCCACAGGCCACAGGCACAGGCACAGGCACAGGCACAGCCACCTACCAGGACTCCGGCTACTCCACAGGTCCCTCGCCAAGTTTGAGAAGGAAGAGCAGGAGGCGTGTGGGCGCTGGAAGTGGAGCTGGTGGTAGGCCAGGGTCCGTGGGTAGCAGCGGGGAGCTGTGTGCTCTTAATGAGCGGCTGATGGCAGAGATGAGGGAGGTTGTGAGTCGCTCCAACACCATGCGGGAGGTGAGGCCCGGGCTGGAGCCGGAAATGAGCGAGAGGGCACTGGTGCCTCGGACGCGCTCCCCCGCCGACTCGCTCAGGTGGTACGGAGCGGGGGGAGGATCGACGGGCAGGTGTTCATCGCGAGAGGACGTCACGGGTGGTGCCAGTGCCCGGTCGCTGAGTAGGACAGGGAACCACTGTAACCCGGCTCTGAGCACCCTGGAGATCCAAGGGAGGCAGAAGAGGACTTATGAAAAGGTGGACACCCTGGAAAAGAGCATCACTAGCCAGGCCAGTCTCTCCTCACCAGAGACCCCAGGACCATCCTCACAGGTGTGTTTTGTGTGTGTGTGTATATAATATAATAACCTAGAGACTATATCACTACTTATCTCTGCCTATATGCACTGTACATTCAGTCCCTTGGGTAATCAATCACACTTCATGCAAGCCTGATTAGTGTTTACATGTTATTAAAGCTGCAATACATATATTATTTAAGTGCATACAATTTTATCTTACCCAATCTGTATGGTAAAGTATGCTAATACAATATAACTACAGGTTCCAGTAGGTGTCCCTACTCTTATATTGAGACCAAGAGGTGTTGCATGTTGTGACCCATGTTTATGCCCTGGTTAGGGCTTAAAAGTTACGGATTGCGGCCTTAATTGATGACAATGACAACAGAGATTGCAATCCGTTTAGATAAATCCAATATTATTTTCCTGCTTGGTTAAGATTTCAATTGAGTCTTTAATATTCTGTGCTGCGTTTATTCAACTACGTTTGCTGGTGCCTGTCCAGGAGCCATTCTGCTTCAGTGTGTCATATGAGGCCAAGTTCTGCTCCACAAAAGCATATTTCTTTACCCCTTGCCTTTTACCCCTTGGCTTTTTGTATTGTTTTCCCCTCCTCTCAGATTCTTAAATGGAAGAATGGTCTGATTAGATTTGAAAAGCACATTGGATCCTAAAAGTAACAGAGTCAATTTGATTTAATATGATATATATATAGTTTTTGACCTGACAGAACAGTCCATATAACATGGACATAGACACGCAGCCATTCAACAGTGAACATCTCGTCATCAGATGTTGTTACGACAGGTGCACATGATTTGAATTAAGGGAAGTATTTGAGTTCTCCAAAGAAGTTATATAAGCAGCACAGCATAATTTGGAACTGAGCACCGCACCGCGATCTGCTACTCCTAATCTCTAAAGCCTCTTCAACAGAATCACACCCATGCCTCCATACATTATGGTCTGGGCTGTCAGAATCAGAAATGAGTTCCATGCCTCCATTCATTATGGTCTGGGCTGTGATTACTGTCAGAAATGAGTTCCAGGACTCCAGTGAAACCATAGAGGGAATGTTTAATTCTGCAGAGCGCTCTGGGATGGAAACAATAAGGGCAACAGATCCTATCTGGCTGTGAGAGAAGGAACAGAAGCCATTCTGTGGGTAACGCCTCTTGCATTCCAATCTCCAACGCACAACTGGTCCAAGATATTAGACAGTGGGCACCGCAGAGTATAATGGCCACAATCCCAGCAGCACCTGTCACCCTCTTACCGTCCTCCATCTGCCCCACGCAGCAGTTTTCCCATACCCACATGCCAGTTCTGTGGCAATGCACCAGGGGCCATGCCTAGGCAGAGAGATTCAGGACATGGCTTCCCCTGTTCAGGAAGGAAGGCTGCTGTGGGCCATATGGCCCATGTTTGGCTGTTGATGGAGAGAAGGGAAGGGAAGTGAGAGTTGGAACTTGGTACCAAGATTTGTTATTGGCACCACTATAGCAATATTAGACACTGGCCAAAGAGCTCTGACTGACCCCTCTAAGCCTGTCCTGGAATGTTCTTCATACCTGCTGTTCTATCGTCATGACACACGCACATATGCTTACACAACAGACACGCACGCACGCGCACACACACACACACACACGCACGCACGCACGCACGCACGCACGCACGCATGCACGCACGCACGCACGCACGCACGCACGCACGCACACACACACACACACACACACAGGCTTTCCGTCTATGACTGTGTGGAATGTTATTCTATACATTTCTTAATGTTTAGCACCTTCATTTCTTCATGAGGCTTAAAATTGAAACACAAAGACTTAATACAAACTAGAAAAAGTGCCCTTCTGGGCACAGGTCTCCACCAGGAGGATAGGACTGTGTGAGATGTTTGGCAAAATGTTTAGGATTAATATAAACATGTTTTTGAGGCATTTTGTTCCAAAAATGTGTTTTGCAAAAATCAACCTGTTGGTGGCGCTATAACAGGCCAATGTGAAAAGGGTGGGATATATTCCTCAGCCTAGTAAGAAAATGTGTGAAAGATTTCACGTAAATTGCATGCTGCGTTCATGATTTGAGGCTTTTGTTCAAAACGGGGCAATCTTGCAAACTGTGAAAGCTAATTATAGCCAATTAGGATGGAATATGAAATATCGGACAGATCCGACTTGAGCACATGACCATAGAGATAGTGTGTAACGATTTGTGAGATTTTTGGCCAGAATCTGGAGGAGTAATATCAAAAAATGTGTTGTACAAAAGTTGGCCTCCTGGTGGCGCTATAAAAGGCAGATGCGGAAAATGCAGGTCAACGGTTTGTCCTTGGCCTCTAGGGAGTGTGCATGCAACGTTTCACGCAGATCGGTGCATTTTTAGGTAAAACATGTGAAAAGCTGCCTCATGGTGGCGCTATAACATGCCGTTCTGGAAAATGTGGGGCAGAGGTTCATCGTTGGCATCCAGGGAGTGTGTGTGCAAAGTTTGGCATCGACCGGGTTAACGGTGCCGGAGATTAGCTGGTAACGGACGGACGGAAGGACACACGGACACACGGACACACACACACACGGACGGAGTGCAAAACATACTCTCTCCCCATGCCTTCGGCCTGGTGGAGACAAAAAGCAATTACAACTCAGTGGGGATATTTTACATTTTAGGGCCTTCTGGATAACTGCCATTTTGGTGTTACTAACTTATTGCACAGCTAAGTCACCACTCTTTTTTGGTGCATCTGTAAGCTATCAGTATAAAAGGGTAATGGAAAGAGTGAAAAGAATATTAGGAAAATAAGTCGTATGTTTAATGTCTCTAGTCTGTAGCTAGTTAAAACCTCCCGTGGTTGCAGTTGGTCTTCTGGATTTGACCCCTGCCACCTATTTAAGACCCATCAACTCCATACAAGCGTATAGAAACCACTGCCGAAACCATGCCAAGCCGCAGTGATCTGCTCCATTTAACGGAGAAACCCTAAATCTAAAGTCCAGCATGTCTGGCACTCACCGAGTCTGCATAACGTCATAGTCTTATTCAAAAGATACTACAATGTGTCGTGTTTTATGAATTTTGAGCTTTGATTTGGCTCCAGTGTGTGTTGTTCCTGGCTGTTTGCAGAGGGTATCTGAACCGCTGGCTTTCTTGGGGTTCCTTATGGCCATAAAGCCCCAAAGTAGGGATCACAGAGAGGACTCGTGTGAGACTTGACCACAGTATAGTGTTGAAGAGGAGGCAGAACTGGTATGTTGTTCCTCAGAGGCCAGGGTCTTTTCCAGTTTTAAGAAATTAATGTTCAGATCCTGTTTCAATCGCCCCCCCCTGAGGCCTAGCACTGCAGGAGCCGGAGAAAGGAGAAAGTTGAGCAGGAGAAAGGCAGCCCAGCACCTGCCGTCACACAACAGATACTACAGCTGCACTCACACAGTTTATACATCTGCTGCACTGTCTATGTCCCCTCTTCCTCCTCAACTACTGTTTGCCTAACTCCTGTTCTCCCTTACTTACTCTCTTGTCCATCTCTCCTCTTCATCCTGCAGGTGGGCACCCTAGAGCTGCAGGCTCAGTTGGAGAGCAGGAAGAAAGGCATGGTAGACGGGCGGACGGCCTCACTGGGCCCACACCGGCCCGTCGCCCATGACAACCGCGAGGCAGCCGCCGAAGATGGAGTCAGAGCAGCAGGCTCTGCCTACCAGCTCTCCTATGCCACCCTACGGCAGCCCCCGCCACCAGAAATGGGCATGGAGGACTGGGCCAGCAAGCATCTCAACATGCACACGCAGGGCTTGTTCCGCCGCCGGGTCTCCATCGCCAACATGCTATCGTGGAACCGCGGCTCCATCAAGAAACCCATGCTTGTCACCAGCAACCGCGCCATTCGGAAGGAGGCGTGTGAGATGTTTAAACTGGTGCAGGCCTACATGGGGGACCGGCCCTCGCGGCTGGACCGTCGCCACTGTGCCCTGCTCATTGTCACCAAGTGCTGGGACATGCCGGGGCTGAGGGACGAACTGTACATCCAGCTGGTCCGGCAGACCACGGGAAACACCAGCCCCAGGAGCCTGGCAGCCGGCTGGGAGCTCATGGCCGTCAGCCTGGCCTTCTTTGCCCCGTCGCCCAAGTTCAGATGCTACCTGGAGGGGTACATACAGAGACACACAGACCCCTCCAGCGACAAGAAATGTGAGTCTCAGACTGAGCAACAGGGTGGGTCACCTTTCTCTTTTTCCGTCCCTCCCTCTGTGTTTCTCATCATCTCATTTCGCCACCTGTGACTTGAGTTGATTGATGGAAGTCTTTAATTTTTAAACTAATTTCTGCCATTTTCTCTAATGTTTTCCTGTTTGCTAATGGAATTCTAATCTAATAATATTCTAACTTACGTATGGGCATAACATCAAATTAACTCATTGTTTATGTTGAGTCTGGTGAATGTAATTGGGCCTTGTGCTTATCAGCTGGACTCTGAACTTGAATTAATGTCTGTTCTCTTTTCTGTTTTATAGTGACTCAGTTCATATTGGAACAGCAGGAGCTGAAGCTGAAGAAGAACTCAAAGTCCAGAAAGAAGCGAAAGCAGAATACAGAGGAGGAAGAGGGTAAATAACTGGGTCTTTTGCTTCCCCTCCCTAAGTTTGCTGGCTGAGATAACTTGATGTGGGTAGAGGTGGGTGGTAACAATTTGGATAGGCCTATATAAAAATCACACTTGTGTGAAGTGTGGGCCACTCTTATCATCATCACATTCCGGCCAATCACAATTGGCGTCCTCACTTTTATGTCCTCACTTTTTATCCCCAAATGGGGTACACACTTTGCTCAGCTAATCAAATCATCGCTATGGGATACACACAAACACAAAGCTCTAACATTGCAGATATAGTCAAATCCAAGCCATCCATGTCTCCAGATGATTGGTAGATGGAGATAGGCTGACATATCCGGTGTTCATGAGTGGGAAGCCAGCAAGGGAGTTTGTCTTTGTCGCAGCTCTAGTGACTCCTACTGGCTGGTTGTGCTGGACCTGTTAGCAAGGAGAAATTGTGTGTTACACTCGTCATTATCAGGTGAAAAAAAGTATATGGCGACTCCACTTGTAGATGACCATGTAGGTCATTGTTGAAGGAGAATTTGCAAATCAACATAATGGAGAAATAATAATAAAGAACTAAATAAGTTTAGGTATTCAGTGTGTCCCTTGGGTTTGAGGGGGTTGGAATGGAACTGCTGTGAATGAGAGCCCAACAATGTCCTCTACGCTCAAAAAGAAGAAAGGCTATCTTGGATCTGCAAGAGATAGAAATCATAACGATTTATGCTCCCTGTAGGGCGAACACTCTGAAGTGGGATTGAGCGTTTTGCACTGTGCTGAGTACATGAAACGCTGTGCACTGGCTTCCCTTGTAGACACAATGGATGGTTTTCACAGAAAGAAAGGAAGAAAATATGGAGGTTGAAAATTTCAGAGTGGCCCTATAGACACAATGAACTGCTCAGTGAGTCATTCTAGCGGCCTCATTTAGCATTCCCACATAGCATGGCAGTCACCCATTTAAAAGAAGCCTACTCACTGGCACATGCTCTCATTAGGGCAGGCCACATGACCAGCTCTGATGATGTCGCCAGAGAGGAACCCAGTTATCTTGTAGCTGTCATCAGAACGGTGGTCCCACAGATTGTCACATCGATGAATCAGACGAGGTCATACATGCAGAACAGCTCCAAAAAAAGAGAGCCTCCTCCAGAAGTAGCTGACTAACTCCAAATGTCTTTAGTGAGAGAAGAATCATGTCTTCAGGGAAACGGGCTATTATTGCTCTCGATGAAGGCTAACCACCAGAAGAACAAAAAAGAAAAGTCCATGCAGGCCATCCACGCAAACAGTATAATGAGAGCTGCTGTCTGCCTGATGGATAGAAGAGTTGGAATGCAGTGCGGTGCATCTGACCACAGTATGGAGCAGCTGTGAGTAGAAAGGGTGGGAGTCGTGTGTGTGGGAACTGGAGGCATGTTGTCAGTACCGGGCCTGACAACGGAATGGGCTTCGAGTCTCGACTCCTTTGGGCTCAGGGTGTGTGTGTGTGTGTGTTTTGGGGGGGTGCTCGGTAAACAATGGGACTTACTTAACACAAGTGTCATCGTCTAGGCTCAGAGACAAAAACAATAACCATGTTGAGACAGACGTCATCGGCTCATCCTACAGTAGGCGTTGTGTTTCATCGTTAAACAGGTGTCCTCACGTTCCCAGCCTGTTGCAGCAAACTGTACTCAAACTCTTAAAAAGAGCCAATCTCTCCTTGGCTTTCGTTTTTCTTTGTGGTTATCATCGTTGTTTTCATGGTACTACAGCCATCATACAACATGTAAACGAAGACCACCATGAGTGTTCAGTGCTATTGTCACTGTGGCATGAGGAAAGAATGGGGCTCTCGCCACATTTGCTTTCTTCACAGCAAACGAACACAACCTCTGTGTTGGGAGACTTGGGACGCCTGGGAAAGTAAATCTTCCAGATCATGGGCAAATGATTGGTATGATCTCTTTAATTAGATGTAATTATAGTAGAACTTGGTCACACTAACAACAGTTGCAAACATGCATGAGTCACCTGTTTGCTATAAATCTGGGGGCTTTGGCACAGGGGAACATTCCGGAAAAGAGATTTTTCCCTCTCTTTTTACTTTTTTTTTTCACCCCAGCACGTGGCGTTCCATCTGGCACTGGTTCAGGTACCTGAGACAAAACTGGGACCCCGTGGGTGTAATTGAACAGACTGTACAGAGGAAGTGGAGAAACCGGTGTTTGGTGTAAACTTGAGTTTCCACGGAAATGAGGAATGGGGACGATTTCCTTTTGTGAGTGTAGATGGTGACCGGTAAATTGTGATTTCCTGTTCACCCTTTTTTTTTTTACAAACGGAGGCGTTTGAAATTCAAGTTTAATTCTCCGGTGATGGCGGACTTAGCTGCTGTTGTGTTGTGTGTTGTGAGGTCTCATGGAAGCATGTGCCACCTCCAAAAAAAGAATGTCATTCCTCTGATGTGGCACGTCTCAGAAATAGATTGAGCCAGGCGTAAAGTAGGCTACATAAGACAGGTAGTAGAAGGCAGCAGCACTGTGTTCCTCATTTCCTCTGATGACCTATACGTCTGATGAATCACCTGAGAACAGGATGTGTAGGCCGGCTCCTGCCTGTAAAACCTTTGTTGTACTGGAGTAAATCTTTCTCCAGCCTTACAGTTTCAACGAGCCTGTTCTAATCCCCCATATGTCAGAATCACACCATCCACATTTGTCTCTCCAATTACCACTGGCCTGCCTGCCACTGCTTGGGAGGGGAAGCACACCCATTCATTAGTTTATATGTTCTTTAATGTCAGGTTCTCATATGGACCGGTTTTGGATTATGTGACGAATCAATGGCAGGAATGCGAGTGCTGTTTCTTGGGGTTTCATTGTTGGTTTTCCTGTCTCCTAACAGGCCTGCCTATCAGCACATATGCCAAGTTCTGCTATCGGAAACTACAGAAAGTTGCAATAACTGGAGGAAAAAAGGTGAGTCATATGAAATATACAGTATATATATAATATGGCATAGTAGAGCAAATAGGTAGCTTTTATTTGCAAAATCAGTCAACTCATACTTATTCATGTACTGTAGCACACAGTCATAGGCAGACATATAATTACAGGTAAGCTGACAAAGTCACAGGTGAGACCTAAACATAGGCACAGTCATATTGCCTTCCAGACATAATCATAGATCGCAGGCAGCCATAGACACAACTATGATTAGTATCATAGTACCCCCCCCCCGGCAGACAGAGGTGCTAATCGTTCCCTCTCCTCACCACCCTTAGGGTCTCCGTAAGCCGACCTTGGAGGAGATAGACCACAGCAGACGGGCCATCGTGACTCCCTCGCTGTTCGGCAGTTCCCTGGAGGAGGTGATGGAGCGGCAGAGCGAGTTGTTCCCAGACAGAAAACTGCCCTGGGTGCAGGTGCAGCTTTCTCAGTACGTCCTAGCGCTGGGCGGAGCCCAGACGGAGGGCATCTTCAGGTGAGCTGAACAATACTCCTGTCGGCTAACATGCCATGACACGACTCGTGTGAGTCTGAGTTAGGGGTGTGTACGGTGACACATAGTATGTATACGGCTTAAAGGCCTATGTGTGTATGTAGGTGTGGGTGGTCCTGGGTGGCTAAGTATGGTTTAATGTAGGTTGCCCCTGCATCCCCTGTTTGCAATATTAAGGATGGACAGCAGAACAAACATATGACCCCCACTTTACTACGGAAACTAGTGGTGTTTAATTTGATGCTTCATAATGAGGTTTAGCTCAGGTTTACAAGCACATGAAAACACAAGCTTTGCATTGCTTGTGTCTTCACGTGAACGTGACACAAAGAGTTCTATAAGTTCCTTTAATTCTGGGAGATTTACTTTCTTTTTTTACCCGTCTCTGTTCATCAAACATCTTATTTGTGTGAAACTTTAACTCCCAGTTGGATATGTGCCTGAACAGTGTTGTTTTACTTTATTCTGTTGTTGTTTTGGATGCAAATAACAAACCAAACCAACAAGGGAACAGTATATTTCCAAAGACACCAAGCACATTTGGACCCTGTTGGGTGCAGTGTTGTTTTTGTCGGCTATTTTTAAATTTAGTCTCAGTCTTAGTCCAGTTTCAATCACCGGTGTTAGTTTTTATAGTATTTAGTCGAACTCATCCTATTTTTATTTAGTCACGTTTTAGTCGACTAAAAATCGAGCATTTTAGTCTTAATCTTAGTCCAATAATCCGTAAATGTATTTGTCTAGTTTTGATCAACAAAAACTGTTGACATTTTAGTCTAGTTTTAGTCTGACAATTATTTTAGCCCTTTACTTTTTTCCATCTAATCTAAAAAATATATTTCACATAGCATTTTCTGTCATCCTTTTGATAAAAAACACAATTGTAAGAAATACATCCAAGAATGGAACATGTTCCAATCTGCAAATGTATTTGGAACCATAACCAGTCACAGAAATATCGACGCTTGCATCCTGTTTAACTACTGATCCCAGTACAACAAGACAACACCAAATGATTGAACCAATGTCCAGTTCAACCAACTGAACCCATGCAGTAGCCTACTTACAGGGTGGTTGGTTTACCAGGCTAGTAGCCTATAGACTAACAAGACAACATTGTTCTAGTTATAGAACAATGTCCAGTTCAACTACTCTGATGTGGTTTCGTCAGATGATTCTCAACTGATTCTTGTAACTTGGGGTCACCGTTTAACAATTCAAGAGGTGCAATCAGGTGCTCTGAATTTCAGGGCTGTTATTAAGCTCAGCAGTCCATATACTGAAATAACATACTTGAACATTGACAAAGTAGAATTACAATCAGAAGAACTTTCAGAAGCATTCAGCCAAGCCATTTAAATGGTGTGCCTGAATAGGAGCACAATTACCTAATTGTGCTTCAAGCGAGCATGATGGAAAACTTAATATAATGACTCACTCCCACTGGGTTAAATGGATACATAATTGCTGTCCAGTGAAAAATATGTTTTTCACACTTTTAGAGCATATCCAATCTATATCAAAAGTCCATAATTAATTACTTCCTTTGAACGAAAACGCGATGCATGATGACGCGTCGAGGCCTGCATGAATAAACATTGTAACATGTTGACAGATTTTCAACCATTTTGGGCCAAGGTGTGCTGCTTTTCTTTTCTACCTTTCATTACACAGTAGGTTTTGACATTTTCTATGTATGAAACATAAGCTTCTGGCTAAATGTACTATGTGTATGTTTCATTGTGCTGGAGCTCTTTGGTGGAGCTGTTGCCCATGTAACCAGACGGTTGAAGATGGATGGATGGATGTACATATCCACATTCATGGATAAACACGCCAAAAAGAAAAGTTGATGCATTAGATACAACAAAATAAAAATTTGTGAATTTGTGAAGTGAGGGGCGATATATTAAAGTCTAACTCATGTTGATTAGGTGATGTAATGGTGATGTAAAACAAACATTAAATTCTCTTTATTGTTCTACTCTTGTCCACTAGTCCCTCCCTGGCATTTTAGTATAGTTTTTATTTGTTGACGAAATTGTCATTATATTTAGTTTTAGTCATCATAGCTTAGTTTTTATCTAGTTTTTATTTGTTGACAAAATTGTCAGTATATTTAGTCATAGTTTTAGTCATCGTAGCTCATTTTTATTTTGTTTTCCTCAGTGAAAAAGGGCAGTTGACGAACATTTTTAGTTTTAGTTTCAGTCAACAAAAACAACACTGGTTGGGTGGGCATGAATTCATAGACTTGCAAATCGTTGAGTGGATCATTTGGAAAACTGGGAGTAGGGTTCCCCCTTCTGGCCAACGCATGTACTGTAACTATGTACTGTATGATCCTCAGGGTGCCTGGAGACATTGATGAAGTGAATGCATTGAAGCTGCAAGTGGACCAGTGGAGGATCCCAGAGAACCTGTCAGACCCCAATGTTCCTGGTGAGACTCTAACCGCTTCTATAAGTTGAACGTGTGTTTGTGTGTGTGTGTGTGTGTGTGTGTGTGGGGGGGGGGGGTTCAAGGGTTCAAGGTTAGCTTTATTGTCCCTTGCGGGAAATTGGTTTGCAGCCTATGGACTGTGACAGTGACTGTAGGAATAATAGACATGAGGGGGATTGGGAAATGGCATGATGATTAAAACAAGATGGAAATGGAGGAGAGAGAGAAAAAATTATAATAATAATAATAACGTATACATATTAAAAAGGTTATGGATACAATTATGAAAATATTAAGGTTAAGTATTTAGGTGTGGTTAGGTTTTAGTTTAAGGGATATAGGGGATTTAAGGTTACACAGTACAAATAAAAAGGGGAAAGATGATGGGTGTGTTAACGGCCTATGTTTCTCATTCAGCCTCGCTGATGAAGCTGTGGTACCGAGAGCTGGAGGAGCCTCTCATCCCCATGAACTTCTACCTTCAGTGTGTCAGCAACTATGACGACCCGGTGGAAGCCATCGCCGTGGTGCAATCTCTGCCTGAGCTCAACAGGCTGGTGCTGTGCTACTTCATTCACTTTCTGCAGGTAACCAACCCACTGGAATGTTGCTGAATGCAACAGAAATGTTTTCTAGTATAGTCCATGATGGGAAGTGGGAACATAATGTGCATTGCATAGAAATAGAATGGTGTAGTATGGTCATTTCCATTCATTGCCATTTTTCAGGGCTTCTTTTCCAGCTTCGGTCTGTTTGCATGCCTGGGCAAACTGAACATAACCCAGACAGTTTAGCTCAAAGGTCATTTGGTGTCTCTTAACTCACTGCTCATTCTCTTCCTCTACACATTCTAGGTGTTTGCTCAGCCTGCCAATGTGTCTGTCACGAAGATGGACGTCAACAACCTTGCTATGGTGATGGCGCCCAACTGCCTCCGCTGTCAATCTGATGACCCACGGATCATCTTCGAGAACACACGCAAGGAGATGTCCTTTCTCAGAATGCTCATTGTCCACCTGGACACCAGTTTCATAGAGGGGGTTGTGTAGACGGATCAGTTCACACAGAGGCCTAACTTATTTCCTGGATCCGTTCCAGTGTCTATACAGTTCCACAGGTTCAAAGGACTTCTAGTCATACACATGTACTTGGTCTCTTTCAAAAGCACACTGGAAATGTTTAGGGTGAGACAACAGAAGTGGGACCCACATGAAGACAAGATGTCCTTGTCTAACCATGTTGTACAATCGTTTGGACATTGAACCAATGGGCAGTCCTGCTTTCATATTGTCGGTCAATACCCATCACCTTAATGGTATTGTACTTTTTTGATACCAAATCCACAGTGATGGATGGATTTGCCAGAGACGACTCATGGCAACTCTAATCAGACTACAGTTCCTTAATGACTAGTTTTTTTTAAGCAGCATGTAAAAATGACTTCTATGTTATACTCACTGAATACAGTGCTACAATTTAATTTGCAAACCGTTGTGTAAAGATTCTGACATGTTCACAACATGGTCAAGGAAACTGTATCTGATAGAATGCAGTCAACAAAGAGTGCAGCCTTATTTATATCTACTAATAGAATGTTGATGCTTGGCTTTTTCTCTGGTTGTCTGGTTTCATACAAGTGTGTTTGTGTGTGAGGGGTAAAAGATACAGCCTTGTACAGACAATGTACAGACATTTTTTAAATGAGTATGACAAATTTATTATGTCTTATTCATATGCTTGCCAGTGACGTTGTTAGTGCTTGTAATGATAGCATCCTGGCTGTCACAGTCTCCTAATGTTAATTTCATGGCATAAGGGCTAATTTATACTTTGTCTAGTGACCGATCATATGACAAAAATGTATTTAAAAAAAAACACAAAATGCGTCAACATAATAAAACCGAACTTAAGCCCTATACACTCTGCTCTACAACAAATTGTGAAAATAGCTATAAGCTCACAAGTTGCAATGTGATGTGTTGTGAGCTTGTAGATCTGCTATTTTGAACATTTGATTGTTTTAATTTTTTACCTTTTCAATTTCTTTTGAAAGATTTTGCCTATAAAGACATAGCCAAAATAGGGATGCCAGGGTTATTGTGGTTAATGTCCTTTTTGTAGTTTGATGCAGTATAAATTAGCTGTGAGGGTAGTACTGCCTGCCATGAGTATTTTGGTAAACTGTACAGAGCTGACATTTCAAAGCACAAACTGGAAGGATGTGTTTTGAGATTGTGTCAAAAGTTTTTTTTCAGTGCTGAGATCAGACACAAAATAAACATGAGAACGACTTTGATTTGACAACTCATAACACTGAACTGAAGCCAGCAGAAGGTGATAAAATTACAGTCTTTGTGGTCTGTATGTAGTAGTTACATGGGAGCTGGTTATGCCACTGATGATAGCCTTTCCCTCTCTTATCTGTATGTAATATCCCAAACTGAGATTACCTTCTCTTATTTTTGTTGCGGTCTGTACTTTTTTCTGGCTCAGGTGTAAAAATAAAACGGGTGTTGGATGTGATAACTATACTTGGCGTTCCCTGCAGACTGAGCATTAAAAGATAACTAACACAGGCTCCCATATTGAGGATGGAGCATTGTTCAACTGTCAAGCACTCAGAATGTAGATAAAGCTTTCAGTTTCCTCTACGGCTTTGCCAATGTAAATAAAATCTGTTTGTAAATAATGTATTCTAATGAGTGTATTCTAATGATCCAAAGTAAAAGTGAAGCTTCGTGTCTGTGAAATGACAAGTTAAAAAAAAGTGTTGTTTTTGTAATTAGTTAAATTACCTGCTGTGAGCGTCTGCCTTAGAGAGTTAGATCTGATTCAAACCACTATTCATGTGTGTATATGTATGTTTGCAATTTGCATACCCCCTTGTTATAGTATGGAATGATTGTCCATAAATAAAGGTTTGTTCAATTGTAGATTGATTCGCTATTTCTGTCTAAAACGATCTGTGTGTTGAATTGAAATGTGGCCAAGATGGCACATTCATTAAGATAGCATCACATTAATTCTAAGCCGGCAAAATATTTATTATAAGAAATGTATATTTTACAAGATTTTGAAAAAAATGTAAGAAAACAACTAGAACTGTGAGTATATAGAGAATATAACATACTGTTATACTGTATAGCCTACTGCTATAATTGCTTTTACCCATGGGTCCTTGGCGATACACACCCGAGTTTGATAAAATAGAATATCACAATATTTATGTCCAAATAGCGAAATTGTTCAATTTTTTTGTCTAGCTGACCTACAAGTGGAAAGGTCAGCAATATCTGCTATTTTTGAAAGATTTTGAAAGCATAACATTGGGCTACACCACAGTGACCACACACGCCATATTGTGATATCCAAAATCCCAGAGATATCAATATATTGCTCAGTCCGACCTCTGGGAATAGGATCGCAGATCATTGGTACCCCACAATGCATGTAATTTAAGAATACATTTTACATTCATCATATTTTTTTGTTACATTTTAGTTTGTATTGAGTCAGATAAACTGCAGTTAATTAAGATATTTTACCATATACTACTCATACAATTGTGGTGATATGGCATTTGTGACAGTGTGATATGTTGGAGACCCTGACATTGTTAAATATAGACAACATAAGTGTCATAAATGGAAGCTACAATCTAATTTGCAAACAAATAAAAGCCTATTCTATAGTCTCTTTATACTCTCCAAATATTTGTGTGTACACAATCAACTGATATACTTTATTTTAAATGACTAATGAAAGATTCAAATAACAAACAACTTAGTTTGGTCATTTTCAGCACCCTCTGGTGGACATACTCATGAACAAAGTAATATACACGGACAGAGACATAGGCCCAATCCCAATTGCCTCCCTCAAGCCCTGAGCCCTGAACCCTCATTGACTTTAGTGACGTCAGCTGTATAAGTGCTTGAGGGTGAGAGGCTGCAAGGGCTCCAAATTGTTGTGAAAGGAATGGGACAGCACTTTGAAGATGAGTCCGCCATTCATGACACTTTGCATCACTTTATAAAACCTGTCCTTATTCACAGCCAGTGCCTACATGCATGACATGTCTATCATGTCTATTTATGTCGTTTTATTATTAGTTTCATAAATACACTTTCCTGTGTGATAGGGGTTGTAATATTCATATATAATAATATTAATCATAAATTGCATTTCCATATTATTTTACTTTGCTCATTAGTCATTTCTCATCATGTTTCCCTTATTATTATTATTGTTATTAAATATATACCCTATCCTTCCATTCCGTCTCCCTTTGAGAACAGTGAGAATGCACTATTGTGTTTGTTGACATTCTAACCGCGGTACATAACTAATTTGCATACTTAAATGATTGACGTTCGGAGGATCCCCCTCATTCCCCTGGTAACGCTATGAACTGTGGGTAATTTCTTTGCCAAAGTCAGCTAAAGTCAGCATCGATGCTGACTTTGGCAAAGGGCACATAAAGGGGCGGGGCTGAGCCCTCACTGACTTACCGATTTCAAATGGGACATCCCTCAAGCCCTCGCAGACTTCACATGAACGCGCAGCTAAGTCAGTGAGGGCTCATTGAGTCAGCAAGGGAGTGGATTGGGATTGGGCCATAGAACTAGTGACACTACAGTACTGAATATATAGGACACCACTACAACAGTTTTGCTTTGCTTAGTTTATCGCTAAACTTAAAATGCCTAGCTTAAACATAGCCACTTTAGTTTATAATTTTATTTAGAACAGAACAGAACAGAACAAATGCATCTGTTTTGATCCATTAAACCAGAATGTCAAATCAATGTAGCCTAATCTTTGAACATGAAACTCCTGACCTTTGACATAATTTTGGGGGTTTTAGAAACCTAGGCCCGCAAATGGGTCAACAATCCTGCTGTCAAATTAATGTAGCAAATGTTCTTCCTATAAATTGAATAGGCAATATGAAACATTCCCCGTAGCTTCCAGTGGTTAACTGAATGGCTTGCACATGCCATGTCTTATAAAAGCACATTGCATGTTACATTACCAGATTTGGAAAGCATCCTCTGAGAGATTTTGTGAAATAATTTCAGACTGTATCTCATACACAGAACACTAGCTGTATCTTATCTGTTTTGAACAGATACAGTATCCACTTGCATCCATCTCAGCTGATTTCATGATTATTACTATCATATCTGCCAATATGATCTACGGTACTCTGAGAGGAAACATTAATGAACATGATCTGTACCTATTACTTTAGCCTACAAAGCTGCCACAGTTAAGCCATCGCTCCTTGCTTGCTATGTAACTATTCATCTTTAATGAAACCAACACATCAAACTAATTACAATGGTAGACAACAGAAGAAATCACCATTGCATGTAAGGCTGAACGATTAATCGTTTTCAAACCGAAATTGCGATTTGAAACCACGCGATTATCAAATCGCAAAGGCTGCGATTAAAAAAAAATCATAATCAACCCGGAGCGCGTCTGATCCAGTATTTACAACACGGCTATACTGTGCTCTCTATTCTAACCAATCAGAAGTGTCCCTGCAGTGCATGTGACTGCAGTGCATGTGTACACGCTCGCGCAGTGCCCAAAACAAAGTCATCATTTACGTCTACTCTGCTCTGTGTTCAGTGCGTTGATGCTAATGCTACCTTGCTACTGCTAGAAGTCAGCAGCAGCTGAGGAGCCGATAGCTTCTGCGGAGCCCGAATAAACTTTCTTAAATCCGCACAATTTAATCCCAAAGAGATCAGGCACTTCGGGGATATGGCATTATTTTGGTTTTGACGTTACAGACGTCCAACAAGAGAGTTTTGTGCAAGACCTGTCATGGTACAGCGACAGTCAAAACATCCCGCAGCAACACCACACACCTTCGCATGGCACGGGCGCTGTCCTGCTGTCCTGTCCCCTGTTTATTTTATTAATGCTACATTGTCGTCGTCGTCCCCGATTCTGGTGAACCGGTCCCCATTGTGGTGCATGTACATTTGTAATGATTTGTCTGAGCGAGGTCCGCGAAATTGTACAGAGATCCGAGAGCCATCATTAAAAAAAAGCTTACACCAGGACCCGTGGTGGGAAAATAGCCGGCCAACAAGCTCATAAACATTAAAGTTAAAGTTATGAGCTTGTCTTAAACCTCAGACAAAATGATCTCTAATAATTGATAGCCTAATTCTGTCATCACATCTGTCAAAATGTAGCCTACACTTATGCAATGCATATGCTTTTATTTGGTTAAAGAAATCCCACCCGTGTGAAGTGAGGGGCGCTCTTATCATCGTACATCATCATGACGTAAAATAGACACTAGGCCTATTTCTTTGCTCAGACAATGACATAAAATTGTCAATGGGAATTTAATGATTGTGTAGGACGTTTGTGAACATACGTGCACTGGATTTAGGAGGGGCTACTGCCCCTCAAAAACAAATAAATCAATTGAACATAATATCTAAATGTGAATATTAAATGAGAATCACAATATTGTGCTCTGATGATTAGATAACTGTAGCCTAATAGCAATTGCACTTAAATAGAAAGTCTGGAAATTACATTGCATTTATGGTCTGTATCCAGAGAGCTATTTACAATTATTTCTAACATTACAATTTTAACACACATTCTTATTGTAGTTAATTAAACACAGGTCAATTTGGTTAGCCTACATTATTTTGAGCTGTCTCACATCCTGTGAATCCTGACATCACTGCCTGGTAAAGTAAATGAATGGTATGCCATTTGGTAATGTTTCATTACTTTTTAAATGGACACAGTGAATACTAAATTGAAGCTTTACTTTTTAAGTGGTGCAACCATAGATATTATAAGAAATAGATGCCTCATTTGCCACTGCAGTTCATTGGAGTGACGTGTATCCCAATGAAGGCGGAAGTGCAGTGCTGAAGGCTTTTTTTCTTCTTTTTTTTTTAACAAATCTTTATAACAGTCATGACAATATACATTACAATACAAAACAAGACAAACAAACAAAAACAAACAACAAAGTTATTAACAATACAACATCAGAGCCAGGGGGATTAGATTACTAACAGAAAACATTAAAGAGTGAACACAAAGCAACAGTTCTCCGCAGCTTTCTTATTTAGAAGTGCTGAAGGCATTTGCTGAAGGCGACTGCGTCGCTGCCCAAGTGGCGTCACTCATGCGACTCCTCCATGTCTCTCGCTGTCACTCAAGTGACTACTGGCCAATCACAGCGCGTCTTTTCCGGGACTTATGTTACGCACGCGGAAGCTTGACAAGCTTCCGCTTTGCTTCCGCTAATGCTTTGCAAGGAATGTCGGGAAAATTGTGCCTTCAATGGTGACACGCGCCTCAGATCCGGAAAGGCGTCTACGTATATATGTCTGTGGGTGCAACCACTTCATTATGGAGCTTTGTGTGTCTGTGGGTGGGTGGGTGGGTGGCTGGCTGGCTGGGTCTGTCAGAGCACGAAAATAGCATTTGGTTGGTTTTCACAACCAAGTGTCACTGTTGCGCAGCCTAACTGTATAGGCCCTATATGATGATTTTAGGTGTGACATTACAGTACAGTGACTGTACAGTACAGTACAGTACAGTACAGTACAGTACAGTACAGGGACCGCCTGGGGACCCACACACGGTAACTCTTTCTCGACCGTTTCGGACGCGGGGCGGCTCGCCTAAACCGGGCCGGCACCCTGGGCACGTTCCTGTGGGTCTGGAAGTTTCGGGGACCCCCCCGGGGGCGCCCACACGGAGTTGAACCACTTACTTCACACGGGTGTGATTTTTAAAAAAAAATATCGCGAGTCAAATCGCAATCGCAATATTGGTCAGAAAAATCGCAATTAGATTTTTTCTCAAAATCGTTCAGCCTTAATTGCATGACAGATACTCTAAATACCACATGTTGTTTAACCAGCCAATACAACAACACAACACAACAACAAAGTCGCGGTAGCCTAAAACAAAAATGTGATAATCTGACTGTACGCGTATATATGCAACATTTTTATTTCACATTCAGGCATAAAAAAATAAAAATAACAGAAAAAGATGTAGGCCTAAAGATCTTGGCAGCTTTTAGTCCAAGGTTACATATTTGGGTCGCAGCAGTATACGTTCTCATCTGGGTCGCAGTCAGATAAGCGCCTAGAACAGTTGACTGTAAACAACAGTTGCACCGGAAAGACGGCAGATGGCGCTACTATGGTGTAAACATGAGTAGGCGAGAGATCAGTAGTAGTAGAGCGCTTAAAAACTTCATCTGTCTGTTTGATTGATGTAATATTAACAGTTTGCAGAATGCCATGGGTACATTTGACATGAAAGCACAACTCAATACACTGTTACTGTGGACGACACACTGATAAAGCATTACACTTCATGTGTAAAGCCTAGGGTCCACCTACTTTTTCAATTCATCAGAACATAGAGTCGAGACGTACAAAAATATACTTCTATCTATACAAAAACAGGAAATCATATAAGGAGGTAAAAAGGGATTTGTTTGAACATTTTATTGTTGGGTCACAATAAACACATTTTGCTCTTTAGTCTTTACAACCGTTCATAACTAGGCGCCCGTAGGCGGTAATGTTTGTTACAGAATTTCACTCGCGGGAAACGTCTATCCGTCTGTCGCTTTCTCTCATTTAGGACCATGAGGGAAAACCATGATTAATTATTCGGTGTCAAAAGCATGGAAACAATATATTTCGGCTATTTCAAAATAAATGTATTTATTTTTATTTACAAAATACATATAGATAGACATATATTACAGTACGCAATTACCTGTAGTACCCAATCTACCCATGCATGCCAATGATGAATTTATGAAAAGGACCTCCCTTGCACATGCGTACTTGCGCGCCACTCTACCCGCGCCGGTGGTGAATGCAACGGAAAGAAATTCAACTGCGTGTCCTGGATCCAGACAGAGACGGAGGCGCTGGAACCTGCACACTGGGATTAGATCGCACGTTTTGCACCGGACAAAGCGTGACTGGAAAGCAAGGTAAGAAACCCAAACGCCTTTGATAATGTAGGTATCACGAGAGTCGCAAAACGGGCCCATTTTGTTGAGGCATCATCAACCTAGATTGTGTGATGCCGCATGTGGTTTTGCCTTGATGCTGCTGGCTCTGGAGTTCAAAACAAATGGGATGAAGTACGTACTGCGTTGTTGTGTCTACTACGTTCATCTCGCGGATCCTTTGTTAAATAATGTGGGGGGTGTTGCGCGCATTTGGCGCGAGTTTAATTATCGGGGTTTTGTTCCGGAGGCTTCTTTCGGTCCCACTTGGGATAAGTTTAAAGCTCTAGATGTCCATGCCGTGCATTTTACGGCAACCAAAGTATGAAGAAGCAGGCCTTGAAAGCGAGGCCCCGGTGATCTTTGTGAACGACAGCTCAACGCGGCCAGTTAGATGTGCACAACCCGCGCTAGATCCGCCCTCTCTGGGCCTGGCAGCCTAACATTTGGGCTTAAAGCACTGACGTATGAGGTGGTATATTTCTCACCACTCCCACACTGGTTATAAAACAAAAAAACACCGGACAATAAGCTGTCATTACTAGATGCAAGTAGTCAACAATAGGTAACCTGGAAGACACTTCTTGGCCTTTTAACTGTGCTCTGACATTTGTGAAGTCTTTGGCGTTTACCGCTGGGTGTGTTTGATAGAACTCTGGGTCTCCTAATGGTTACTTTATTATTATAATTTTATTAGGCATAAATTATTAGCACTTATTATTAGAAACTATTATATTTGTTTCTGTCTTGAGGTTACTATTTTCTCCGTATCCGTTTGAGCTGTACGTTGTATGACCATAAAAACCTTATTGAGCTCCGATCTAATGATGATGTATTTTTTTTGTTTATTTCTTTTGTATTCTCTTGTAACATCGGTGATTTCCGAACAGACACTTGTATCTGAGCGGTCAGTGTGCGTCATCGTGCTTTGCTTTAGCTTACATCGCTTTCGTTTCTCTCAAGAGAGTGCTCTCAAGAGCACGTTGTGCAGCGTCTGCTGCTATATTTATTAAACATTTCGCTGAATTGGATATTGTGTGTGTCAGTGTGTATATATACCACGCCTCGAGGTTGACGGCCCAGCGGATAACTATTTTTTCCTATTGTGCTCTATTGTTTCGATACGAATATCGCCTGACCAGAAACCACGTGGATCAGTGAAGTAGCATGAACATATCCGGTTCTAGGTATTGAAACTAAAGGGATGCAGCCTTTCTCCCCAGGCTAGAGGTGAGCTATTATTACGTAGGGTGAATTAATGTGGTCTACTGAAAGGAGAGCGTTATTATTTGTGTTTATATTTGTCATTGCTGGTGCAGCAGAGGGAGCAAAGGTCTCGCAAAAATGAGAAAACAATACGCAATTCAGCTACAGCATCTCCATCTATCTACGGGGCTATGGCAGAGGGGCATATTGCCTCTTTTGCATGGTTTAAAAAATATATTATAATATATTGTTTTTCATGCGAGGGAGTCATTTGCACTCTGTTTTGGATTGGAAGTGACTGTTTGTGTTAACCATGGTCAATAGTTGCTACTAATATTCCATTGTATTGCATTTGTATTTGTGTTAAAGTTAACCTGTGTGTGTGTGTGTGTGTGTGGGGAGTGGATGGCTAAGGCACTCTATTGGCTGGAAATGTCTGGTACAGATTGAGCAAGAAATAGTGCTTGTATTAGTCATGAAATAGCTGCCTCAATGGTGCTTGTAAAGCCTTGCCGAGCCATGAGGCCCATAGGGCTGGAGCCTATCTCCTGTTTCTGTAGCGTGAGGCAGCTTGATGTACCCTGGACATGACGCTAGTATGTCTTAGGGACTTACTTAATGGGCCCAATCCAACCTTGATGCTGAGTGCCAAGCAGGGCTTTGGTTAGCTCCTTTCGGAACCCTACGTTAAAGTTTCTGACATTTTGATGCCAAAGGAGCTCAACCCGGGGGGTCCGGAGACGGGCTAGGCTTTGGTATGACCTGGTCGGGGATCGAACCCCAGACCTCCCTGTCTCAGGGCGGACACTCTAACCACAAGGTCACTGAGCTGGTGCTTGTACTAGTAATTAATTAGCTGCCTCAACTGTAGACCTTCCCAAATCTACTATTCAGCTTCCTCTTTGTACTGAAACCATCAAAATATCCCTTCAGAAGCAAAGCCTGGTCTTTGGTATTGTTTTAATCTAAATAACTGTTGTGATGACCTGAAATTAAAGCTGAGACATAGCATATTTTATGTTCTGTCATGTCATGTCGTTTCTTTTTTTAACAGCTGTTTTTTTTTCACCCTTTTGCGTTGTTTTTGCTTTCCATATCCTTATTTTAGCAAATACCATCTTTTCCATCCCTCTGCATTGAATGTTTTGTCTGTCACATTTCCCTTCCCTATCAAGAGGTAAATTACCCCTTGCCAGGCTGGTGTCCTTGTAAAGAAATAATTTGATCTAAGTGAACTGCCAGCCTAGAGAAACGAAGGTTGAAAAAAGCAAAAAAAACAACAATATTATTGTTCTTTTTTTCGTGGTGTTATTGTTAACTTAGTGTGTGTGTGTACGTGTGTGTACTTGTGTGTACGTGTGTGTACAGGAGGCAGGCCTTGATGTGGGCATTATGAGTAAAATACCCCCTAACAGAAGAGGGATCAAATTTGAGGTGGGAGCTCAGCTCGAGGCCAGAGACACCCTCAAAAACTGGTGAGTCATGGTCCTGCTGTTTCTGTCTCTCAAATTGTGCCACGTTCCTCTTTCCTTTTTAAATTCCTCTTTTTTTTTCCTTCATTCCTTAATTCTTTCTCTCCTGCTACGCTCAGCTTTTTGTTCTGCTTACCATACATTAAGAAGATTCAGAGCAGTGGTTGTGAAGGCTCAAGAAAATGTGTGATTGATTTAGCCTTGGAGAGCTGTGGTTGCATCACTGACACTTTCACACGAATCTCTCAAGAACAGATTCCGACCTGCGCTACTGAATCTGTTGGCAGGGGCATTCAGAACGTATATACATTGTTGTTAGTGGGAATGAAAACATAGGCGCCCCACTGGAAGAGGCGGGCTGAGAGCGGACCAAACAGGCCAACATCCTGTTATCCACATTATATAGCAGAGGGCGCTGTTTTTTTCCTTTTTTTGCTGATGGGTTCCCAGATTGCTTTCACACTGATGGGCACTTTGAGCAGGCACCAGCCCAGCTTGTGACCCAGAATAATCCACAAACCATTACTAAGCTTTATAGTAAAATAATTAATTTGTGGAGGTCAAATAACATTTCAAATCTGGTGGTGTTTACTGAAGGCGGCCCCATTTCCTTTCATTAACTTAGGTATCCTGCTACCATAGAGAAGATTGACAATGACGACGAGAAAGTGTTGATCCACTACCGCCAGTGGAGTCACCGCTATGATGAGTGGTTTGAGTGGACGAGTCCCTACCTGAGACCTGTGGAGAGGATCCAGTTGAGAAGACAGGGCCTGCAGGACGACACTCCTGTACCGGTAAGAGCATTTGTTTTATGCTTAGCTTTACCTATGTGCTGCTTATTACAGTGTATGGGTAAGAAACACAGCATAAGGCCAGTGTCAACACAACATCATTTTAGAGGTCCATTCAATCATTCAGTATTGTCTCCTGAACCATGGCTATGCACCTTCTGCTCCCGGAAATGGTTGATTATTTTGTCCATGGAAGGTTATAGTCGGTATGGTTAGTTAGATCATTAACATGAATTAGTGGAACCTGCCACCACTACCCTGTACTGCAGCATCCAAACTAGAACTGAGAGAATCCATAACATGTCCTATCACCACTATATCAATTATCTATTGTGTTCCTTCTGCATTATTAAACTATGAGTTATACAATATCCATTCAACCCCAATCAAAGCAATGAAAAGCCTATAATTCTATTGCACCATATACTTCCATTAAAGGACCACTTCAGCACTTTTAAACATATAACAGGGCTGTGGGCAGTTCATAAACCTGTCCACCAGTGACATAGTTAGGCAAATTTTATTTTTTAACAATGAGTGCCACCTGGTGGACAGAAAGTGGTGTGAAGGTGGCAGAGAAAAAGGACAAATAAAAGGATAAATAAGCGTGCACGCATCTGCAAGCAAAGGTTTTTTTATTTTATTTTAGATATATAAACTGATTTTCACATTCTGGCACAGGAGGGTTGTGTAAATGAAAACGGATTAAAACTAGGGATGTTGAAAAAAGTCGACTCATGCTCACCGCGACTCCAAAACGTATGAGTTGAAAAATAGTTTTTATTTTTATTATTTTGTATTATTATTATTGTTGTAATGGCTTATTATAAAACGTTATAAACGTTGCTGTTACAAATGTTTTCCAAATGGGAGAGGTACGTGTACGTGACACTGCTGTGCGTGTGCTGCTACTGAAGTGCCAACTTTCAGCCCCGCTCGTCACATCATAAATGTCCTGCAGTTGTTGTGGTACTTAGACCCCATCGTCCAAGGGTGTGGGGTTGGGGGGTATCTTAGCAACACTGAATGCTCTGTCCCATTGGTCGTGTTATGAGGCTATGGCTCTGAGCTTCCCAGGACCCAGGTTCACATCTCATTGGTCAAACTCACAGACAGTGTTGCCATGACGTTTTATTATAAGTGACTTTGGAATTTGTGTTGTTGGTAAAATGTTTCAAAGTATATTCCACATTTTATAAAAGAAAATAATAATAATGATAATATAATCCATGATTGTTTTGAAAACAGCAGATCAACGCAACGCAAAGCTTGTAGATCGGCTATTTTCAAATCTTATTTTTGGTTTGTTTTCATAGATCTGAATGCGTATTTCTCTCACAAATTGGCAACTCTCACACATGCCGTAAACTAAATTGACAGGTCTGTGGTGAAGAAAGCAAAGCAGGACAGAGATGTCAAATAAATCGCACCGTCATTCATACTGTATTTATTCCCCGACCCGACATTAATAAAATACAGAACAACGTGCGTCCCGTATCAGTTCATTACGGGACTCGTGACAGGCTGCAGACCATAGAGTATAAGTTGGGACATATAGCCTAGCCGATAGCACCGCTGCTCCTTTAGTGTCGTTTACAAAATAAAGTTTTTTTTTTTATTATTGGGCTTTGATGCAAATTCTAAACATATGGATGCAGCTGCAGAAGTTGTGTTGCTTAAAGGAATGCATAGTTGCGTTCTCCTCAACTGTTGCGCAGCAACAACAAAAATAGAAGGAAATAAAAAATAAGGAAAACAATCGATCGACACGTCGATTTGCGGCCTTGACACGTCGATTGGCCAAATATGAGTCGATTGGTGTCCCTAAACGTTTTGGCACCCATTGTGTTAGCAAAGAATCAGGAATAGAAAACCTGCAGTTTCTATTAGCTTGGATTCCCCATCGATGATGTCACTGGTTGACAGGGTTCTAAAATGCCCACAGCCCTCCCATGAGACACAGGCCGAGTAGACACAAATTGTGGCATTTTATGTTAGTGAGGACCAATTATATGAAGATAGGTTGAAAAGTGGTGAAGTGGTCCTTTAATATCAATCAATCTATGATGGGTTTATTACATTTGTATTTTTTTATTTATAACAAAATAAAAAGTTATGTCAATTTAACATTCTCACAGATGTACAGTAACTTAAGCATTACCTTTTTTTTTAGATTATTTAATGGTGTCATCAAACTGACTGACAGAACGGATACTGCAGTAGATTGCTAGGCTACTTGCCTGTATTCTTTAAGAACGTGTGCCACAAAATACAAGCTTCAGGTAACATAGCAGCGAAAGCAGAACCCCGATTTTCCAATCCGTCTCAATATCTTATGTAATTACAGTGTAACCTTACACATTTTGTTTATTATGAAGAATATTACATTTATGGATTTGTATTAGTCATAGCGATGACTAATCTACAAGATGTTTTTGTTTGGGGAATTATTTCCATTAATAAACCATTTGAAATTGAATATTAGCATAATAATACTATCCCTGCACTTAACTAAGACATTTTATTAGCTACTAAGTTCTCAATTCTCATAGGAGTTTTTTTCTTTTTTTCTTTTTTACATGTCGCAGTGCATTGTACAGTGTCTGTCATTTTTCACTTGCTGCTTCCAAGACACCTGACATCTCTTGGCTTTAACCAGTCAACACGATGGACCAGGCAGTTTCTAAGCAGTTATTTTCATAATGTAATTTAAATGTCTGTGTCACCTGCGAGCACAGTTTAGATTTATAACTGTTCATTACGGAGAAAGCCTGCTCACAGAGTTCCCCCGAACATCCCGATCCCCACTCTAGTGAACACGGATTGATGTTTTTTCAGCACGGCTTGTTTAAAGGGACATTTCACTTTCAAACATGGTTGGGCTCATTTTAAGATCTCCTCTTGCTTTTGTGAGCACCCGAGACAGTTTATTTATTTTATTATTATTATTTTCCTCAATTTTATTTTATTTACCCAAAAATAATAAATACATGAAAAACCACGTATTAGGACAATATCAGTCACCAGAACCAAGGACGGGTGTTCAAGTTACAGTGGGTTCTTATGGGAAGGGGGCGTGACTGATAAAATCAATATCAATTATCTAAATACTGAATCAAGCAACTTCAGGGCAGATTCACACAGAGTCTGTTTGATTGAAACTGTTGCCGAAAACTATTGCCTGGTCCCTGCTGGCCATGATTCACATTGGCCTTGATTCTTCCGCACCCAAGTTCACTTCAATCAACTGTATTCAATGCTTTCACATTGCAGCGATCTGTATCCGAGTGCACTTCAATTGGTCCCAAGACTACCTCCATGCGGTCCCGGAAATGGTTGGGTGATCCGCTCCGGGGAACGGTACGCAGCATTCACACTACACAACATCTGCCAAGTGGTCCCGAGTGCGTACCCAGGACCATAGTGTGAATCTGCCCTTAAAACTGTCTAAGGGGCTCACAAAAGCCAGAGTAGACCTTAAAACGAGGCCAAACATGTTTTAAAGTGAAATATCCCTTTAACTTTTGCTTTCTGCGTTATCCTGCATACTTTTCATATTTGTATCAGTGTGACGTCTCAATTATCATAGATGTTGTATTACTTTGCAACAGCCACTTGTTAAGAGCATATGTATGAGGCACACAGGTTTATATCCGTTGATGTTCAACAGCAACTTTTCTTTCCTTTCAGTGGTGTAATTTACATAGGGCTGCTGGGTTATATAAAATCCATATGCAGGATTTTCATCGCAAGGGGGCCCCTGACTGGCAAGGATTTATAATTTGTTTAGCCAGGAAAAAGCTTGTTAACAAGTTAAATATGTGGAAACACACAAAATCAGGAACTCAGAATCGCTGAGCTCCTGACGCTGAGCTGAAATGTTTTTGCACACACATTGGGCTGCGCACGTGGCAGTGCCCCTTTGATCTGAAAACCCATGTGGAAACGGGTCCGTTTATGCCACTTTTGTAAACATTTTAAACTTTCAGTCTGGCTACAGGTGATACTTACCTGCATATGCTTATGCTTAGTGTTTTTAACGTATAATCATGCAAAAAGCAAGACCGGCGAGCAGCGATGTAACTGCTGTCTATTGTTATGCAAACGTACACAACCAGCTGAGCGCCATCAGAGTGCCTAAATAACGTAAATAAATGTATGTACGGTAGACTCCTTGTGAAGTGATTACTACCTCTGTCCTCCTTCCAGGGGTTTCATGTGAATGACAAAGTCCTGGCCAGCTGGTCTGACTGCCGTTTCTACCCTGCAAAGGTTCTTACGGTCAATAAAGATGGTGAGTACCACTGGCCACTTTCTAAGGGCATTTATAATGTGTAATACATATCAGACAATGACTGTGGAAATGTACCTTGCATTAATGTGACTTCCTGTACCCCCATCAGCATCCTACACTGTGAAGTTCTATGATGGAGTCGTCCAGACAGTGAAAGGGATTCATGTGAAGCCTTTTGTTAAAGAGGTAAATTTGAATTCCTCAGCACCAGTGGTACACCAGATGTCTGTGACAGCTTTGTCTATGTTGGATGTGGAAGTTTAGTGATATGTATTTGAGAGGTGTATTCAAGTGATGTTGAACTTTGTTAGAAACTTGGGTTGATAGGTACCTGGGCAGGATATGAATATTGTAAATCTTCTGTGATCAAAGAACCAGAGGTAGCGATTATATCTCAATGTCTAGTGAAAAAGCTCTCCAAATGACTCTTATAACCAGTGGTGTCATGGTCGTAGAACGCAGTACCAAACACTGTGTGTGTGTGTGTGTGTGTGTGTGTGTGTGTGTGTGTGTGTGTGTGTGTGTGTGTGTGTGTGTGTGTGTGTGTGTGTGTGTGTGTGTGTGTGTGTGTGTGTGTGTGTGTGTGTGTGTGTGTGTGTGTGTGTGTGTGTGTGTGGTGTGTCAGTCATACACT
Organism: Electrona antarctica; assembly: GCF_951216825.1. Lineage (NCBI taxonomy): Eukaryota > Metazoa > Chordata > Actinopteri > Myctophiformes > Myctophidae > Electrona > Electrona antarctica. The sequence goes on along the minus strand of NC_136790.1, from coordinate 29,036,613 downwards.
ATAAACAATATAGCTAGGCTTAGGCTATCAGCAGTTCTGTGCGCACATTGTAGGTGCGTGACCATGGTACTGAAAATAAAATCACCATTACACCACTGCTTATAACATAAGTACAAGTAATACAAAGTGAATTCTGCTAACGTATAAAGTCCTGGTACGTAATTGTTTTTCCCTTCTAATTTACCTACTGGTGGTGATGCTTCTTTTACACTATTAGTGACTCATTTTTGCTGTGCTAGAGAACTTATGTCAAGGGTAATATACTGTAACATGATGACTACGCACCAGGATGATGTTATTTGATATATTAGCAAAAATATGCTTATACAGTATACTTAGTTGACTGGAGTCCCCAGGGGTCTATACTAGGAACCCTCCTGTTTTTGCTCTACACTAAATATCTGGGATTTTTTCATAACCATAATCATTATCTTACTACTTCAGCCATAGCAATGACCTAGAAATATGTACTAACTGAGTCAATCGGCTGACATTAGAGACACACACACAGAAACTGTCAATAAAGCAAAATCTTTATTATGAATTTAGAACATTGCCATGGCCACTATGTCAAAGGTGTGAAGTTATCCGAAAGTAATGCATACCCACTGGCCAATCGGAATCAAGTGTTCTCCATGGCCATCAATTACATCGTGTCCAGTTTAACTTTAAATTAAAGTTTTTGTTTTTCCCCTGCTGTCAAACAGAAAGGTAGTGTCATTGGAGGGAGGTCTCGGGCCACCAATAAGAACATGGTTAGGAAGGCCCAAAATGGAAGAGACAGTTCTCAGGAGAATGGCAGCCCTAAGAACAAGCGGGCCAGACGCAGCACGTCTGACCAGGAGGAGGACAGCCACAGTGAGGATGAGGATGACGAAGAGTGGGCAAACGAGGCAGTTGACGAGAAGAGCAAGAAGAATGCCAAGAGCGAGGGCACTATAGAGTCGCACACCATTAAATGTGAAAAGGACACAAGTGACACAACACAGCACAACGATCAGAGCACCAAGCTCAATGGTGTAGAGAAGGAACCTGGACTCACTAATGGGTTTAAAGTGGAAGAATCTGAGGAAAGCACCTGTCATTTAAATGGACATGTGAAGAAAGAGGAGGAGGAGGAGGAAGTGGAACTGAATGGAACTAAGCCATACACAGAGGTGTCCAAGCCATGTACAGAGATGCCCGGTCAGACGTTGGCACAGCCGGGACAAGTGTCTGTCGCTATTACAGCCCCAGAATCCAATGGTGATCTGGAACAGAAGCCGAGTAGCCAGCAAGATGAGCCTCCTCCACCCACGGGGGAGGTTCTGCCTCCACAGCCGTTAAAACGTAAGTGTGTGTATGAAGAAATTGTTTCTACTGAGATAATTTGAGTGTGAAATCAAGTGCAGTGAATGGTAAATACTAGGACCTGAGCTTATTGTCAATCGCTAAGTGACTTGTATTTTTGAGGGGCGCTAGCCCCTCCTACAGGTTTAATGTTTGTCTTTAGTTCAATGTTTGTTTTGTAAACGCCATTGACAATGAAGGGAATATGTATGTCATAATGTGCCTCATTATGTCATGTCTCTTTATTGTTAATGGCGTTTAATGTTTGTGTTGGCACCGTTTGTTTTACATAACCTAATCAACATGAGTTGGACTTAAATATATTTGCGCCCCTCACTTCACATGGGTGTGATTTTTTTCTTTTTTAATAGCTGTAAGAAAGCAAGGTTTTCACAACCCCAACAGATTCAGCAGAGAACCATGTGAGTATTTAACATTCCTGATATTGCACCAATTCAGCAGTGTTCTCTTAAATGGCTCCACTGACCTCCTTGTGAACTCCTGCTGCCTGTTTTCAGTGTACAGAGTTATCAAAAACCAGCCTCCACCAGTCCTGTCCATCAACCTGGACCACAACCCCTTTAAGTGCAGTGCTCCAGGCTGCACCAAGTCCTTCCGCAAGGCCAAGCTGCTGCACTATCACATGAAATACTACCACGGGGAGGACCAGCCCCCAGAGGCCGACCTCAGCCCCACAAGGAGCATCCAGACCAGGGCCTCTGAGAAGCAGGCCATCGCTACCCTCGAGAGTCCCAAGAGAAGGCGCACTATCTCTGCCTCTATGCGTGAGTTCTTGTAATTTCAAGGCTTGCAGTCTCTTTATACTGCACACGATTGAATGTTCTAGAGCTCTGGATGTCACGTGGCAGTCGTGGCAACAGTTGCATCTGTTTACACAGCCATTATAGCAGGAAAGCTGTCATGCAAACTAACTGAAAACTAGGAAAGTTTGTTCCTCAGAGCACAGGTCTCTGCCAGGTCAGGCACTCAGTTTGTTCCTCAGAGCACAGGTCTCTGCCAGGTCAGGCACTCCGTTTGTTCCTCAGAGCACAGGTCTCTGCCAGGTCAGTTTGTTCCTCAGAGCACAGGTCTCTGCCAGGTCAGGCACTCAGTTTGTTCCTCAGAGCACAGGTCTCTGCCAGGTCAGGCACTCAGTTTGTTCCTCAGAGCACAGGTCTCTGCCAGGTCAGGCACTCAGTTTGTTCCTCAGAGCACAGGTCTCTGCCAGGTCAGGCACTCAGTTTGTTCCTCAGAGCACAGGTCTCTGCCAGGTCAGGCACTCAGTTTGTTCCTCAGAGCACAGGTCTCTGCCAGGTCAGGCACTCAGTTTTATGTAATAACATGCTTACATGTTTCCACACAGAAAAAATAGTGTGCTTGGTTTTGCTAAAATATTAATTCTTTGTTTTTCTTTTCCATATCAGAACCTGGAGGAACATCCCGCAGTGAAGTTAAGACTGCAAGCAGAAGGACATCAGCACCCCCTGCTGTTGACACCCAGGGCCAGCAGCCGAGGGCGCTGCTCAGAGAGAAGAGCAAGGAGAACCAGCTGGAAAGGAACGGATGCCAACTGCAGGACAAAGATGGGGAGAACAGCAGCTTTGATATTGGTCAGTATAATGGTGAGATAAGCTGTTTGTAGTTACTAATTGCAGAATACACTGCTGGCCTCCTTTGTTAATTCCGCAGTCATTGCAGAATACACTGCTGGCCTCCTTTTTGTTAATTCCGCAGTCGATGTGTTAATGAAAAATGACATATACCTACCAAATGGTATTATCAATATCACTGCATCAGAAGCCACTAAGCCAGAAACCATTCATATTGTTTTATAATATATTATTATAAAATTATGGAAATAAATGTGTTGCTCAATGCTCATTGGATTTATCGGTGGTGTATCTTCTCCTTGATGGATGTGGAGATGGGATTCTACAATGTTTTGGTTACATCAAGTTTCATGGTTACTCAATTGTAAAACATAAAATCATGATTTAATTGTGCAGCATGTACAATTTCTTTTTCTTGCAATGTATTCTGAATGTAATGTTAAAAGTGGAAACTATTACAGAGACTACTGTCTGGTCTGTGACGGCCGAAAAAGCATATGACATGACATGGCTAGTCAACATTTGTTCACTAGAAAGAGCTCTCTGCCTGCTAAGTTAACTGAGCCCATGACGTGGGACTTACCTCTTGGCACTTGATTGTCCCCACAGCCTCTATGAAAGACGGACTGAGAGAGAAGCCCAAACAGAAAGATTTCCTTCGCATTAAACTGAAGAAGAAGAAGAAAAAGAGGAAGGCCAAATCTGGTAAGATGGGGGTATGCTGTGGACCTGCATGGGGCCTCGCTCTCACCATTTCTGCTCCTATTGCATGCACACTTGCTGTGACATGGTGATCGTGGAATGGCACATAAAGGCCTCCATTCACCAATCTAGGTGTGGTGGCTGAAGCTCTGTGTGTGTGTGTGTGTGTGTGTGTGTGTGTGTGAGCACTCCATCTCCACGCCGTCTGTTATTGTTTTGTATGATTTGTATCTAATTGATATTGTGGCTTGATTTGAAGTCAACTGGGGTTATTTTTTCCCCTCCCTCTAATAGAACATTTCTGAAAATGTTCCTGGTTAATATTCAGCTGTTGTAGTGCAGTTAGTAATACCTAACCCAACACTAGCATCCACATCAATATTAAGAGTGTTGTGGAGAAGTGTGCAGAGCATGCACAAACTCACAATGCAGGCATCCACTGACTTACTGGTTATTTCACACTCTGAAAACACTGCCTTTAACATGGGCTCTGTTCACTGAATGTCTCTGACTGGTGCCTATTATTGTCATGTACCTCCATAGTGTTTGTTGTACTACAGTTTGTCAACCTGTAGACTTGGTCTTGTTTCCAAAGTTGACACTTCTGTTCTGCATCTGCTCCCCCCTCCTTCCCTGTATTAACAGACTATACAGGTAGTGAGGAGAATATTGACATCTCAGTATTGGGTCTTCAGTCCAAATTGAATTTGCCAATCAAATTCCCCCCCTCACACAATCACAACCCTGAGGCCTACCGCTGCAGGCCCGGATACAGCCAATCAGAGCAGATACATGTGGATGGTGGGTATTTTTTGTGAGTGGGTGTGCGTGTGTGAATCTATTTAGTGTAAGTGTTTTCTTCCCTCTGCTCTCTTGCCCGCTGGGAATCAATCCATCAGCCAACAGTCCTTTCAATTTGATCCGTGTCACTCCAGGAAATTGGGAATATAGCTAAATGTTCACACTCAATTCTCTCCACATTCCACGGTACGAAAAGGGAGTTGACATGGGAAGCTGTCACAAATGAGAATTGTATGGTTGATTGATTATACCCTGAAGGGGGTTTTATGTTTCCTGCTGTGGCTTGCTTTACTCTATAATTCCTTCATGATTCATGAAAAGCTGAAATATAATTTCATTATTCCTTCCTCATGATTCATGAAAAACTGAAATATAATTGAATTAACATTTGTTAAACGTATATTAATTGAGCCGGGAGGATGTAATGGGTACAATTGATTTGGTTTTAGAACAAACTAGAAATGCACTCTTGTCGAGGTGCCAACTTGCACGTTGCAAGCAGAGCGCGCAAGTACTGCCGACCTCTACGAACTTACGATCAGCCCCTCTATAAAATATATACCTACCTTGAAGCGTACCTTAGTTACGTCACCGTCAACAGCCAATAAGGGACCACCATTCTTACCAACATACATACACATACATACATGTATACATAACACCCCGATCGCCCAGGACAAAGTTCACCGTCCTTTCAATTAGTAACACCCAGCGCCCAGGACGACGTTTTATCAAAAAGAGGGAGGTTATTGATATCAAAGCCGACCGCATCGCTCCACAGCCTGGAAGCGCCTGTTGCGCAACATTCGATGTTGCGTAACAGTGGGACGTCATCGAAAAAGTTCCCCCCCTGTTTTGCCGACGAGACCGAAATTCTTCAAACATTAACTCTTGATCTAAATCATCCCGTCCAATTCTAAGAAAAGATAATGTGTTAGACGGCCCACCGCGGTCCCGTCGCTAGTCGCGTTAGATTTAATCATACCTCCCGTTGTTGTCGATCGGCTCTAGAGTGTTTTGGCTACATTTAGCTGCTACAGCCACATCCGGGATAACATCCGGTCCGTCGGTAAAAGTGCTCAGCTGCTATAAATCGCCGGGCGCTATGATTTAATGGATTAAATAACCCCGGGCAATCGTCACCATCAACAGACAATTTTACTGTACACTATACTGTACTTGCACGCTCTGCTTGCGCAAGTAATTATGTCAACTAGAACGGTGCCTTTGTAAGGTATGCACAAATATGGAGTATATGCAGCCATCTTGTGGAGTTCTGTGTCAGGCATGCCCAAATATGGAGTGTTGTGAGGTCAGAACAGGCCAGCTCCATATATGGATTCTGGGCAGGGGTCCGTTCCAGAGCCCGGGCAGAGGCCTTTTTGGGGCGGTTCTGGACAACCGTGGGTCCTGCTGTGGTGTGGAACGTGTGTGTCGAGTTTAAAGTCGGTGGGGCTAACAGTTCTCGAGTTGCGTGGATTACACAGACAGAGACTTTTATAGATAGATGTTACCAGCATCCATATTCTAGGGAAAACCTTCATAGAAAATAGCAGATCGACAAGCTATTTTCAGCAAAGATATATTTAATGTAGACCGAAAACAGAAAATACACTAGTACAGAGGGACTCCGGTCAACAACGTATGGGATTTAAGTGGTTAACTTTTTGTTGTCCCTGCTGCCGTAGACGAAGATAGTATGAGTGATTGGTCGACTGACAGCTGTGGATGGAGTGATGACGACTTTGGGGTGAATCTGGACTCCGCTTCTCCGCCCTTGAGTGTTGACTCTGTTGCTCTGGATATGAGCGATCAGGAGATTGTGCGGTGCGTCTGTGAGGTGGAAGAGGAGAATGACTTCATGATCCAGGTGAGCTGCTCAGCTGTGGTGGTAACACCTCATCTCACCCAATAGCTGCTAATGATACTAAAGTATAACGTGCGTACAAGTAAATTATAATTTATGGGTTGTTGCAGTCTTGCAGACCAGGCGTTTGTATGAATAATGTTATGTCTGTCACAGTGTAATTGTGAACATTTCATCATCCATTGTTCAGTAAATGCATGTTTATCCTTTCCACAGTGTGAGGAGTGTTTGTGCTGGCAGCATGGGACTTGTATGGGCCTTCTGGAAGAAAATGTTCCTGAGAGATACGCCTGCTACATTTGCAGAGACCCACCAGGTGAGCTGAAATGATGGAACACTTGAATTTAGCTTTAAGTTAACTAGTGGCTAAGTCTTGACACAAAGCAACTTTTCTCATTGCTTGAGATTAATGTATTTTGTACATTTGTATGTATTTTTGCCATTAGAAGAGAATTTCCATCTCAACAGCAACTTTTGTAGGTAGTGTATACAGTTTGTAGATCTCAGCATACATTTTTAAATATCATTCACTAGCTTCCATATTGAAATGGTGTAAGAAAACACTTGATGAGACTACTTTATCAAAGTATGCAGATGCACAAAGCTGAATAGCTTGTATTCAACAAGCTATTCAGCTTTGTGCATCTGCAATATGCCAGGAAAACTTGTTCCTTACAGTGCTGCATTTTGAAATAAAATGAAGAGTGCTTTTAATGATACAGTGAGCTTTAGATTATGTTGACAAAACATAAGTACATTCTGTAACGTTTATTGAATATGGACAAAACATAAACAAAATAATATATCCAAAAAAGCAACTATTTATTTATTGCTTTCAGCTGCATTTTCTGTTTTACACAACTTCCCCTAATATAGCAGCAACAAGGTTTGACTTGAGAATTCATTATTTGCCATCTTGTGGACAAAGGTACAATGCAGCTGACCAAGCTACACTAATCCAAGACGGCCATGGAGTTCGAGACAGCTTTGTTCTCATGTCTCACAGCACACACAAGTTCAAATGACTCCATATTTTACACAAAAATTGCTAAGTATTATGCGCAGGATGATAGCTGCTTTACTCACCGCTAATGCACGTGCACGATCTAAACTCCATGACACTGTTATCGCGCAACATTTCAACCGTACGTACTGTGAATGTGATTTAAATTTAAGTTAAACTTTGATGATGCTCACTTTAACTATTACAGTTCCACCCCTTATCCAATATCCTGACATTCATGTGTTCCAGGCCAGAGGCAGAGCCTGCGCTATTGGTATGACAGAGAGTGGCTGAACAATGGCCACATGTACGGCCTATCTTTCCTCGAAGAGAACTACTCGCACCAAAATGCCAAGAAGATCGCTGCTACCCACCAACTACTGGGGGATGTGCACCACGTGGTGGAGATTCTTAGTGGGCTACAGATCAAAATGAGTGTCTTACAGTGAGTACAAGAATAGATTGAGTGGTACATGCATATACTGTACAGTGTACATACATGCATAATTACATCCCTGGGGGGAATTGTTTTTCACCATAGCTCGCACGATAATGTACAGTTGCAGAAAGCAAGAGCACAGTATATTGTAAAATAAAAAATAATAACCTTAAACACTCTAAAAAACAAAATGTGTGCAACACTGGTGCACACGCACAACTTAAGTATAGATCAGGCAACGTATCTTGATGGGGAACAAACCAACATTTATTGTTAATACTTTACTATCAATCAATAATACTACTATAATAATGATTTATTTTGTATTTGTCACGAAGAAGATCAAGCATACTGATGCATATTTCTGCCCCTAAATATATTCTGATACCCCCCCCACCCTGCGACCAGCCTACCAGGAAGGAATACCTCTACATTACCTGGCTGTACCCATCTCAGCCTCTACTTCCGTTATATTTTCTGCTTCAAAGTTTGATGTACCTTCCCTGCCTCAGCCTGTCTTCAGGATAGATTTTGGTGCCATTACTTTGTCACACCAGAGTCAATGCTTGTCTTAAGATACAATAGCTTGGACTTTGGGCAGTAAACATGGTTAGCATGCCAGAAAGCAGGTTTAAGTGTTGAGCTTGTGTTGGTACCAGAGTGCTTCTCTGTTTGTTTGTTTGTTTGACTCATTGATTACTTTATTACAGAGGTACAGTTATATAATAATGCTAAAAAGATAACCCCAAAAAAATCCTGGAGGGCTTGTTTCCATTGTGGTCCTGTGTATTCAATTCATCAAGACATATAAAGTCATACAATACTATTCAAGAGATCATCAATACTAGGAGCAGTAAAAGTATAGTTAAAGAAAAACAGTAGGGGGTAATTTCTTTTGGCTAGGCTATCTAGAAGATTTGATTCGGAACCATTGACAACCATAAGATCAAACGCAATTAAACACTACAATTTCAAGGTGCTGGGGTGGCGCAGTGGTACAGTACCTGCCCACCACCGCAGAGTGTAGGTGCATCCGGCTTTGTCGAGCGTCTACACATAAACACAATTGGCCTGTGGGGGAGGGAAGCCGGGCTGGAAGGGGCCTTACTGTATGTCCTTCTGGTGGGGTCTTCTCACCAGCAGATGAGCCGGTAGGATACAACGGCAGTGACAATACGCACCCCTCTGTGGGTCTTGGGGACTTACTGTTGAAAACCACTGTTTTCAACAGCAACATCACTGCTTGTAGACTGTAGTGCAAAAGACGCATGCCGTTGGCTTAGACAGTAACACATGTATGAAAACTTAAAAGAAATGCATGGGATGCACACGCAGATTAGACACACCAATGGACCGACATGCGGAAACGACGGTCGTAGGTTGTCGGTCTAATGACTGTCGGACCAATATTATGTCTAAACTAAAGCCTGTACCCGGAATGCATATGGGTAAAAGTGGCAGTAGAGGTAAAACAAAAGCTGTTAAAATGGTAAAGATTTTCTCACCAGTAGATAGTTTTTACCTACAGACGAGATTTAATTCAGATTTTGGAGGGGCGATAGTGGTCTGATAACTGACAATGATATATTTTTTTTAATAATAATTAAGGAGTAAGACCCATCCAGACCTGCGGCTGTGGTGTCAGCCGTGGAAGCAGTCAGAGCGGCCGTGGAAGAGCTACGACTCGTATCCCAGCACAGGCGCAGCACCGTCACCTGCGACAACCTACGACGAAGACATGACACGTGGCGAGATCCTGATGTCCAACGCCCTGGAGAAGCTGAGTCGGGCCGCCGCCGCTTCTTCCTCCTCCTCCTCCTCTTCCTCTTCTTCATCTTGCTCCTCTTCCTCCTCACCATACCCATCGTTCCAGGACTCGTACATTTTCAGCGAGCACTGCTACCAGAAGCCACGGGCGTACTATCCTGCGGTGGAGCAGCGGCTGGTGGTGGAGACGCGACAGGGCTCAGAGCTAGAGGACAGCATGCGGAGCACTGAGGACCTGCTGGAGAGAGAGCAGCGCTACGGGGGACTGCTGGAGGCGGACCGGCCTAAAGCATTCAACACTACCATCAGAGTAAGTGTCTACTCCATAAGGGCCAAGCATGTTCAAACTGCAACTGTGTTTTATTTTTGGTGCTTAGTTCAGTTGATTTACATACGGTCAGGAAAAACAACACACCTTGCCTAGGGAGGGTAGTGTACTGTTGCTTCCATGCCTTTGCAGCCTTTCGTCTGAAATTGTCCCTCATTGTTTCCTATAATGCGTGCCGGGAGTATACTGGTAGTAGCACTCGTCTTGCCTGTTTGACATGTATTAGTCTGGTTTAGTCTGGCCATTTAGTCCAACCCACGACAGGAGCCTTGGGCCAACCCGGCTGGGCCAAGGCTGCTAATCTGCTGTCGAGGGTTTGACTCCCGATCCTGATGACCTTTGCTGCATGTCACTCCCCATCTCTCTCCCACCATTTCCTGTCTTTACTTTTTCATTATCAGTAAAGGCAGAAAAGCCCCAAAAATATCGTCAAAAAATAAAATAATAATAATTGCAGAGGGAGGCAGACACGAATATATACCCAATGGATTGTCCGTAAAGTGTGTGGGAATCTTCTGTATTATAACTGTTAAATGAGCAGGAATCAATTAAATTATGCACAATCGCCACAATCATGTATTGTCACCCAGGCCCTGGAATGTAATTTCTAAATGTAATGTTGTGGTGGAAGAAGAATAAAATCTCAATTTTGTCACATTTCCCTCATTTATGTCTCAGGCTTCAAACAGCAGTCGGCGATCACTGGCAGAGGCCAAGGAGGAGGGGGTTCGGTGTTCCAGAGGAGCACCGGACGACAACCGACAGCAGCAACAGTGGCAGATGAACCTCCTGGACCACATTGATGCAGTTCAGGATGAGGTCTCTCACAGAATGGACATCATCGAGAGGGAGTTGGATGGTAAGACACGTGGGAGAGTGATCTCAGCGAGGGATGCACAATATTGATACTTTTAGCAACAACTGATCATTTAGTCAGATGAATTTATGGTGTGACTCATGTTAATGCCGCTTTTTTTTTACTGCCTAGCTATATATAGTCCAGAGTGACAGACCGTTTGACAATAAATTAAAATGTAATGATATATATTATATACACATAATACAGTGGAGACTCCATGACAACTTTACCTCTATGACTTTGTTTGTTAGAAATATATAAAAATGAATCACAGCTATAATACTTAACTTAAATCATGATTTTCCTTCTCTCTCAGTGTTAGAGAGTTGGCTGGACTACACTGGGGAGCTGGAGCCGCCAGAACCCCTAGCCCGCCTTCCTCAGCTCAAACACCGCATGAAGCAACTGTTGACGGAACTGGGCAAGGTGCAGCAGATTGCCCTGTATAGCTCCACATGAGGGCACCAGAGAGCGGTTCTGGCCACAAGTTACTGAGGCAACCAGAGAGGAAGCAGCCAGAGCAGACACCTGGTGGCCTCGGGGGTGGAGTGATGTCAAGATGTTGAAAAAGCAAGCGCATATTGTTTCAAATTGCCCAGGGCTTTTTTCTTCACATGAAGTCGGCCGCTGTTTGTCCACCTTTTGAAAGGTTGTGTGTGCACTGTGCAGGGATCCAACGCAACGGCCAGTGATGTAACAACATATGAACATGTATGGAAAGCAAGCGGCGCGTATCAGGATTTAACACACAAAAGTAACCTCTTATGTGCAGGAGAAAATGCATAGGGCCAGGTTGACAATTTAATGGTTCCAGTGCAACTCCCAAAACCATATGAATGCCTTTTAGTCTGAGCTACTGTTTGAGCTTACCCTGTTTATCTCAATACACACAGTGCTTTATGTTTAAAAGCTTTACATTCAAAGATCTCAATTCTGATCCATGTAACTCACACGGCCTCTTTGCAATAGTCTTTTAAAAGGAAGATCACTCCTTTATTGGTCTTTAACAATAATAAAGTAGTTAAGTTCAACATCCCCTCATGTCGGATTGTGTTTAAACTTCTGTTTGCGCTCAGTGTGGACACTTGTGTCACTTGAGTGTAACTTTGAAGACATTGAACATATAAAAGCACTGTATAATCATATCGGTAATATTTCTTTTTAATGGTTAGTTTTTTATACCACACTGTGAAGGTCTTTTTTTTTTGTCTGGATTCAAAGGCATCTTAAACTCGGCTATACAGATGGTGACAAGAGTGAGAGTTTTGGGTTTCTGTTTTTCTTTTTTTGCTGTAATATTTGTTTTGGCTCATTTCATAAAGAAATGGTATTCACATTATTGTATCTGTTCTTTAAGTTAATCTTTAAGAGTTTGTCATTTACAGTATCCCTTATTCCCACTTACTCTTGCATCGTTGTTGCTGTAGTACTTGATCTATGACTCGCTGTATGTGTACCTGTCTGTTCTAAACCTAGCATCTTGTACTCTGTCAGTGACAAACTATACTCAATTGATTTGTATTTCTTTCTCCTTGTTCTTGTTTCACCTGTTTATTTGCAGTATTTTGTATTGTTTGTAAATAACGTTATTCAAAAATGTGCTCTTCTCGGGATCTTTGTATTGAAAAGTAAATTGTATTCTTCAAAAAAGGATAACATTGTATGCTACTGTACTGTAAAGCCAAGTTTATATGTTGTTGCATAACGGTGTCGCTCACCATGAAATTTTCAGTTATAAGTAAGTGACACAGTTGTGCGACAAAGCATGAATTGGGTTTATGTGTCTGGCCTAGAAGCAGGGGAGATGTCAAACAATGCAAGCGGAATTGCCCGTACATAAATAAACTATCATTGTTATAGCCTACTTGTTGTGTGGACCATGATCTTGTCCCAGACATTTCTTCAAGTTATGTGGTTTCGCAGCGTAACATGACTTTGACTTGACCTTTGTGAAAAACAAACTGGCCCCGCTGAGCTCCTCATTTGTACAGCTGGAAATACCACTTGCAAAAAAGTCAACATTGAATATAGGGTATTATAACTTTTATAATATTATAGTATAACTAAACTTGGTTTAGTCATAGTTAATCTTGAGTCAGCATAATGTGATGAGAGAAAATTAGTTACCCACCCCCTCCTTAGGAAAAGCAAATGTACCTCATTTGGACAGTTGGAAAGTCAAAGGATGCACCTCTAGAGTAACTTTACCACTCCCTTACAGAGCTGTGTGTGGCTGGCTGGCTGCCTGGGTCTGAGCACGAAAACAGCATGGTTGTTTTTCACCGGCTGTGCGCGGAACCGACCCGGCACCCTGGGTGTGTTCCTGTGGGTCTGGAACTTCCGTGGACCCCCACACAGAGTTGCACCACTCACTTCACACGGGTGTGATTTTAATTCTTATGTGAACACCCCAGACAGTTTTTAATTCTCATGTGAACACCCCAGACAGTTTTTTGAATTCTTATGTTAACACCCTGGACAGTTTTTAATTCTTATGTGAATACCCCAGACAGTTTTTAATTCTTATGTGAACACCCCAGACAGTTTTTAAGGTGTTTCAGTATTTAGATATTTGATATTCATTTTAGCTGCCCCCCTTCCTATACAAACCCATTGTAACTTCAACCTCCATTTTAACACCCGTCTTTGGTTCTGCTGACTCATACTGTCCTGCTAATCTGTGAGGAGACTAGTGATGCACCGAATATATATTATTATTATTTATTATTTATTATTATTTATTATTATTTATTAATAGTTATTTAACAAATTCAGGACGGGAACCCCTTGGTGTTTTAAGCATTATGTTAAACTTTAGCTATTGAAAAATAGCAGATCTTCAAGCTCATAGCGCGACACTCGGTGTCCACGCTACAAAGCTTGTAGATCTAATATTTTTTAAAGTTTTTGAAAATGTGGCGCAAATCTTTGAATACTGTATATTCTTTCAGAGTGAACGTTTTTAACTCAAATCTTTGCTGCTGGGGGGGTCCCTGGAACAGCATATTTTCAGATGGGGGTCGGCGGCCAAATCCTACAGAAAATTCTGGTGGTCCTTGACATGAAAATGTTCCACTGACATAGAAACATGGGTTTTTCAGAAAACTGTCATGATTAGAGCTGTGAAACAAACGGCAGCCATGTTTTATTAACCCTATAATGTTCAATTTACAATTTAGGAATTTAGCAGACGCTCTTAATCCAGAGCGACTTACATTAGGCAAGAACAAAAGTATGGGAATACATCACATATATAAAATGCATTTATCAAGAAACATGCGTAAGCTAAGAACGTAACTAGAACATATCTATATAATGACACTATACATATTAACTATACATATATACTATACTATGCTATACATATGTACTATGATGTGCTATGACTACATACAATGCAATTATTGTGCTGTCTACATGACATGCTATAAGTCTGTTTCAAATGCTATCTAAGTCTAAAAAGTGCTATCTAAGGGGGTAGGATAAGTGCTATGGGCCATGATGGAGTCTGAAAAGGTGGGTCTTCAGACTACGGCGGATGATTGGGAGTGATGCTGCAGTTCTGATTGCAACGGGGAGTACATTCCACAGTTTTGGGGCCAGAAGGGAGAAGAGTTTGGGACGTGTGGAGCGTTGTCCCGGCGTTTTTAGTGAGGGTAGTTCCAGCTGTCACTCTCTGTCTCTCTGGTACGGAGTGGTACAGCCGGTGGTACAGCCGGCGTGCATGTGGAATAGGAGATAAGGCTCTGCTCCTTGGTGACATTCAAGGCACCGGGCCCTAAACCTGCCCTCTGCTGATTGGCCGGGCCCAAAAACCTGCCCTCTTCTGATTGGCCGGGCCCTAGAACCTGCCCTCTTCTGATTGGCCGGGCCCTAGAACCTGCTCTCTTCTGATTGGCCGGGCCCAAAAACTGCCCTCCTCTGATTGGCCGGGCCCTAAAACCTGCTCTCTTCTGATTGGCCGGGCTCAAAAACTGCCCTCTTCTGATTGGCCGGGCCCTAAACCTGCCCTCTTCTGATTGGCCGGGCCCAAAACCTGCCCTCTTCTTATTGGCCGGGCCCTAAACCTGCCCTCTTCTTATTGGCCGGGCCCTAAACCTGCCCTCTTCTGATTGGCCGGGCCCAAAAACCTGCCCTCTTCTGATTGGCCGGGCCCTAAACCTGCCCTCTTCTGATTGGCCGGGCCCAAAACCTGCCCTCTTCTTATTGGCCGGGCCCTACACCTGTCAAGTTCTGATTGGCCGGGCCCAAAAACCTGCCCTCTTCTTCTGATTGGCTGGGCCCTAAACCTGCCCTCTTCTGATAGGCCGGGCCCTAAACCTGCCCTCTTCTGATTGGCCGGGCCCTAAACACTCTTCTGATTGGCCCGGGCCCTGAACCTGCCCTCTTCTGATTGGCCGGGCCCAAAAACCTGCCCTCTGCTGATTGGCTGGGCCCAAAAACCTGCCCTCTTCTGATTGGCCGGGCCCAAAAACCTGCCCTTTTCTGGGGGGAACTGGTTACGTAATCAATTGGCAGGTGTGGGATTGCCATGGCAATCAATTGGTTGAGGCAGAGGCTGGAAATTGCACAGGTGAGGGGACTTTGCCTCATTAGGTCCACTGGCAGAGGAGCCTGACCAGAGTGCATGCCACCGACTCAAGACTGGGCACTGCACTCCCTGTTGTGGTGTGGAACGCTTGTGTCAAATTTGAAGTCGGTGGGGCAAACGGTTGTCGAGTTGTGTGCATGGCATTGAGGTATAAATGCCTGCCTGCCTGCCTGCCTGCCTGCCTGCCTGCCTGCCTGCCTGCCTGTCTGCCTGCCTGCCTGTGCCTGTTTGCCTGCCTATGAAAAGGAAGGGATGTCCGCACACTGTTTCTCTGCTCCCAGGAAAATTCTTTATTGAACAACAACCCTTGTGGGTCTTCGTCAGGTATGGTTTGCCTGCCTGCCTGTCCGTTGACTAGACTACAGCTTTTATTGTGAAGTTGAAGACCATGTGACAATGATGATGATGATTTGTTTGTGGGCTAGAAGAACATTGAATATTGGGCCTTTGTCAGTTTCAAATCAAATAATGGTAAAATACGAATTACATTTTCCTGATTTTTTTGTGTTAGAAAATTGGGAAAATGAACCAATATTTGATGTTTGTTCTGAAGCAAACATCAGAAAACAGGGACAATTTGTTTATTTTAAGTCTGTTCCAACTGTCAATCAGATTATGCCAAAATACCAAGGACACGGTCCGAAAATTGACGCATTGTCCTGATTTCTTTTGTGGGATAGAATATTAGAAAAATGAAGGAAAACAAACAGAAAAAACCTGTTTCTTTAAAGTCAATTCCTCCTGTTGATCAGATTATACTAAAATCCCCTGACCACGGAGCTATGTGTGTCCCTGGGTCCGTCCGAGCACGATAATAGCATTTGGCTGGTTTTCACTACCAACTGTCACTGTTGTGCAGCCTAACACACACACACACACACACACACACACACACACACACACACACACACACACACACACACACACACACACACACACACACACACACACACACACACACACACACATACATACACACACACACACACACACACACACACACACACATTAACTGTATATATGATGATTTCAGGTGTATCAGTACAGTACATTGACAGTACAGTAGAGGGACCACCTGGGACCCCCACACGGTAACTCTGTCATTTCTCAACCATTTTGGACGTGGAACCGGCCCGCCCCCCTGGGCGTGTTCCTGGGGGTCTGGAGGTTCCAGGGACCCCCCGGGGACCCCCACACGGAGTTGCACCACTCAGTTCACATGGGTGTGATTTTATCATCCTATTTACAGTAGGCTATATAGTGCTCAGCTCACACAAGTTGAAATGTATTGAAATACATTTTATGTGAATTGTAATCAATCTATCAGATCAGCATAATGTGGTGATAGGGCACACCAGATTACCAGGAAGAAAAATATTCAATGTGATGCCCTGATTTGGCCTGCGGGACAAATCCGACCCCTGGGGAACTTTCTGGACCACATTCCATATACCATACCAATGTAAAAAAAATAATGATTGGATGGTTGGTTGCACAATAATGTTTTTCATAACTGTTAACCAAAACTAATTTATAGCGGTTAATTAACCTTGGCAGATAAGGATAAAATGTATACTATTTAGAATGGAGGAATGCCTGTGGCTGTACGTGACGGTGTGACCGTGTGACCCATCAGGACTACATTAGCAATCGTGAAACTGCTACACCAAATGCAGGTAAATGTAATTTTTGGTGAGAGATCCACCACTGAGTCTGGCTGGTATGGTAGGTCAAATATATTTCCTAATCTATCTACTAGCCTACTGTAGGCCGTGACTAATTTAGATGAATAGCCCTATATCCTCTAGGGGGCGTTGGAGAAGATTTGCTGTGACTACTCGCATTGGCTACTGGGCCCATATGACTGGGCCTGTCCTCCGTCATGTCTAGGACGCAAAGTGTAGTTCCGCCCATACCGTGACGATTGAAATACTAGTTGAGGCAGGGAGGAAGCAGCAGGCAGGAGCGTACTGTGCGTATCGCTATCATTTCACCCCAAGAGGAATAGACCAGAATCGAGTGGATACTATCATAATTCACGGTGGTAAGTCTAAATAAATAATTTCCGAGGCTGTACATTTGAGGGGATTGCTACTTACAGGTGTGTTCGATGCCACAGGAGAGGAGGTGGTGATCACATATCGGCTATCGCTGATGGTGTTGCTCTTTGTAAAGTGAATCGTTCATGAAACCAACAGGGTTCTTCGCACACTGGCTCAACGACGAATCGTAACGATATATAAATGAGTGAACGAAGCATAATGCAACGGAGTTAACGTTCCTTTGCACATCGCCGTCATGCGACAATATGCTATTTTGTTTTGAGGTTGTCTAAATTCAAAGGGGTCATTTAACACATTTTAGTTTTCATTTACGTTTTAGTTGTAACTTAAGGTATATCTGTGAGACTTAGCAAGGCCTCGTTGATGATACATTATTCTGTCACGATTCTTTACACCACATTCATCTTTAATGAGCGTTTTCTATCCGAAGTTGGGTGAGGAAACCTGTAAGTAGGCCCTGACTATATTCCATCTCAGCAAATGCTAACTATGCTGACAGAGAAGACGTGGGGCTGGGGATTCCGTCTCGCTACTACCACCTCAGTGGTCGCATACATACTACACACAATGCCGCTCATGACATTGTCACTCGTCGCCATGCGAAGGTCACAGGCGGAATCGTTTGGAGTGGGCATCAGGTGTTTTACTTGAGGTGATGATCTCATCGGGGTCACATTATCAGTATCCCTACTTGATTACAATACAGCTTACACAACAAGAACATAACTGGCTTTTGTTTTTAATCACAACAAACCGTGTAGGCCTAGAGATATAAATGATTTATATCAGCAGCAGCTGCTTGCCACAGCTACGTTAGGAGAAGATGCTGGATAACTGGATAGTATTGGTTGCCAATGGTTGGTGTGTCCATCCATGTCCTTGAAAGAGTCCAACCTGGTTAATTATCACACCTGGTCTTAACTATGAAGAGCTCCTAAAGGTAAATGGCTAACTGCTGGGAGTATCAAAAGTTGTTGATTGCACTATGCATTGGTGGACATTACCTGCAAACCTGGTAACTTTTGGCTTTAAAGTTAAAACCAGAAAAATCACATCAACGAATAGCCTAGTAGTATAGTATTCCTATGTAATTAAACTAATTAGCCAGCTTTTTACAGGTTTCCAAGAGGAACTCTTGGGGATGCGTGCTGGGAAATTACCCAGTGGAGAGACGTTGCTCGTAATTAAACAGTGCTACTTGACAGTCAGCAAGTCCTGTGTTCACTCACACACCTCAGCATCGGCCTATAGATCTGTCAATCAGTGCTGGAGGGCAAAACAAGCCACAAGCTGCAGTGGTGGGAGACAGGCCTCTGAGGCTCTGACTTAACTTTCTCACAGCTCAAAACAAATGGCTTGTTTCAACTATCAACAGCTCACCCCCGATTCTTAACTGGTAATACTGGCCATTGTCATTATTTAGAATCACATTTAGGCTGCTGTGTATATAAATGTGTGGGTCTGAAACTCTGAATGATGTAGATGTGAATAATACACAGCCTGGAGCTCCACTGTTGCTTTGTCTTTGTAACTGAAGTGTGTCTGTAATACAAGCTCTGTCAGGAGGACTAGAGTTACAGAACAAGCCTTGCACAGCAGCTTGCAGCTTTTAGAAGAAAAACAGCTGATGCATACATCTCTGTTCCAGGATAACCTCTTAACTTAAAGGTTTCCAGTCATTGCAATCCATTGTCGCACCTGACTGACCAATATCCAGGAACATCAATATCCAGGAACATCACTCTAAAACTCACTTTAACTCTCATTTCTATGGTGTGGCTCTCCTATGTAGGAGGCTATAGCTGTCTGTGTGTCTGCTTGTCCTGAGCTACTGGACCTATCGGTGCCACGTTTCTTGTGCACACTGCCAGTAGGCCAACATGATACCTCCACACATTGTTTTCATGTGTTATGTTCTTTTTTTTTAAAAGATTTGTTTTTGGGATTTTATGCCTTTTTTATTGATAGAGAACAGTATGCAGACAGGAAAGGGGAGCGAGAGATTGGGAGTGACACCCGGCAAATGCCGTCGGGCTTGGGAGTCGAACCTGCGGCATGCCGTCCGGCCGGCTTGGCAGCCTAGGTGCCCAGACGGTTGAGCTAACCGTCCGGGCCCATGTGCTATGTTTTGAAATATTATTTCACTTGCATTTTATAATGGAAGTCAACAGGGCTTGGATTGGAAAGCGTTCCCAAATTTGAAGATGATTGACGTCGTTGACATGCCAGATTCCTAGTCTATCTATATTCTAATTGGTTTACGGGAGGACCACTTCGTCACGATCATGTCACCATGACTCCATACTAGCCATAACCATATAAGGAGTTCCCAATACAGCGATGCTCAAATATGGAGTGTGTTGTCTTAACCTCAATGTGTCATCGACTCGTCATGGTAAGTCTTATGCACACCTGATCATCTCAGAGAGAGATGCATAGGCACTGGGCAGGATCAGACGTATAAAATAAAATGACCTGCACGCCGTCTACACTTTCACAATGGGGCCAATTTTATTTGAGCAACATTTCAGTCAATAGAATGGACCGTCAGGCATTTCATACTAGGTACTTTTTACTTGACCAAGTTTGAGATTGATGAATTGATTTCCCCCCACACACTTATGTAAAGTCACTTTGAGTACTTAGAAAAGTGCTATTTATTTCAGGTATTATTATTTTATCCCCAGGACCAGTGTTAAAGGGCCACTTCACCCCTTTTGTAACCATATCTTATTTTAATGATGTTTGGGAGACACGAAAAACTTTCCTGGGGTTTTTATGTGGGTTTTGCATGCATGTGTTTTTAGATATTTTAGTATTTCAAAGTGTCCGTGATGTCATGGACACTGGTCTCACTTCCTTCCTGGACTACAATTTCCATAATGCTTGGTGCACTCACCCCACCTTGTGGAGAGGAAGAGGGCTGTCAACTTGTAGTCCAGGAAAGAAGTGAGACCAGTGTCCATGACATCATGGAGACTTTGAAATACTAAAATATCTAGAAACACATATTACCCACATAAAAACCCCAGGAAAGTGTTTCTTGTCTCCCAAACATCATTAAAATAAGATCTGGTTGCAAAAGGGGTGAAGTGACCAGAAGCATTCAGCACCGCCTGTGCAAGATGTCAGTGGCATACAGTCGACAGTCAATTGTTTAATGTTTAGCATGCCAAGCGGTTGAATCGCACTGCTGCTGGAGGCCGGTAACTCGATCTGTCTTCATTTTCTTCCATTAATGGACGCAATTGAAATAGAGAAAATGGCAAGTCCAATCCCCAGTTGGTTGAGTAGCCTGCCTTCTCAGGCTGTTTCCAGCCTGCACAGCTTGTTTTCTATTTAAAGTTAAGTTATACACCACAAACAAAATGCCAGTGAATGGCACTAGAGAAAGATTGTGACCATCACTGAGTGGATGTAGATTGGCAGTCTGTGAGTAGAAGAGATTTTGTTTGTTTGGTATTTTGACCAACAAAAGACCCAGATTTGCTTGGATTACCGGAACTAGCCTGGACGGGAACCCCAAAAGGGGTTCTTGTTGCTATGTACAGTGTATATAGCATATCCGTTTCATTATATATATTGGTCACATTTTTCCATTTGGTGTTTCCCTGCGGAATAATAACACCTGCCCCACCAAATGGAAAAATCTACCAAAACTGTCAACATTGTAATCTGGAGCTATCGGAGGCACTATTCAACATGCTTACAATATTTGATGTTAAAGCACTGGTACCAGACAGTGCTAGTTTGCATAATCCCATTAATCATTCCTCTTAGCTGAATTTAATTTGTTCATTGGTACACTCAAGTCAAAACTCATGTCTTATTCACTCTTAATATTTATTGCAAACACAATTACAATAGTGCCAAACCTAAAAAATATTTCTGTGCCCAACATTTGTCAGAAAAGAAAAAAACAATTTTGCTAAGTAAGGACACATCTAGACTCACCTATTTACCTATATCTCCAATATAGCAACAATGAAACTTGTTGATCACCTGAATGGCACACAATATCCTGCCATCTGATGAGGCCTGAATATAATATGTGTGTTCCTGATTTAGGACTGCGGATGTTAATGCGAGGATACATTTCCACCTCAGTGATCAATAAAGCTTGAATCCTTAAAGGGCCACTTCACCCCTTTTGCAACCAGATCTTGTTTTAATGATGTTTGGGAGACAAGAAACACTTTCCTGGGGTTTTTATGTGGGTAATATGTGTTTTTCTTTTTAGATATTTTAGTATTTCAAAGTGTCCATGGTCTTCATGATGTCATGGACACTGGGCTCACTTACTTCCAGGACTACATGTTGTCTCAGTAAGACAGCCCTCCCCTATTCACAAGGAGGAGCAGTGCACCAAAGCATTATGAGAATTGTAGTCCAGGAAGGAAGTGAGCCCAGTGTCCATGACATCATGGAGTCCTTGGACACTTTGAAATACTGAAATATCTAAAAACACAAATTGCCTACATAAAAACCCCAGGAAAGTGTTTCTTGTCTCCCAAACATCATTAAAATAAGATCTGGTTGCAAAAGGGGTGAAGTGGCCCTTTAATCGATATATCAGATAGCTTGTTTGGTAGCTTTATTTTCTTTTAACCTCAACAACTGTGAGCAATCTTTCAGTAAAACGATCTACGGTATATAGTTCTTTATAATATCCTATAATACCCTGCTATATATTATCTAATTTCAGGACATCGCTGTTTAAACTTTGGAAAACTACTCATTTACACATGAGAAATACTTTATTCACTCTCACAAAACTTTTAAAGTTCTGTTCATATCCATCACATGTGGAATTCACTTTCCAAAAACACCAGATCTACTAGCTGTGTTGTCAGTTTGTACATCTGTTCTTATTGACTAGTGACACAGTTGTGATAGTTAGGCTAGCCTGGCCCAGCCATCGTGATTTCTGGTCTAGAGGGGCGGTTGCTGCTGGTATCACGGTGGTGGATCCTACTGGTTCACCTCCCCTCCCCTCCCTGGTTAGGAAACTGCGGAGAACATTGACGTCACCAAATTTGGAGCGACGCCCCTCTGCATTAGTTAGTAGTTCACTCCCACTCCTAGTTCAGGAAATGTGGCTGGTTTGCCCAGGCTTTCCTTTTTCATGTGAAAACAAAAAGCCTGCGGTCTCCGATGCTAGAGTTAGGCTTGTTGGCTTGTTACACATTTTGTGGTGTTAAATGCGTTTCAATCAGTATATGAACGAGTGGCATTCAGCGTTAGGATAAACCTGTGTATGGACTGTTTTACACACAAATCAAGGCTGTACACACATTTCATGAACTGTGGTCTTTATACATGTTGACAAGTTTGGTGGGTGTGATGTTATTAGCTTCTCCCTTTTGGCACAGGAATCAAAGAAGGACCTTGTTCCTGGCCTTCTCATTCAAATTGGAGGTCAACAATCACCCGACCCATATGAATCACCTCTTGACAGTGGTATCAACTAGACCTAGCCTACAGGGTATATCTCTGTTTCCCCTAATCTTTATCGAAACAGTATGTTTTCAGTATTATGTCTGTTAAATGCCAAGTACAGCTATGTTGACTCAAGGCTATGTTGGTAGTGCATTCCAATTAGTTGGAGTAGTCATGATGACCAGAGAATGGCTTTATGTAAAGTGATAAAGTTACTCGATCTCCATGGCGCCACTGGGGCTGGTGGCGTGCCATGGTTGCCAAGGACATGGCCGACCTCTGAGAAGAGGAGTTGGGAGGGAAGGCTTCAATGCTGTAATGAGGTAGAGGGCTCAGCTCGGCCTCTCTCTGGGAAATTGAGTTGTCGTTAATCAGTCATTGTGACTGCCAGCGCATCCCTCTGGGATGAGTATATGAACAGAAGAGCTCTTTCTGCTGGGCAACAGGCAGCTCTGCACTGCTTCATGCGCAAACATTCTGCAAAACACCTTTGATCTATTATTAACGAGTAACCATTATACAGTGTCATCTATGCGTTGGGCCTTATTTTATTTTTAAAGAGGTAGTAGAAATACCTGTATCTTAAGGGTTTTCATGTCCCTATAATTTAAATGTATTCTATGTTTTGAAGTTGTCCAGCTTGGAGGTGTAAGTGTGTGAGTAGAGTATGAGATAGTTATCTGACTGCAATAGTGTGCTGATGGCTGCACAGCTGGCCTTCCTCATCTATCGCTGGGCCAGGAGGCCACAGCAAGGCGGTCTGTATTGTCCCATACATCTACATCAGAGAGCTCACTTTCAGGATAAACACCAAGCCTCCAGAACGGCTGACCAACGTTGAAGCGCTCGGCCCTCCTGGTCAAAGCTGGGACTGCAGGAGGGCCTGTGCATTTGGCACGAGTAAACCCTGTGCAACTGGCGTTTAACATTGAGCGCTTGTTAGCACTTCCGCATTTTGGACACTAATTCTGCTTCAAAATGCCACTGAGCAACTTGCATTCAAATGAATAGCAGGGGGTGGGGCTGTCGGACCCGGTCCACCCTCTATCTTTTATAACTCTATGATCCACACTCCACACACGCCATTTCTTTTATTTTTATTTTATTTTTGTGGCTTTCGCCTTTTTATTTTATATTTTTTATGGAGGGACAGACAGTAGGCTGACAGGAAATGGGGAGAGAGATGGGGGGGGGGGGTGACATGCACTAAAGGCCGTTGGGATCGGGAGTCGAACCCGCGGCACACTGCCAGACTGGATTACCAGCCAAGGTGCCTGGACCGCTGAGCCACGGCCCAGGCCACGCCATTTATTTTGTCTCGCATAATTGTTTCTCTCTTGTTCTCTCCCCTCCTTCCTTCTCTACTTACACTATCTGCACGAGTGAATGTGGCAGCGAGGAAATCCCCATAGACGGTTGGGTAGGCAACACAACCCCAGCGGCGCAGTGGCAGTCAGGTAGTCTATTAGGGTGCAGAGCGCATGGCAGACAGGCTGAGCCATTCGCCAGCCAGCCGGATTTATAGCCAGATTGTACCGAGGGAAGCCCGGTCAACAGCAAATAATTTATCCGGCTTCACACCTCTCTCTGACCCCATTTTATAGATCACCCCAGATTTATCGGGAGTCATCCATCTGTTGTCTGCTCTTTAGTAGTAGTAGCAGTTAGTAGTATATTATTGTTGGATTCTTTTGATTCATCTGCCTACAGAATTCATGTGATGTGAAACCTGTGTGTCTGTTTGTATTGATTTATCCATGATGCATTGCCATGTAGCTTCCACCATCCATATTAACTTACTGTTTGCCAAGAAAGAGCTTGTTCTAAAACGACAATGAGTTATATTTTACGTAGGCTATATTTTACTGTTAGGTTCTTAGCTTACGTTTGATACATGATGACTATTGCCATGTTTTTGTTCTTGCTTATACTGTATCGCTCTGGATTAAGAGCGTCTGCCAAATGCCTAGTACATTGTGGTGATTTTCCACCACTAGCTTTCAAATCAGATAATTTATCACAAAACACATATTTCTTCCTCACAATAGAGTGATAGGATGTAGACAAAGTTCCCCTTTAATCATCACTATCAGATGCAGCTTTCACTTAACAGGGATTATTTGGAAGCAGAGGAGTAGTCTGAGTGTCTACAGTACTGTGTATCGCTGCAGTGTTAAAAGCCATGGATCTGTGCTAAAGCCTACTGTGAATTAAATCTGTTACTCAGATTGGGGAGAGAACACAAGGCAAGCAATCGACACAATTGGCAGCATTTACAATAATCGAATGATATTTAACAAACTCACACTCGCTGCGTGTCTCATTTTCTAGGAGTTTTTAGAGTTCTTAGAGATGCATAAAAGTTTAAACGGTCTCACCTTTTCAGTGCAAGGCGGTGAAGGCGCAGAGTCACACCGTTTTGACTTTGGTAGGGACGGGGGGACAATGGCAAATGCAGACAAGTTTATTAGACTAGTGACTTAATGTCTGCTTGATTTAAAAAATAATCCCCTAAACCTAACCTGCTCTACAGGTGCACCTGCACCATGTTGTTTTAGCCGATGTGCGGTTTTGCCAAGGTGTTTTTTGAAACGCCTGTGCCTGTAGCAATGTGTCTTCATCACCTTAAAATTGCTATGCAGCTTAGTGCATGCATGGACCTCTCCATAATTTATGCATGAAGAAGACCAAAATAGAGGCTAGTTGACTGAGGCCATGGATGTTCTATTGATGGAAAAACATGGCAATGAGTAACGACATTCAGTACTAATCATAGCTCACATACTCTCATACAACCTGCCCCCACAAATACACTCCAGAGGCCGCATCACACGTACTGTATGATTCATAGCTCCTACTTTAGTTTTCCTGTTTGATGTAATGGTTAAATTGAGTTTCCAGGTTGCTGGACTGAAACATTACTTTATGAAAGAGGGAAAATGGCTGTGGGTTGTTCTGCAGACCATGTATCAGTGCAGTAAATGTAGCATGAAGTTATCCTGGAAATCACTGCGAATTATGTTGACCTGTGTGTGTGTGCTACTGTACTGTATGTATCATGTATGTGTGTAAGGCAGATATAGAAGGTGAAGCATGCTGATGATGCCAATGGATAGTAGGCTATAAATCAGTATGACCAGATGCTTTTTTTTAATCTCATAAAACCATTAGCAGATAAAGTGGCTGGGCTAGGATTAATGCAATTCTATAAAAGCCCTCAGAGAGTAATGACAACGTCTTATGTTATGCCTAAATTGGTCTTGCAGTATAAAGTAGCCATGCAGCAGAAGAGAGAGTGTTTATGTGCATGATATTGTCTGTATGCTTCCCATGTGTGGGCTTGTAATGTGCATACTGGTGATTTGAGTGAATTGCAGCACACTTTTTGGGGGGTCCGAGATGGTGGCGTGAATTCCGTTTGTGTCCGAGCATAGGCATGGTGACGCCCCGCCTGCCTGTGATTGGCCTACCGACACTGCCTGTCTTGACTGTCCTGCTGGATAGTCTGATGCGAGGTTACTCCATGGTGGAAAATTATACAAGTAGTATGATACAAGAGAAGGCTAACTTGTAAGTTTTATTTTTGTAGAAGAGGCAAACTAATATTGTTTATGCCGTTTGCTTTGATGGAATAATTGATTGAACATGCACGCCATAATATGATTTGATTTGGAATGTGTTAACATTATTGTACTATTACTATAAAAAGATCTATTTTCCCTTCATCTTTATCCATTTTAGTGTAATAGTATTAGTTTACTATAATTAGATTAATACACGATAATCAACACTAACACTTTATTTAGAACACACCCAAATCAAATCATAGTACAACATACGTGTTATTCAATCAAAGCAAACGGCATAAACAATATTAGTTTGCCTCTTCTACAAAAATAAAACTTACAAGTTGCATTCTGTTGCGCGTGCCAAGCTGTCATTCTCTTGTAGCCTATTTATTTCTGAATCTCACCACGGAGTACAGTCAAGACGGGCAGTGTCAGTAGACCAATCACAGGCAGGTGGGGCGTTACCATGCCTCAGCCATGCCTATGCTCTGACACAAACGGAATTCACGCGTGCCAGAGTCCCTTTAGGGGAGTGGTGGATGGGTCTCCCTTTTTTGCGCAATGAATGTATTTGTTAAAAGTTAAAGCTCTATATTATGATAGCAATCATTGTTATAGTGTTTGGCTGGTCCCTGTCTCTCCAGAATGCATTTTCAGGTCGGGATAGAAAGTGATAAGTGAGTTATCATGTGACAGGATAAACAAGTGACATTGGATTGGAAGTGGTGACACAAAGAAGTGAGCAGACAAAATTAGAACTGGAACACAGTACAATTGAAGATGATAAATATGTACTTTCTCCTGATTGGCTGAAATTTGCATTTTCTGTTTATTAAAGAGAGACAAGGAGACCGCTGTTATTTATGAAATACTTTATAGCAATTTCCATCAGAATATAGAGCTATTGAAAAACGAAATAAAATAATTGTGCAGAGCTACTACAATGATGGATAGGGAGCTTGAATAACTGTTTTCAATGTGCTCACACCAGAATAAAACTTTGTCAAAATATTGGAACATCTTCAGCAAAAAAACAATCGCACACATGTGAAGTGAGGGGTGCTCTTATCATCGTACATCATCATACATCTCATTCCGGGCCGACCAATCACAATTTGCGTCCTCACCTTCGTCTTCAATGTTTGTGTTACGCAAAGTTTGTGTTTTTCACACACTAAAAGCTGAACATTAGGAGGGGCTCAACAATGGAATAAATGGAAATAAAGTACGAGTAGAACGGCAGTATGATAAACCTTTGATAAAGGTAAAATGGGTATGATATCTTTAGCAGCAGTGTCAAAATGTGCAAGAGCAGCAGACAGTCATGTATCTTTAGCAGCAGTGTCAAATTGCCAAAAGCAAAATACACACACACACACACACACACACACATATCAAAATCATATGTCTATTTCACTTGTCCATCTATGTAGGATGTGCAAGTAACATGCAGGCCGAGAAATTTACTAAGAGAAGGGGCAGGCGTTGAACGTGAACAGTTCAAGGTCAGGGTTTTATTACCCGTCACATGTCCCATGAGCGTGTGTGTGCATAATTCATTCATTCGTATCTTGATTTAATCCGCTGCCTGTACGTAATATTCATCCAGCATCCAAGCTTGACCTGAACTGCTTTATGTTTATTACTTGTATTTTGCTCAAGGCTCAGAATTATGAATTTGTTTTTCCAACAACCGTACAGGATTAGGCCTAGTCAGTACAACAACATGCGTATAGTCCTTTTATTCATGGAGGGATCCAAGAAGAGGGTCACAAAAAGAGGTGGTGGTGTAGTGGGGGTGTTCTTATTAATACCAGGCTTGAAATAGCTACTCTGAGTTGGTGTCTTGCATATGAGCCGTGCATCAGTACCCATACTGTTCATATCTTTGCATTATGTGTTTTGATATGCATTATCCCCGCAGGATTAGCGTCGGCCTACTTTAAGTAGAGCATTGTACTCCGGATGTAGACCTGGGCCAGGTCGGGATGTATTGGGTATATCGGTAGATAAAATGATTTTGTCATGATCGCTGATGTCGTTGTTTCTCAGTCTCAGAAGATGATAAAAGGATCATGAAAGGAGCTATATAATATGAGCAGTGACGATCATGATGATGGTGCCTCAAGAGAACACTCTGTCCTACCTTTAATTAAGTAGACTGGGAGCACGGGGAGGGGATTGTGTGTGTGTGGGGCGCTCAGTTCTTGCTCATGTGTCCATCAATGCAGGATGTTGTCGGTTCTATATCACGTCAGTGGATTCTTCTGAACAGATGATAATTTAAAAGTATATCCTTTATGGTCATGTTTATGCCAGTCTTGTTTGTGTCCATCTGTCTCTGGCCGGTGGTTGTGACCGGAAGGGGGAGGTGAAAATGCCAAGCCAGGAGATTTGCCTCCTCTAATTCTCTTACCAAACGGCCCGCGTTAGAGCAATAATCTGGAACTGAGAACTTGTTGGGTTTTGCACAGATTACTGCCTCTGCAGACTGGGCACTGTAAATGGTGTCTTGGCTTGTAAACACCAAACAGAGAAATTTCTAGGAAATTGTAGGAATGTAGCTTTCGGTGGGGTGGACTTGCTTACAGACTACTGGTAATTACGAATGGGTATTTTTATCCCTGCCCTGAGCGATCATGTTTTCGCTCCTTTGAGACAGACGTCCGTCTGTCTGTCTGTGAATAGCTAATCTTGGGCACCACCAGAACCTCCACCCCAATTATTTTCAAATCAGCCGGTTAGCACCAGCATGACGTTTTGCAAAACAATTCTTTGCTACTACTCCTACAGACTTGGTCCAACCTCACGTAAATCGGTACACGCTATATCTTTGTATATACAAGGCGTAACCGTCAGATGTTTCAGATTTCATTCCGATTGCCCCAGTATGCCATTGAAGAACCGCAGCCACAAATGTTTCAAATCAACCTTATGGTGGCACTATAACGGGTCGCAACCTGGCCTGGTGGGGATCTGAGATTCTGCACACTTTTGTTTGAATGTTGGTTCACCTCTGTAGATGCAATTTGCCTGACCTATTTCTGTTTGTTTTTGATGCCTGGCTGAGTGATAAGATTCAGGTCCCAGACGAGCATAGATGAGCCTTGCTTTGAACTTTCATTAAAATAATATGGCCCTGAGCAGACAGGCGTATGATGCAACTCTTCCAAATGGGAGCAGATTACGTTTTACTTTGATCAAGAGAAATATAAAGTGTTAATTTAACTCAAACACGCTATGTGGAAGAGGAAGAACTAGAAAAAGTTCCCCTCGGGGCACAGGACAGGATAATAGCGTTTGTGATGTTGGGAGTAATATAAACTCTTATTTTTAAACTCTTATTTTTGCAATCATCTGGTGGTTGTATAACAGGGCAATAAGAACTAGAAGTGCCCCTCAGGGCACAGGTCTCCACCAAGATAATAGCGTTTGTGATGTTTGGACAAAATGTGTAGGAGTAATATGAACATGTTTTTTGTGCAATAATCTGTCATCTGTTGGTTGTATAAAAATAAATTAAATATGTAAAACGTAACAATGTATTCATAATGTGTAGTAGTGCACATACAAAGTTGTACACAGATCGGTGCATTTAAGTTGCATTTCGTCCTCTGCCTGGTGGAAATGTGTGTGCAGCCATAATTGCACGGAAATCACACGCTGTGTTAATGATTTGAGGCATTTTGTTCAAAATGGACCAATCCTACAAAGTTTGGAAGGCAATCTTAGCCAATCGGATGGAATATGGGAAAGTGGAAAGATGCGTGTTGATCTCATTAGTTACTATGGAGATGGTGTATTCCGATTTGCGTGATGTATGGATAAAATATGTAGTAATATACAGAAATGTGTTTTACCAAAATCGGCCTCATGGTGGCGATATAACCGGCAGATGTGGCATTTCTTCCTCGGCCTAGTGGGAATGTTTGCGTAATTTAATGGAAATCGCACGCTGTGTTAATGATTTGAGGCATTTTGTTGGAAATGGACAAATCCTGCAAACTTTAGATGGCAATCTTAGCGATTGGGGATGGAATATGGGGAAGCGGACAGGTCCGTATTGATCACATGCCTGTAGAGATCGTGTGTGGCGATTTGTGTGATGTATGGATAAAATATGAGTACGAGTAATATAAAGAAATGTTTCGCCTCATGGTGACGTTATAACAGGCCATTGTGAAAAATGTGGGGCAGAGGTTTGTCGTTGGCATCCAGGGAGTGTGTGTGCACAGTTTGGTATCGACCGGGCCAACTGCCGGAGATTAGCTGTACACACACACGCGCGCGCGGAGTGCAAAACATACTCTCTCCCCATGCCTTCGGCCTGGTGGAGACAGTAAAGATATAACACGTAACAGTGTATTCATAATGTTTAGTAATGTGTATACAAAGTTGTACACGGATCGGTGCAGTGCAGTTATAGGTGAAAACATGAATTGGCCTGTTATAGTGCCGAAATGTGTTTTGCCAAAATCAGCCTCATGATGCGCTATAACCGGCAGGTGTGAAAAATGCAGGGCAAAGGTATTTCTTTGGCCTGTAGGGAGTGTGCCTACAAAGTTGTCCACAGATCGGTGCAGTTTTAGGTAAGAACATGAATTAGCCTGCTATAGCACCACCATGAGGCTGTCAGGCTGATTTGAAATTTTTTAAGTTTCTTCTGTGGCCTAGTGGCAATGTGTGTGCATAATTGCATGGAAATGGCACACTGTGTTCATGATTTGAAGCATTTTGTTCAAAATGGACCAATTTCGCAAACTTTGGAAGGCAATCTTAGCCAATGGGGATGGAATATGGGGAAGCGGACAGGTCTGTGTTGATCACATGACTAGAGATGAAAATGTGTGAGTAATATAAAGAAATGTGTTTTGCAATGATCGGCCTCATGGTGGCGCTATAACAGGCTGTGGAAAATTTGGGGCAGAGGTTCGTCGTTGGCATCTAGGGAGTGTGTGTGTGCACAGTTTGGCATCGACCGGGCCAACTGTGCCGGAGATTAACTGTAATCAGACGCACGCTCGCGGACTGAGTGCAAGACATACTCTCCCCATGCCTTCGGCTGCTGGAGACAATAATAGAGACGGAAGAGACTAGATTTGGACAAGAGGAAATTTGTAGAGACTTTATGAAACTATGATGGTGAACACTGGCTGTTCCCCGAGAGTCTTAGTAGTGCATCCTAGATCAATGTGTGTGTTTCTAGACACTCAAAACCTTCTAAATATCACATGAAGGAAACAAAACTCGTCAAATTGAGAGAGATGTACTGAATGTTGTTTTTGTTTTTATAAAGTATATTTATTGGTTTTTCGAACGTTGTATTTTACCAGTACTGATCGACTAATGTCTGTACTACCGAATACCAGTTAACTGTACCAAATGAGTGATAGAAAGACAGCGAACGAGATAGAAAATATCTGCACAATTATTACCTTTTTCAGTATCGTATCAAAAAAGTAAAGGTAGTCTACAGATGTCTGTAATTCCAACAAACCGTTCAACATGGAATCACGTTCAGGATGATGAGGAGAATAAAAACATGGCTTAATAAGTAACTTATTATGGTGTGTCAAATACCCAAAAAGCTGCAAAAATAAACAAAGTACAGGAAAAGGTGCTGCTTTTGGTACCGTAATGAATTCCAGGTACCGTATCGTTTCAAATGTGAAAGGTACTCTTCCTTAGCCTATACTGTTGATAGCTGAGTCAGATGTATGCCGCCAGGTCAAAATGAGGTCACGACAGTGACATTTTACCAGGGGCCTTTCCCTGCTCATCATTGTCTTGATGCAGAAGTCACCATGGTGATGATGAGCAGGATGCTTAAAGTCACTGTTGCCATGGAGAAATGGATTAAAGGGGTGTGGTGGAGTGGGGGTCAAGGCTGTAATCTGAGTCTGTGTCCTCCATCATCACAGCTTTCCCAGACATTGTGATGGCCCGCAGTGGATAGACGCGGGCGGGCGGGCCGACGGTTTGTGGTGTGGATATCCTCATTGAACATGCAGGACCTGCTGCTGACATGGGAGCTACATGGCTCCCTTTATGCTGTGTGTTTGCGTGGGTGTTAAATGACTTCCTGTGACCAAGCATGCTCGGGCCTGTCTGTCTCTCTGCTGCTGGACAACTTTGTCCATGTTGGGCATTGGACAATGTCTGTGAGGAAATGTCTGAGTAATACAGCATGCCATGTACACATCTTCCCTAGGATTTTAAGTCTTGGCCTTCATTTGCATATGCTATGAAAATCAGTCACAGCAAATTATAGGGAGGTCGTAGCGTACACGGCCATGAGTCGTGTACTGTTAACAGCTGCTATGTGATAACATCAAAACTATTAGATGTTCTTGCCGTTGGGGAGGGCTGTCATGTCTGTGAAAGGCAACAGCTAATGAGCTTTTCAGTTCTCGCCGAAGAACAGAGCTTCTAACCCATATTGTCTCACATGTTCGGTCACTTTGACCCAACAAATGTGGTTCGCTCAAGGTTTTCTTTTTTCCCCTGTATAAACAAAAACACAACAAATGCAACAATTAAAGTAGTGGCTGGCCAGAACGGCTGGAGGTGGGGATTATCTTTATTATTATGTTGGTGTGTCCTTCCAGTAGTCTCAGGAAGAACGTCCACCCCAAATTCTTTGAATCGGCCGGCCTCATGTTGGACTTTGTGGTGCTATAACAGGCTAATGTGTTTTGGCCCATAACTCTTGAACCATATACAATAAATGGTGCATTTATATAGCGCCTTTATCCAAGGCGCTTTACATAGATTGCGCATTACATTCACCCATTCACACACACATTTATACACCGATTGCAGCGGAAGCCATGCAAGGTACCAACCAGCACATCGGGAGCAATTTGGGGTTCAGTGTCTTGCCCAAGGACACTTCGACATGTAGACAGGAGGAGCCGGGATTCGAACCGCCGACCCATGGATCATTGGACGACCTGCTCTACCTCCTGAGCCACAGCCGCCCTACAATCAAAAGGAATGTACCTGGATTCCTTGGATCATGATGCAACGCCCCATATGTAGGCCCTGCCCAAAGTGCCCATTATCTCCTCACTAGATTTCCTTCAAAACACTTTGTCATGATACTGGAATTTCTAACTTCACTACAACACCTTGAGAAATATATAAGATATCATTTTCAATGCCATGATACTAAAAAAATGCCGCAATATTGCAGGCATATTGATTTGGGATTTTTATTGAAGGCTGTGAGTGTGTTGCGCTCTGTTCTCTCTCCCTCTCAACAGAGTGCCTGCCTCTTTATAGGCAACACTCCTCCCTTCCCAGTCACCATTGCCTCTCCGCTGGCAATCTTCATTTATACTTCGCCACAGTGGTGTCACGCACCAAACCTTGCTACGCACTGCTCTATGGTGATGCGGTGTGAGCTTGTATGACGACGTGTAAAAAAGAATCAGGCTTAAAAGTGAATACATCATTTGAAGGCAATCCCGCTCTGTAAAGAACACCAGACCAGTGAGTAAATACTGGCGTGAATGTCTCAATTATTACCTCTTGTCCAGATCTCTCTGTTCTGTCTCTATTCCCCTTCTGCCTTCCTATCCATCTGTTTCCATGACACATATTATTAGGAACTTTGCATCTTTGTCCCTCGTGTATCCATCTTTTTCCTGTAACCCACAAGTCTTTGCCTTTGTGTGTGCATGAGTTCCTCTTTCTCTTGCTGTGTTGACAGTTTTGCAAGAGAAACAGAGTGGCAAGGTCTATGAACTCCTGTGGGGAGTTCCAGACCCACAGGAACGCACCCAGGGTGCCGGCCCGATTCCGGCGAGCCGCCCCGCGTCCGAAACGGTTGAGAAATGACAGTTACCGTGTGGGGGTCCCTCTACTGTACAGAGGGTACAGTAGAGGGACCCCCACACGGTAACTGTCATTTCTCAACCGTTTCGGACGCGGGGCGACTGTAACTGTACTGTACTGGCACACCCGAAATCACCATATATACAGTTAATATGTGCGTGTGTGTGCGTTAGGTTGCGCACACGTGGTGAAAAACAACCATGC
This sequence comes from Electrona antarctica, assembly GCF_951216825.1. NCBI lineage: Eukaryota > Metazoa > Chordata > Actinopteri > Myctophiformes > Myctophidae > Electrona > Electrona antarctica. The sequence goes on along the minus strand of NC_136790.1, from coordinate 29,002,203 downwards.
TGTTTTCGTGCTCGGACACACCCACCCACATAGCTCCGTAAGGGAGTGGTTGCACCACTCAACAAGTCAAAGGTTGCTTATAATAAGCACATGGCAACACTGCCTGAAGGAAGCAAAGCGCACACACACGCAATGAGCCCCAGTACCTTGGTGGGGAAAAAGGTGGATACTGTACTTTTACTTTACACAGAATAGTGCATAGAATGTACAGTCGGAGACATGTACTGTAGGAAATGCATACGGTAGACTTCATACCTAACGCACCTAGTTCTACTGATCTTTAAAATCAATATTAAAACTGTAGGCTACTACATTTTCTGTCCATCTCTCATCCCCTGCTCTCCTCTCTCTCTGCATCACATTGCATTTCAAATATACATTTCACTAGTAACCCCTGTCACAAAATGTTGCTTCTGCACCAACCAACAAGTGTAGCTAAAATATTTGTTTAGACTTTAGAGTACAGTAGCCTATGACTATATTTGAATGACGCAGTGGGTGTGTTAACAAGGCTTATAGAGAACAGCTGAGCAACCTGTGCATTTCTCACAGAGAAACGACACAAAATCACAAATTAACTTCTTACACTAGCTTGTGTTCTATTCTAGCTCAACACCACACCGTGTAGGTTTAAGTTGCTACAGACAGGAGGCTGTTGTGAAGGCTGACCCTGGCCGCATGTCACACGGTGTTGTTAATTCCAGCATAGCCGTGGCCGAACGGATTGCGGAGCGGTCTTGATACCGGAAGGTCGCCAGTTCGAATCAGCGGTCCGACACGTTAAAATTGCCACCGCTGAAGTGCCCTTGAACAAGGCATTGAACCACTACGATGAAATGTGTTCTATGAGCAGGGCCTGGCTGGAAACAGGTTATTGAGCTTAGCCCAGATACCCTGGGTAAATATAGTAATCATTTCATTTCATCCATTGCCACTCTATTGTGGTGGCGAGCACTGCCAAACAGTGTGATATTTAGCATTTTGTAGTTGAGGCTCCACACATGCTGTGTAGGGAAAATTTAATTTATATGACATGATCATGATTTTGTGTCGGTGTGTTTGTCTACAAGTACCATAGCGGTGGAAAACTTTGTTTTTACCCTCGGCCTTAGAAACAACCTACAGCAAGTGGAAGGAGAAGGGCTTGGTCTCTTTTAGAGATCTATACAGTGAAATAATTTTCAGCTCTTTGGGAGGTATCACTACTACCTATGATATAACACATTTTTGTCTGTTTAGGTTTTTTTCAACTGCGTAACTTTGCCAGCACCCACTTTACATCCATTCCTATTCTACCCAGTAAAAACATCTTAGACTATAATGGCCCCTTCAGACTCTTTGAACAACATTTCTTCAATCTATAGTTCATTAGTTCTCTTGTTTCTTCCCAAACATCCTCACTTTTTGGATTGAAGTATACATGGGAAAGAGAACTTGGGGTTGAGCTGGGGGAGGATTTGTGGAGCTAGGCACTAGACAGAATTAACTCATGTGCATGTGCCCATATGTGTTTAATTCAATTCAAAGTAGTCCACAGGATTCACTACACTAGGGCCAAGCTGAGCAGAATATTCTATGATACAGCAGACTCCTGTACTAGATGTCGTCATTCCCCTGCAGATCACACACACACTTTTTTCTCTGCCCAAAGCTTATTTATTTTTGGACATCTTTCTTTGATACCCTGTCTACGGTTCTTGGTTCTTCAGTCCCTCCCTACCCATTGATCGCTATTTTTGGTGTGTCTCCTGCGGTAGGCAGACTCAATAAGGACCAGAAAGATCTGGTCGCATTCGCTTCTCTTATAGCTAGACGGTGCATATTGCTACAATGGAAGGGCCCTAGCCCCCCTCTCACGACATCCTGGTTAAAAGACCTGTCATTTCTTCATTTAGAGAAAATAAAATTTGCAGAGGCTCCTTGAATGGTTTCCACAGAACCTGGGACCAATTCCTCGCATATATTAACACTCTCACTGAGATTGTTAGACTTTTTTTATATTGTTTCAATACCTTTTTTATTTTCTCTATCTGTATATTTTTCTTACTTTATAGTTTTAATTTCCAATATTATTACTATTGCTACACACATTCAATTGTGCTTCTCTCTCTAATTCTCCCCTCGGGGTGAGAGGGTGGGACGGTAAATCTATGTTGTCCTTAGTTCATGTTTTGTATTGTTCCTTTTTTGTCTTTGTTGTCTTTGTATGTCCTGTATTTTAAAACCGTTAATATTTAATATCATATTGTCTATGTCCCTCAAACTTATTTCTAATGGCTTGAGCCTCAATCACCACTCTGATATGGCATTTATTTTTTGCTTCTGAAGCTGTTTTAGCTGCAGTACCACAATGTCCTGAGATGGTGGGGTGCTGATATGCAATTTATTTAATATTTGAGTCATTATAATACTGATGCTAGATAAACACACACTTGTTTCCAGGACCATTCCAAGCCAGCTTGGAAAATCAACATTGTAAACAAAGTGGAAATGCACGTTTGGAACTGAAGACTGAAGAGAGGGAGGAATTATACAAATATAGGGTGACAGTCACATTGATGACATCACAAATATGACCAAATCAGTTGAACTGTTCCTGAGAGCGAGCAATTTCCATAAAATCCCCTATATGATAGAAAATACAAAAAATTGAAAAATTAATTTTACGTTTTAGGTCATGGAAAAAAACACAATAAAAAAGTTATTAAAATAAAGAAACGGATTATGGTGGCATTTGAACGAGGCATTTTTTTCCTATTTATCTTCACCAGACTGATAGCTGGAAACATTGTGTTACATGTCCTATGTGCTCTCTACCCTCAAACTGGGGATGCTGCCTGTATATGGTTGATGCACTACTGTGTCATTATCTATCAGTGTGCCTCAAATTAGGCAATTTCAACAACAATCCACCGTACCAGCCAAGCCTGCCATCTTTACTACCCAAAATAGAGGTGCTCGTTCCACACTGTCGGCTGTTGTAGTCCATCTTCCCAACCCCCACCATCTGCCCTAATCTCCATCCATGCTAATGATACGGGATGAATATGGGACAAACTGCACAAATCACAGACAACAATCATGTTTATCTCCTGTCATCTGGGATAGAAACGGATTTCTTTACTGATTTCCCCACTGCAATCACAGGTTCATTGCCGAATCTAGACAGAATCTGCATCATATTTTGAACACCACTGATGCTTGCCCCTTCTTCTCATTTCTATCTGTTCTCGTCTCCCCGCCTCTTGTTTGTCCCTCGGGGCTAGACTAGCTTAGAATAAACATTGGCAATGGGCTTTGTCGCTATGGCAACGGCAGTGCATGTTGTACAGTAGCATGGTGAAAGTGACTGTTGGAAACGGAGGTGGATGGTGATGGTAGTGTAGAATAATGGGGCATGTTCTGGTGTTCTAGCATGTTATTTGATATGGGGACAGGTATCTTGAGCCACATGAGAGCCTTGTGAACTGTGTGTTTGTTTCAGGTTGAAACTAAAGCGACAAGCCTGGGGGTGATTGTTGTTGAGGTAAACGCACATTAGACTGAGATAATATTACACCATATTTACTAGCTAGGAACTACATTATTTTTTTCATATTTATTAAAAATAATTTGTGCAAATTAATGAAAGGGATCAATCACTTTTACATTTTAAACAGACACATTTGCCTGATTAAATTACATTCAGGGCCTGAAAATATTTTTGGAAAAATGAATTTCAGGCCCTTATACTCAGAAATGAGCATGTTCTCTGCAGGGGATTGATCAATTTAAAAAATAATAAAAGGAGATAAAGGGACCTGGAATGGGCCTCAGCCTAAATGACCTTGTTTTGAGTCGTCTTGACATTTGTTTTCCGCAATTGTTTTTCGCTACTCTTTCATGTAGTAGGTGCTTGGGTAAGCCAGTAGTAAAGAGGTCAGTGGGGTTGAGCCATCAGTCTGTCAGTTGGGGTAACACCTCAATTAGCCGGTTAGCAGGCTATGATTAGAGTTGGCCTTTGCCTCCGTCCCACTTTCTGTGACAGCCTGAGGAAGTTGTTGAGATTGATCCGGCCAATATGCTCAATCTGCTCAAGCATGCAGAGTATTTGTTTTTCTTTTTTGCCTAGTTTACTTGGTTAAACATTATTTAGTCACTACCCTGTGACCCCCCCCCCCCCCCCCCCCCTTGCACTTGAGCTGGATTTGTTGGCGGGATTTCGTGGGCCCCATCCCCCCCACTGATTGTTTTATGTAATTTGTGGGATTGTTGCTTTTCATGTCCCATCTGCTATCCTGATACTGTGACCTCTGATCCCTCTACTTTTTCTTTAATTTTTTTGCTTGGTGTGTCAGCCGCCAGCTGTGGCCTGTCCACCACGTGTTCACATCAGGGAGTTACAAACGGGAAGAGTTGCAGGATTCTTCCTGCTGACTCCAACCTGGAATGCGTCACCATCACAGGAACCTCCTGTTGTTGGTTGGCGCCTAAGGAGCTGTGTCCACAGAAAGTGTGGTGTTGTATTTCCGCTTTAAATATACAAAACAAAATAGATGTGCAGTGTTTTCCAAAGAACATGCGCATTAGTGTGTACTGGCATAGAGGGCAGGGAAGTTGTATGGTGGTTTACTCCTTAGTCTCGCCTCTTCCTCGATTTTGGTTGCTCGGTCTACAAAAGGGACATTGATGATTAATGAATAATGTATGCACAGATTGGAATATTCTTCACTGATTGTTCCAATTCAGATTTCTTTCTAAAAGCTATACATTGATGCATTTGATGGTCACAAAATAAAACATTTTTGTTACCTTTCTTTAATAGAAAAGTAAATAGTTGTGTTCGATTGTTCATACAATAAAACATTGACTGTTAAATAATTTGTAAATAACTTTGACATTTAATAATAAGGGCTGCAACTATTGATTATTAATGATTACTTTTTCAAATAAATGTTTACTATGAAAATAGTATAATAGCCAGACAAGCCAGTATATAATCTATTCTACAAGCTTGTAGATTGGCTATTGTCACTATTTTAGAAAATTAGATGCACAAAATAGGAACTGCAGTGTTTCCCCTATACTACTGTATGCATTTATCAGCAAAACAGGCAAGCGGTGTCCTCGTACTTTAATATGCTAATTGCTGAATAGTGCAACTTCAAGTGACTTTCAAATAATACACAGGAGAGTTACATAGCTCAGTTTTATAATGCATCGTGTTATGAAGCATAAGTACGTACGTTTCTTTTATGCAACGCCAGCAGCGCTATTAATAATTATATCATAATACTGTTTTGGTTGGTTGATCTTCTTAAGCTGGTCATTTAAAAAAGTACTTCTCAAATCAAAAAAGTGTGGGCAACCCTGACCTAACGCATTCCGTTATTCAAACAACTACTGTATAAAGCACCTCCACATTTTCTGTGTGCCAAAGTGCATCCTGTGAAATGTGGAAATACAGCAAGCCTTAGCAGACACGCCCCGAATGTCTAAGGTGGAGAGAAGACAGAAACTGGTGAAATAAATAATACTTGAACGCTTCTAAATGTCCTTATGTCTTCCCACTGTGTCACTCTCCTCTTCCATCAACTAGCCTGTGAAAGACAGAGTTGTTTATCTGGTACAGAGCAGAGGGTGTGTCAAATTCCACCACCTTCCCAGCTTGCATCACCAGCACCCTGTCAGAGTCCATGATTGTGTTGATTCTGTGAGCAATTGTGAGAACAGTCTTGTTTTGAAACCTTTGCTTGATTGTCTGCTGCAGTAGTTTATCAGTCTTGTGATCCACACTGGCTGTGGCTTCATCAATGCATAGAACATTGGCCTGGGTCAGCAGAGCCCTGGCAAGACACAACAGCTGTCTCTGGCCCACAGAGAATGTCTTTCCCTTCTCTCCTACCTCAGCATCCAGACCACCCATCCTGTCGACCACATGACTGAGGTGACATTGATCCAAAACTTCCATTAGGCTCTGGTCTGTGTACTGCCCTCTGGGATCCAAGTTCTCCCTCACGCTACCGCTAAACAGAAAGGGATCCTGAGGGATAATTGCCAACTTGGACCTGAGTTGAGCCAGGCCCACAGTGCTGATGTCCAGGTGATCCAGGAGAATCTGTCCCTGGTTCAGCTCCACCATCCGGAACAGAGCCAGGAATAGTGTGGATTTACCAGACCCTGTACGGCCTACAATTCCCACCTTCTCCCCCGGATGCACCACCAGGCTTAAACCATCCAGGGCATTGGGTAGAGCCTCTCTGTAGGCCACCACGACTCCACAGAACTCCAGCCTGCCTTGCTGAGGCCATGATGGCGGTACCTGTGGGTTCTGGTGCTGTGGCTCAGTGGGTAGGCTGCTGCAGTACTCCTCAGTGCGTTCCACACTAACCAGATCCATCTCCGTCTGCGTGGAACTGAAGATGAGGCCAGACAGCAGGCCTGTGATTGACAAGGCATAGGACAGAGCCAGACCCACCAGACCTGGGTCTATGGAGTCGTGCTGGATGACTGCGATCATGGAGATGCCGGTCACCACGGCGACTCCAATCATCTGCAAGCGGATGTCAAGCCACTGCATGGTGGCATTGGTAAGGAACAGGCATCGTTGGTTCTGCTCTAGACGCCTCAAATTCTCTTGCTCAAACATGGCTGAGCTTCGACTGGACCGGATAGTACTCAACCCACTCAGTGTCTCAGAGAAGTGGGAGTAGATGGGTGATAGTGTGAGGCTGTAGAGACGCTTCAGCTCCCGGGAGGTCTGTCTGTAGAAGTTCTGTGTACGATAGTAAAGCAGACCCAGGGGGAGCAGAGCAACCAGGATCCAGGGAAGGCTGTAAGTCATCACAACCAGCATTCCCAGTAGGCTAAAGATGTTGGCCAGCAGGATGTTAAGCACAAACGGCAGGCTGTCATCGATAGTGTACAGGTCTGAGGAGAAGCGGTTGAGAACACGCCCCAGCGGGTTGGTGTCAAAGAACGTCATGGTGGCCTTAAAGACCTTGTCCAAAAGTCTGTTATGAATTACCGCTGCGGCGCACATGGCTCCGTGAGCAAAGAGGAAAGCACGGACAGCAGTGAACACCGTGTTGGCAATGGCGATGGAGCTGTACACTGTCAGATAGAATATCTCTGAGCTCATTTTGGCTTCATGAGAGCTTGTCATAGAGGGCAATGGACACACTAGTGGCCCTCCAGGTGAAATCGGCAGCAGGTGTGGTGAGCTGTAGGCCACTGTAGAGGAGCCATCAATCCAGGAGGAACCGTTGTTCTTCAACTCAGAGATCCAATTGGACAGCCACCAATCGGACATGTTCTTTGAGGCTTGCATGAGAAGCAGAGATATGAGAATGGAGAGGGACAGCACTCTGCCCACAGCCACCCAGTAGGTCTGGTAAACCTTCCACGCCAACCCGCCCACATGCTTCTGCTCCTCCCCTGATGGGTCAGATTCATCCTCTGCTAGCAGATCATTGGACATACCCAGCTCCTGCACCTTCTCGGTACTGTCTTTTTCTTTAGCCTTGCTGCCGTTCCTGTGCTTTGTAGGCACTTCCCCCACCATTGGCAGGACTTCTGCTGGTGTGCCTGTTTTAACGATGGTCCCATTATCCATAAGGACCACCATGTCAGCTTTGTCCACAAACTCTATGCGGTGTGTGCAAAGGATTCTGGTCTTGTTTCTGAGTATTCCCATGATGCATTTCTGCATAAGGTGATGGGCAACATCATTGTCAACTGCTGCCAAGGGATCATCAAGGAGGTAAATGTCTTTATCCATATAAACGGCTCTGGCCAAGGCCAAGCGAGCCTTCTGCCCTCCACTCAGAGTCACACCATTCTCACCTACTTCTGTCTTGTCTCCCTTTGGAAGAATGTTGAGGTCATCTGTGAGTGCACAGGCCTCAATCACAGTCTGATAAAACGTGGGGTTGTATTTTCTTCCAAACAGGATGTTGTCCTGTACTGTTGCATGTTGGATCCAGGGCTCCTGAGAGGCCAAGCCAAAGCCGGCCTCTCTTTCCTCAACGTACACCATACCACCAAGCCTGTTGAGTTCCCCAGTGATGGCTGCCAGTAATGAGCTCTTCCCACAGCCAACCTTTCCCACCACAACCACAAGGGAGCCCTTGGCGATGTTGAGATTCAGAATGTGTAGCCGCAGACTCCCTTTAGTGACACAAGTCTCCATTTCTATATGTTGCTCTGTGTTATGATCTGTGCCATCAGAATCATGCCATGAGAAAGAGCCCTGACTCAGCAGGACAGATATCTGAGGGTCTTCTGGACACACAGGACTGTAGTATGCACAGAGGTCCTGGTTGGCCAGCTTGAGGAACCGTTGTATTCGTTCCAGGGACACCTTGGCCTCCAGGATGCCGTTGATGACCCAGGGGAAATTGTTGAGTGGCAGGATCAACATGCCCACCAGAGCCAGGGTGGTGAATACCTTAGCTGCGGTCATTTGGCCTCCCAGCAGCACATATGTGACAATGGTGAGGATGGAGATGACTACAGGCAGGGCAGCCCAGGTGTAGACACACACGGCATCCAGGTACTTGATGGCTTTGAGATGGGACAGCTCTTGTTTGCGACAGTCTGCAATCTTCTGAGTAAAATGAGTTTCCCAGTTGTATAATTTTATTATGCGTATTCCAAAAAGGACCTCTGCCATCAGCGTAACACGACTGTCCTTGTACCTGAGCATTTGTTTGTTGTTGTCAACAATACGGGAGGCGAGGATCTTGTTGAGTGGTATAAGCAGCAGGGCCACGCCGAGCCCTCCTAGGAAAGCCACGCCTACCTGCAGGTACAAGAGATAGAGGGCTATGGAAAACTGGAAGGGCAAACTCCACAGCTCATGGAATCTGTTGAAGAAGTTGACCACGTTGTCCGTGTCGGTGCTTATGAAGTTGACCACCTCGCCAAGGTTGAAACCTGCCAACCCACTTCTGCTGACACGCAGGGCTTTCCCATAGATGGCCGACACAAGTGCAGCACGTGCGGACAATACCACCTTGGACACTTGAAAGGTGAAAATGTTTTGGAGGAAGGCCGAAAGGAGGGTGCTGGCAAAGAGTCCCAGGGCACACCAGGCGCCTTGGCTGACAGGGGCGCCCTCATTCTCCATAAAACCAATCAGGTTGCTGAGGAGCAGTGGACCTGCAAAGCCCAGCACGTCGCTTACAAGTTTCAGAAGGCCTAAGATGTAGTACCTCACCCCGAAGGCTTTCTGCAGCACCCTTGCCAAAACTACCTCGTTGTCCATTTCCAACTCTGGGCTCTGGCATTTATCCTGCCTTCTGCACCGGGCTGCTGCATCCTGCTGGCTGGCCTCCCAGCAGTGGTAGAAGTGTTGCTGGATGACAGCAGTGCGCAGTTTCTGAGGGAGGTGATAGACATCGCTTTCTCTGTTCAGCTCCCCGCGCTCCCCTCTCAGAAGGAGAGGATGCAGCCATAAGTACAGAAGCCCAGAGACGCAGCCGCTACCATCCTCGGCGACCATCTCACCTGTATCCTGATTAGAACCCCCTGGACTGAGGTCAGTGCCGTCACCGGTGTTGATAGACATAGTCGCCCTTCTGTCACCAATGCAGGGAAACATAAATACCAGGATGTAAACTGTGAGAGGGAATGTCCGACCCGAGGCAAGTATTACTCGTGCCATTTTGAGAGGTTCTTTGCTTAGATATGCCTCACTATGGTAATAAGCCATCAGGTTGATCACAAAGTTAGGAATGGTGAGAAGAACCAACAGTGATACAGTCAGAGGGCCTCTGGTTCCCCTGTGAATGGACCTCCGGAGGACTATCATGGTGCCAAAATGTACCAGCCAGGCCAAGATGGCACAGCCGTCAGCCAAGATATCTAGATACATGTCATCTTGGTTGAGAAGAGCTGTCACTACTACATCACAGATGAAGAACAGTGTCACTAGCAGGGCTGATGCCACCCTAATCATCCAGCTACATGGAGTAGACCTCTGATGGAGTCTGTACCTTGGTATGCAAAGGTAATGGACACTGAGAATTGCCATGGCAGCATGAGGCAGGGCTCCCAGGATGAGCTTGTTAAAACAAGGGCTTATGGTTCCATTCTCCCAAACAGAGAAGGGGTTCTGGGCATCTGTATGACAGATGCCAGATATCAACTCTGCTGGGGCAAAATCACCCATGTTGTCTCCTCTATACTCACTTCATTCTTGGAACAACAATGTGCTAAATATCGAAGAACCTCTTGTTTCTTTCAATATGTATAAATTAATAATTTGGTTCATGTCATGGAGGTATGTCTGGTGCTTTACACCCACCAAGAGGTTAGAGATTCTGATGATGCTATTTATAATTTGATGATGTAATTCAATGATGTCATTGCTAGGCAACGCTCACTAGATCTACAAGATGACATGACACCGATCAGTGTCTTATCCCAATGCATTTTAGTTTGCAGATCAAACTTTGTAACACCCTATGTAGTAAGTATAAGTAGTGTATATATGTAGTTTATAAGCCAAGTAATGAAACTGGTGCTTTGACTAAATGTAAGGTAGCGAATGCATGCGTGAGGAAATAACTGATTTCCTTGTGTTAATGGTGGTTACCACTTGCCAGGCAATTAACTGCTCAATCAAACTGTTTTCCAATGCTTGCGCTGAGAAACTTCCACACCAACAGGCTAGCATAGGTTGTTTTTGGTGTGTGTGTGACTTAACCATTGTCTTGTGTGTGCATGTACTCTGACTGGCTGATCTGCTGATCTCTATATTTATGTGTGTCACACACACACACACACACACTGTAGATGTATAGATATTGTCTAGTACAGACTTGAGGCTGTAACCGTAACTACAGATAGCCCCACTAAGATTTAAAATGATGCAAGAGAAGGGACCACTTAACTGTATAATAGTCACTGTAGCACACTGAGTGCTTCTAAACGATCCACAGCAGTGTGTTCTTTCTTGCCGACACTATTGATGAGATCGTTCTGTTATTAAACTTTATTAACTAACCACACACACACAGTCACACACACACGTATGAACAACAGCAGTGTTTCTGGATGTGCTGATAGAAATGTGTTAATATTATGGAACAGCGTTTAATATTATATAATGTAACCAGTAAGACGCCCTGAGGGCAAGAAGCGACCTTGCCCTGCTTTGGCAGTGCCGTGCACGCATCCGCCTGGGTGGCGGCAGACTGCTGGACAAGCGTTGGCACTTTGGCATGGGGGGTCGGATCAACATATGGAATGAATTCTGTACTGGCCATATATGGAGCGTATCTTGAGTGTACAGGGTTTGTCAGATCAACATATGGAAGTCGGAACAGGAAGGACGGGTGGCACAAAAAACACTCCTTGGTGTCACGAGGCGTGACCATATATGGAGGCATGACTAATGGACGGGAGATGCAGGTTTTCATTGTCAATGCGACCTACGGTCGCAATAATAATATTACACCGTTGATGCAGCTTTCTCTTTCTGGGAGAGACCTCCAAGTGGTATGTGGAATGCCACTTTACAAAACCAGCTGCTATGCAATGGCAAGCCAAGTCTGTCATCGATGTCCAAGCTAGTCCACTAGTCCAGCTTACTCTCCCATTGGCTGACGACGTCGCTGTGCTAGTCCAGTTGGCTTTCTCATGTGTGTGTGTGTGTGTGTGTGTGTGGGGCACACATGCGAGTATGTGTGCCCCACACACGTGTGTTTGCTTGTCTATGCATGCATAAAACAGTGTAGACTGATTGAAAGGGTGACCTTTCCCTGTAATAATTGAAGTTGCGGATGTCCTTCAACCTTTCCTCCAGCCAGCCTACATGTGACATGACCGATCAGAAAGTAGAAGAGGAGCAGAGAGATGGCAGGTGATGGCAGCGCCTCTGTCAATCTCATGCTCAATTAATCACCCACATTCTGCCCATTGTGCCTAAAATATTAATTTGGCATGTAGACGGCCTTCTCTCCGATCCTTTGTCTTTCGGGTGTGTGCACCTGCATTTGTGTGTCATACATTGGAAAATGGAGAGATACTGTAATCCTTTTCTTTTTTGTTATATTAGTTTTTATTGGAATTTTTTTATAGACATGACAAACAAGACATGCATAACAAATACACCAGACTGGGCAATGTCTACGAAACGAGTGGCAAGCCTATTGTGATGACTGATGATAGCATGGGGGATGGGCCAATATGAACTCAACAGTCATGAAACATCAACATCATACATCGACAGGAGGGCATGCAGAGCAGCAGCCATACATAATCCTTTTCTTGAGAATGAGCACCCTCACCCCCTCTGAATGTATCGACAATTTGACAGACTTTGAATTGCCAGACAGTTTTCATCCATTATGAACATTGATTGAAATGTAAATGGCACAAGGTAAAGTCAGACATTATGGCTTAATAAAAGATAACCCGAAAACTCCTTTGGACTTCTTTCCATTGTGGTCCTATGTATTCAACTCATCAGCATAACAAAATAATACATGTTATCATATAGAGCATACAACATATAGAGCACTAGGAGAAAAAGGAAAACGGTAGCAGAGAATGACATTACATTACAGTCATTTAGCAGACGCTTTTATCCAAAGCGACTTACAATATGTGTATTCAACATAGGTAGGGAACAAAAACTACTAATCACCAGAAGTCTTTAGTGCATTTTCTGCAAAAACAAGCAACCAAGAGTATACCTAGCGCTAAGGTAAAAGTGCAATATATCAGCTACCTATTTCCTTAAACAGATGAGACAAAATAGCTAAATCAAATGAGCATGAGCTAAAACAATTAAGTGTATCGACTAAACAAGATCCAATAAACAATACAACAATAGAAAACAAGCGTTCGTACAACTAGTTAACAAGTAGGTCAGGCAGAGAGGAAGGGTAGTGTTTCCTGAAGAGGTGGGTTTTCAACCTGCGGCGAAATATGGGCAGTGACTCTGCTGTCCTAACATCAGTGGGAAGTTCATTCCACCACTGTGGGGCCAGAACAGAAAAGAGTCGTGACCGTGTGGATCGGCCAGAAGGACCCTTGAGTGACGAGGCAATCGGTCGCCCCGAGGTGGCAGACCGAAGTGGTCGGGCAGGGGTATAGGCATCGACCATAGCCCGGAGGTAGGAAGGAGCTGTTCCTTTCACTGCCCTATAGGCTAACACCAGGGTTTTGAACTGGATGCGAGCCGCTACGGGGAGCCAGTGTAGAGAACGGAGAAGGATGGTTGTGTGGGAGAACTTGGGGCGGTTGAACACCAGACGAGCCGCAGCTTTCTGAACAAGCTCCAGAGGTCTGATGGCAGATGCCGGAGCACCAGCAAGGAGGGAGTTGCAGTAGTCCAGGCGGGAGATGACGAGAGCCTGGATGAGCACCTGGGCTGCCTTCTCTGTGAGGAAGGGGCGAATCCTCCTGATGTTGTAGAGGAGGAATCTGCAGGACCTTGTCACTGATGCGATGTTTGCCGAGAACGTCAGTTGATCGTCCAGGGTCACACCCAGATTCTTCGCAGTCCGAGTTGAGGTCACCACAGCATTATCAATGGTGATGGCCATGTCTCGGTGCGGACATGACGCCTCCTTTCTATGGTTATTTTATTTGCATTTACCTCTCCTTGTGGTCTCCAGTCCTGATAGATGGTGTTTCTAGGCCACTTTTGAAAGAAACCAGTGGATGGTGTCTGGGCATTCCACAACATACCAACTTCCACAACACCAACTAACAAGAAACCTAAGTGTTGTATGTTCAGTATTCTGTGGATGATGCCAAGCTTAAACGGTTGTATTTTTCTCTCTCTGTTGACAGAGCAGTCTACATTTGACAGACAGGACGATGGAAGAACTGCAGGACGTACAGCTAACCGAAATCAAGCCCCTGCTGACCAACAAGGTGAGGGTTTGGCCTTTGGGGACTGTGGCCTCCTGCTGAGCTGGCAGAAATGCAAACATGTGTGCAGCTGTACACAGTAATTAGCAGTTTTATTTGTAGGGCACACAATTAAAACTGAATATGCACCATGCATATGCAGGGCATGCATGCTCCGTTAATCAAAGTGAATAATGCATAATTTCTGTATAACTGTCAAAGAGAAGAGGAGAGTGAGTCAAAAGAAAGGGAGGAAAAATCACACCCGTGTGAAGTCATCATCATCACCTTTATTTATACTCGGAAATACAGTTGAGGGCAAGCCCTCATTTTCAACGTAGCCGAGGTTACAATACACAAAATACAGTCAAAAAACAATGCATCAAACATTATAAATCAGGATAAATTACAAAGGAACTTTATTCAGAACAACCATCAGTAAAATAAATCGATTGAAGGAGGAACAATCACGGTGAAAAATGTGCTGGAGCATTCCTTTGAACTGACCGAAGGATGGCAGGGAGCTCAGTTTTGGAGTTTATTCCACGAAGTTGGGCCTTTGACAGAAAAAGCTGTCTTGCCCAACTCTCTCTGGGCCTGAGGAACCTTGAGCCTTAAGAAATCACTAGATAGGTGCTATTGTTCAGTTCCATCATGGAACAACAAATATAGTCAGGGAGCATCCCAGCAATGGCTTTATATAAAAATAGGTGCCAATGTTTATCTCGCCTCAGTCAGAGAGGATAAGTGAAGTGAGTGGTGCAACTCCATGTGGGGGTCCCCAGGGGGTTCCCGGCCAGGGTGCTGGCCCGGTTCCGGCGTGCCACCCCGCGTCCGAAACGGTCGAGAAATGACCGTTTCGGACGCGGGGCGAATGACACAGTTACAGTGTGGGGGGTCCCCAGAGGGTCCCTGTACTGTACTGTCACTGTACTGTACTGTCACACACACACACATATATATATATATATATACATACATACATACAGTTAATGTGTATACTGTATGTGTGTTAGTGACACTTGGTGGTGAACCAAACGCTATTTCTGTGCTCAGGGACACAGCCAGGGACAGACCTAGCTGTCTACTCAAAAATCAGGAGGCCAGGAGGCTGCAGACTGACTAAGGCAAGGGCCACAGAAGAGTGATCGAGTGGTGGATGGAGAATGAATTAAGGGAGAGATCAAAGAAAAGGCTGGAATACAAAATAAAAAAGATCATGACAATTTCTAGTGAAGGACAGTGTTTTAAAAATTAAAGACTGCAGGCTGGATGGATCCACAGACTTAAGAAAGAAAAAGTGGGCACGGTGGTCGCCTCACAGCTAGAAGGTCCTGGGTTTGATTCCCGCTGTGGGTGCTGGGGGCGTTTTCTCTCCTCCGCGTCATCAGTGCCCATACCCATGCTGGGGTTGGTTAAAGGGCCTTTCTGTGTGGAGTTTGCATGTTCTCCCCGTGTCCCCTAGGGTAGGTACCCTCACAAAAACATGCAGTAATATTGGTCACTAAACAAACTCCCCCTGGCCAGCCGGGGCGCCTGATGGAGGGGACGGGAACTGGTCGGAATAACGTGTTCCTTCCATGCGCTACGTCCGGCCAGGGGAACTCCCCCCTGTCAGGTGAAAAGAAGCAGCTTGGACGTGCTTGGCATGCATAGAAGGAAGCATGAGGTCAGTCCGCTGCCCCCCAGGTTGGCAGAGGAAGTGTAGCGCCCAGGATTACATTAGATAATTGACACTGGGTGCAAAATTGTGGGATAGACATTATTTTCCATGGTCAATTTCTGCAGCTCGGCTCTCTCAACCTCCCGTTCTCCTAGCTTTGGGGGGGGGGGGGGGGGGGACTGCATCACTGTTGAGTGGTGGTGGAAAGAGTACATGTCACCAAGTTGATTGACTGGTTCTGTCAAAGACTCCTGAGTGGTCATCAGGACAAAGTGCCATAATAATAAAAACCCATCTGAATGAATGATGCCAGAGAGCTGACCTCTCACTCCACCTAGTGGCCAGCCCATTAAAAAGACATCACAAGTAGAGACATGAGGACAGACAGGGAAAAGGACAGCTGAGACGATAAGAGCAGTAGAGCAGTGTCTGTCAGAATGGAAATTGAGTTCCTCAATGATCCAAGAAATAATTGAAAACAAATGTTTATAGCACCCATGTTGCATTTTCACATGGCAGCCCAGCATTAGTTGCCAAAATATTGGGACAAAAATGGCAGAAGTGTAATTGTTAAACATGTACAATACAAAGTCGTATATGTCGCCATTTCAACTTCCTGGAGGTCACTATATAAACGGCGGGCGTAGTGGACCGGGCACCTAGGCTGCTAATGGGTTCGAATCCCGATGACAGTCGACTGTATTCTTAAATTAAAAAATAATTAGATATATGAGCCAGGGAAGGGGAAAGGGGGCATGCAGCTGCTTTCGGTGTATTGTTTTCTTGTCAGGGGACGGGGGGAGGGGGGTGATATTTAGACGATTTAGAGTTTTTATTTTATTTAGACAGACGTGTAATGCTGAGCTCCAGCCGGAATCAAACTATAGGAATGTTGCAACTTTGCCATAGTGTCACAGTTAACCAAACGTACCCTGAAAAACCTCAAGAGAACAACCAATTGGACAGAGGAAGGTGATAGGTTGAGAAAGACACTGTCAAAGTGTGAGAAAAAGAGAAAGATGTCATTGAGAGATCTTTTAATCGTTTCTGTGCATTCTCATGAGTTCAGAATAATTTTAGAACCAAATCATTGAAATCAACTTGGTGACAAACCAACATGGAGAAGCACGCACGCACGCACATGCAGCCAGGCCTTGCGTAAAATCCTGCGTTTGCTAGTTTGTGAATACTATGTGTATGATGACATTTCTTGATTCCCCTATTTTTCTCTCTTGCAGAATTCACGCAACTTCCAAGACTTTGATTGCCAGGTGAGTGTTCGTTAACTTATCAGTACATGGGGCCATGTACAGTACATGGCCCCATTCTGAACCGGGCTAGTTTCTTGTCCTAGATGTGAAGGTAGTTCCTCACTCACGGGGGGGGGGGGGGGGGGGGGTGCACTTCCACTGGGATTAATGGAAGTATTTGTGGCACAGCATATGTGTGTGTGATTTTTATTCTGCTGGATCACCCCTGGTAATTGCCCCAAAGTCTGCTATTATTAATTTGTTCCAACAGGGAGAGCATATCGGGTCGCATTCAGTGTGTGTTTCACAGTTTTTTCAAATTTAATGCCAATCTTAACTCAAACCGCAAATCAAACTTCCAAAAAGAAGAATCCAAGATATTACCATTCTAAAAATTGCGTTCCCATAGATTTTTCATCGCACCGCAACAGGAGTGTTTCGAGTGTTGTATCCCTGGTATTGTTTTTTCTCTCTAAGAATATCTTATTATCTAAGGTCATTGCTTACAGTGACTAATGACTAGATTCTTCACAAACCAGAATATTAGTGCCCACACATTCAGTTGATCTTGCGTTTTGTGCGTGACATGAGTATGATGCCAAACTGAGTGCTACGGTTTAGACTTGGAGACATTGGGCCTCAGTCACGACTCACGAAACATGCTTATGCATATTTGATCTTAAAATGCTTGTGCGAGGCTGCGAGCATTTCTGAATCATCATTCTTCTTAGCCGAATTTGTACATTAGGACGCCCAAACTCTCTGCTCTGAGCCATTCCACATATATCACCCTCCCCCGACCCGGCTTCCCTCCCCAAAACACGGGCCAATTGTGTTTGTGTAGACACTTGACAAAGCCAGATGTACCGCGGAGGATTTACCACTGCAACCAACTGTTTGCTGAAGTGGAGGCCTGACTGTGCTAACAACCATCAGGTAGTAGACTGTGCCCTGCACTGTGTTTTCTGAAGTGGAGGCCTGACTGCGCTAACAGCCATCAGGTAGTAGACTGTGCCCTGCACTGTGTTTTCTGAAGTGGAGGCCTGACTGCGCTAACAGCCATCAGGTAGTGTTTTGTTTACTCCGTATTCTCGGTGGCCTGCGTGGCCGCAAAGGCAAAGCTCAGTCAGATCGCAGTCATGGCTCATTAAGCAGTGCTGCTGATCAACAGCTTGCACTGGTCCGCTGGCTCTGTGGCTGTAATTCAAGAAGCAGGATTTGCTACATAAACTGGGAAACGCTTAAGAATCGAGTATTAGTTGTTATGGCTTGGCAAGGTGTTATCCTCTTAAATTGGAACATGAAGGAGGAGAGGTCGCACAACTCGTAGTCACAATGCAAATACTTTTAAATACTTATTTAAATGACCAATGTTTCGGCAGACGTAAATTGAACACGCCATAATGTTCAAGTGCATCAAGATAATTACAATTCCGTATCACTAGTTTGTCTGTAGAATCCTAATCCTGTTTATTGAAACCAGTAACACGGCCTGAGGGCGAGAAGCGACCTTGCCCTGGCGGCAGACTGCTGGACGAGCACTGGCGCTTTGGAATGGGGGGTCAGATCTACATATGGAATGAATTCTGCACTGGCAATATATGAGTGTACAGAGTTTGATGAGGTCTGGCCATATGGAGCGTGTCTTGAGTCTACAGGGTTTGATGAGATCAGATCAACATGTGGACTGTCAATCAGAACAGGTCAGCTCCATATATGGAGATCTAAGGGTGGCAGCGGGGCAGTGTCTTGAGTGTACAGGGTTTGATGAGGGCCCAGGTAGGGCCTGGCCTTAATTTTCGGGCCTGTTGAGAACTCTAGTTTTTGCCGGCTGCCGGGCACGGCTGCACCAACAACTTTGGGGCGGGCCTGTCTAGAGTTTGAATGGACAGGTATCAGTCAAAAGGGAGACATCGAAGAGGAAGGACGGGTGGGGTAGGATCAACATATGGAAATGGAATGTCAGAACAGGTCAGCTCCATATATGGAGATCTAAGGTTTTGTGGTCAGATGTAGAGTTGTCCATAAATGCAGATCTAGGTGATGATCCAGTCTTCTCCATGTATGGCTATCCAGGGTTTGATGAGGTCTGTGTCGTGATCTTCATATATGGAGACGGCCATATATGGAGCATGTCATGAGGTGTGATGTACTGACGGCCATATGTGGTGTGATATTATTTTCAGGAAGTGTATAATCATCTGAATGATTTAGCCAATTCTGTGTACCATTTACAACCTTCACTCTTTTCCGTAGTGAGATATGGAGAGATTATTTTTGGCAATGGATGTCAGGCATTCTCGGCACAGGAAGCATGCCAAAATCTTTACCGGGAAGGACTCAACAATGGGAAGGACAGTAATTTAAGTGATAATGAGCTTCCATTTATGAGTACATTGATTCTAAGATGTAGCCAAAGGATGCTTTTCATCAGTCACTTGCCTCAGAGGGGTTAAACCCCATCCACACCCACCCCCTTACTTTCTGCAGTCACGCCGACTCCCAGCATCCCATTTGGGCTAAAAATAGCTACTGCAGGTATGAGAGGAAAGGAAGAGCGCCCAGTGCAGAACGTGTGTGTGTGTGTGTGTGTGTGTGTGTGTGTGTGTGTGTGTGTGTGTGTGTGTGTGTGTGTGTGTGTGTGTGTGTGTGTGTGTGTGTGTGTGTGTGTGTGTGTGTGTGTGTGTGTGTGTGTGTGTGTGTGTGTGTGTGTGTGTGTGTGTGTGTGTGTGTGTGTGTGTGTGTGTGTGTGTGTGTGTGTGTGTGTGTGTGTGTGTGTGTGTGTTATGCACAGACATCAAATACATGTGCATGGCAAACACACGGCACGCAAACACTTATTTAACAGCCAGTCCCAAGTGTCTGAAGTATTAAGTCACGCAGTTGAACATAAAGCTGCTAATTCTATGCTATGGTGGGATTCCGTCCCGGCGGACTTCCGTTGAAAATAATTAGAATGTAATCCCTTTTTCGCAAAGCACAACCAATGAGCACAATACTTTGGCACAGAGCTTTGCCTTGCCCTGCTTTTCTCTACAGTATCACAGTACATGCTGACGTCACATGTGGACGACACGAGGTCTCGCGTGTACATACACTGCAAAAAGGACAGTGCACAGGGCTTCATATTCCAGTGCTGCTGCTGCAGCCGCTTGTTAAAGTATCCATGCTCTGTTCCCCATTTCTGTGGTTGTTCCAGAACTACTAGAGCTCCCACTAGAGGAATTCCACTAGCACTGCAGCTGTCATGTCAGTCATTCCCCTGTACCTGAATCGTGAAGCAGTGGAAAAGGCGAATAGGCTGTGGTACAATGGTGCAGTCTCAGCATCCCCTAAGGTGTCCTTCCAACGTTGGTTGGGGGGGGGGAGGGGGAGTGAGTTAGAAGCATCCATCCACACAAGACTGTGTTAGTGTATGTACTATTTAGAGTGCACACTCAAGGTGGAGTAACATTATAGAAAAGGAAAGGGCCGACGTGCGCTTTTAAAAATAGAACTGCTTTTAACCCATTCTGACCTGAGATCAGATTCTAAAACGTTCTTCTAAATCCTGACAGTTTTCTGAAAAAGCTATATGTTTCTATGTCAGTCGTTCTTCGATTTTTCAAAAATAGCAGAGCTACAAGCTCGAGCTTGTAGATCTGCTATTTTTCAATAGCTAAAGCATAACTTAATGCTAACACCAAAAGGGGTTTCCGCCCAAAATGGGTTAAAAGTAGAACTGCTCAGGGTTGATGACTGTAGATTACTGTGGAGCGCAAGAGGATTAAATGGAGCGCAATTATTCCTTTTGGGTGTTTTTGTTTGTTCTTTTGATGATTTTTCTTGAAACTGTCTATGGGCTGTTAACACATTGCCTCATAATCCACCCTATGTAACCATTGATCATCATTGAAATATGATGAAGGTTGTAATAGTCCGGCAGCCGGGCTTCTGGGGTGGGAAATTGTTTTATTTGCCTAAAATGTTGTCTATATACATACATTCATGAACACTTGCTAACCGGCTGTCGGTATTGAGCAATTTGTTTTATAGGGGTTCATGTGATCCTACCATTAGCATCCTATATAAGGCAAAAATGTCAAAATGTCATTATGCTTTAGCATGTGACAATTGTGACATGTCAAACTAGGGGGTTTTCATGATTCTGAATCCATTCCAAGCATTCGTTTTGGGCTTGGGCACATTTGGGCAAGTGGTTATGGCCGTTTTTAGCCCAAGGGGTGTTTTTTGTGCAAAACTAATGCTTGGAATGGATTCAGAATCATGAAAAGTCCCTAGTTTGACATGGCACAGACACATGCTATATAAAGATTAAAGCATAATGAAAATTTGAAAATCTTGCCTTTTATATAGGATATTAATGGTAGGATCACATATAAAACAAATTGCTCAATACCGTCAGCCGGTCAGCAAGTGTATTCATGATGTATGTATATAGACAATATTTTAGGCCAATAAAAAATACTATATACCAAATTTCCCACTTTAAACAAAAGAAGCCTGTCTGCTGCCGGACTATAATGGACATCAGAGTCCCTTATCCACATGTCCTTGTACCATCATCATAGCACAGACAGAAAATATCCTTGCGCTTCCACATTAGAACAACAGGGTGCAGGCCAGAGCAGCTGCTGCCTCTTAAATTAGCAGCACTGTATCATCAAGGCCAGGAGAGGGCACTATAAGCTTGTTTTTTGTTACAGGGGTCTTGTAATATTCTGTTTGCATGTCAGTGTAGGTGTGCGACTGTGCTTGAGCATTATGTAGGTATAGGATTGTGACTTTGGATGGCTCTTCATATTAGTCCAAAATAAAGGTTTGTGTATATATCTGAATGCTGTTCTAGTGTGCTAGTGCTAATAGAAAATCTATTTACGGTATGCTGGTGAGGGGTTGAGTGGAGCCTACTGCTGACCTAAGGTCAACCACTCATGTTGAGACCCTCATACTACTGTAGGTACCTGGCCTGCATGATTGAACCTGGCTGTATTTAAGAGCCAGTTCAACAGTACCGCCCTTCCCTTTTCACGTTGTATGCTGTCCTGTTATTTGTTATGCTGTCCTACTTGGCAGCACGGTGAAAGCATGTCTCTTTGGCTCAGGGAACCAAAGTCAGACAATTATGATGATGTTGTTCCACAAAATGTTATTCCTGAAAACGGGGCAACCTTTGATCAGTGTGACATATAATAGCAGTAACTTATCATTAATTGGATTGCAAGGGGGAAATAAATGTCCACTGCACATTGCAGCCCAGATTTTAACCTTGGCCAATGATAACATTATAATGGTTTCACTTGTATTTGTGCCAAATTAATTACTATGAAAACCTGCAAAACCCGTCTGTCGCTCCGTCATGCCGCTATATATGGTCCAAGCACCTAGAGATAATGGTAAAAGTAAGCCTTGCCGACTGCTGAGCCATGAGGCCCATAGTCTATCTCCTGTTTCTGTAGCGCGAGGCAGCTTCATGACATGACGCTAGTATGTCGCAGGGACGTACCCCCAATCCAACTCTTTTTTTTTGGGGGGGGGGGGGGGGGGGGGGGGGGGGCTTTTAATGCCTTTATTGATAGGGAACAGGGAGAGAGATGGGGGGGAGACACGCGGCAAAGGCCGTCGGGCTTGGGAGTCGAACCCGCAGCCTAGGTGCCCATTGGGCCCCATTTTTAGAGTCTTTGGAGTTTGGTATGAGAGATTTTGAACAGTTTTTGTATTGAGTTGTGCTTGAAATGTACTGTAATTCTGCAAAATGTTAATAAATACTTCAATCAATCAAATAATGGTAGCGTGTGAAAAAGTGGAGGATACACAGAATCTTCAGTCATGAGCAGACCATGGAAAATCGTGCGCCTAAAGAGCTTTTCTTCAACACATACGTTATGACCAGCGCTATGATGGTATGGAACCTTTGACGAGGTGGAAAAAGCAACATATCGTGGCCTTTAACCACATAATAGTTAAGTGTACAGTGGCAGTTAAAGGACACTCATTCCTTAGGGTGGTGCTGGAGACTAAGGCCCTTTTTGAAACTAGCTCCTCACCACTCGCCCTACACACTTCCACTCAGTTTGAGCATAGATATATAAAAAATCACACCCGTGTGAAATGAGGGGCGCTCGTATCATCTTACAACATGATTTAAAACAAACATTGAGACAAAACAAACATTACATTCTCTTTGTTGTCAATGGTGTTTTTAAAACAAACATTGAACTAAAAACAAACATTAAACCTGTATATAGGAGGGGCTAGTGCCCCCCAATAATAGAGACGGCGCCAGGATTCCCCTCCCATCCAGTGCCGTCTCTATTTCTTATATATCTATGCTCAAACCAAGTGGAAATGTGTAGGGCGAGTGGCGAGGAGCTAGTTACAAAAAGGGTTGAGAGAGAACTCCAACAGAGTAGCTTTTGAGTGTTGAGTATAGTTTCAGGTCATCTTCTTTTCTCATTAATGCATGTTTGAAATGTAGTTAATTGATTGTTCTTATCTGGCTTAATAGATTTAAATATAATTGTGTATAACAATGAACCTAATATGTAGGTGCACCACCTTTTTTTTCATCTTAGAAATATTGCACGAATCAGAGCCTATTTGTCACTGGACGATGCAAAAACGCTAATCCACTTCTTTGTTTTTTCTCGGCTTGATTACTGCAATGCACTTTTTTCTGGATTGCCTAAGAAAACAACTGACCGATTACTACTCCAGTCTTTGCTTCATTGCACTGGCTTCCGGTTGTTTTTAGGATTGATTTTAAAATTCTTTTACTTGTTTATAAAGCTCTCAATGGTCTCGCACCTTCCTACCTACATGACTGCCTGCCGAAATATGTCCCAAACCGCCCCCTAAGGTCTTCCACTGCTGGCCTGCTCGCTTTGCCTAAAAAAATGGCAACTAAAAAATACGGGGAAGCAGCTTTTTGCTTCTACGGGCCGACGGCGTGGAACAAACTCCCACTGTACCTTCGACAGGCAGCCTCTGTAGACATTTTTAAAGCACAGCTCAAGACCCACTTCTACACCCTTGCTTTTAATTGATTTATTTGTCTTTAAAAAAAAAGAATTGTTGTTCATGTCCTCACTGTATTGTTTATGCCCTGCCTTTCTTTTCTTTTTTTTGTGTAAAGCACTTTGAGCTGCATTTCATGTCATGAAAGGTGCTATACAAATAAAAATGTATTATTATTATTATTGCTATACTAGTCACAATCATGTTTGCTGAATGAGTGGAATGTCCCTTGATTCCACCAACTCACCCATTCTGCTCTGGCTACAGGATTATCGTTGGTCACACAGCAGCCTAGGCAGCTTTAACTACTTAAACCCTTGAGTCTTAGTAAAATGGACTAGTTACAATTGTACTTGGACCAATTGTTTTTCTGTCTACACCAAATCTCTTCGCAGAAATAGCCGATCTAAAAGCTCGCAACCAGGTGTGTTGTGAGTTACCCCCTGAATAGGCATGCTGGGATTCAAGAGGTTAAACAAAGGACAGGCCTCACACACTGCTTCACCCTAGCAGGCTAGCAGTTAATGTTTGCTCTTTGAAAATTACAGAAGGGCATTAGAGAACAAAATATGTGGATTAGAGGAAAGGATTCTGAGAAAATATGTCCTCTCACACCCCATTCTTAAATTTGACCAGTTTTTGTACTGGGGTGGAAAGGAACAACTGCTGATGCAGTATACTGCTTGTTTTTCTTTTCATAGGAGGTTTGTTATATTATTGTTATATTTTCTGTTCAGCAACATAAATAAGTTAACCTCAAGGTTGTGAAATCCCATTACTGAAAATGGGTTTTGAACATGGTGAGAGAGAATGTCTATACAGCGCTAGAACTGGACTTTGAACCGAGATTCACAACAAAGCATACTGTAGTCTGTAAGGATGGCTATTGTCAAGTTATGAAATGTGCATTTAATTGGGAATCTGGATCACTGGATTTGAGGCTTTTCCTGTAATATGGTGTATGAAGTGAGACCATTTGTACTGTTAACTTGGTTTGTGTGAAGATCATTCAAATTAATCTGAAACAAAAAGATGAGTTTGTGTGAACGGAAAACGATTAGTGGTAAATCAGTTGCAATTTGCAGCAACCCAGGGGTCAGCAGTGAATGCGTCTCGTTTCCTCTCTCCTCCCCTCCTCTCTCCTCGTCTACCATGCTATGTTCCTGTCTCATCTCCCTTCCTATGGCATCACGTTAGCGTCACGTCGCTGTTTCCTGGGCTGCCTGCCTCCACCCAACACTCGTCCTCCTCCATCCATCCATCCTTCCCCCAGCCCTGTTCGTTCTCCCTTTAGCCCCGCCCAGCCTCCATCCACATGACCATCTCTAATCCAATTAGCAGCCCTGGCTGGATCCACGGACGCGGTGTGCTTACCAAGTGCAAACTGCAGTCTCACTCTCCCCCGCCTCTGCCTATCTTTTTCATTCTCTCTCTCTGTCTCTCTTTCTCTCTCTCCCCCACCTCTCTGTCTTGTCCTTCCCTACTCCTTCCTTTCATTCAGGTTATTCGCCCATTCTTCCTCTCTCCCTTTGCTGCATCTCTCTCTTGCCGCCTCTCCTGCGCTCGCCCTCCCGCTACTGCACAGCTTCAGCCCACTGCCGTCAAGGGGTGCAGTCGGTCCCTGTTCCCTCTACCTCCCTCCCTCCTCTCTGTCTCTCTCTCACTCACACCTCTTTTGCTCTGCCTCTCTCACTGCATCCCCACTCCTGCCCTCCCTCCTTGTAGATCTTCAAAGCTCCTCTGGCGCACGCACTCGTAGCATAACACACTCCTCTCCTGCGTGGGAAAACATGTCTGCTATTCTGGATCTGGACCAGATTGCATGCTCTGGGAATGGAGTGGTGAGTGAAGTGAGTCTTGTCCTGTCTGACACACCTCGCCGGGGGAAGGGAGCGGAGGGTTGGCTCAACAAGGGGGTGTTTCTGTGGCACGTTATCCAGGCTCCAGGTTGACAGAAGCCAGCTGTGGAGTGCAGGGTCTTCCTGGCACGCCCATCACTGTCTCAGACAAACAGCTCAGAGCCTGAGCTGTTTTGTTCTGGGCAGTTGGTGCTATTGGGTTGAACTGTTTTCCTGCAAGATTTTGTCGTGATGTCATGCATGTTTGCACGCGTGCATATCGAAAAATGTGTGTATTTTGTAAGTCAGGATGCGTACAGTACCCTTGTGCAGCGAAAGCATACCCAGTGTTCAGTGGTGCATTGTAACATGATGATATGAAAGATGCATATCTGTGTGAGTGTCTTTGAATCTGTAAATGCTACAACCAGTGTGTGTACGTGCCCATCTGTGTCGGTCAGTGCTGTGTGGTCATTTGTGAGGGTGTTAAATGCCTGTTTACGACTATCCATTAGTGTAAATGTGTGCAGACTGTGTGCACGCATGCACGTGTTTTTCTTTTACATGTACATTTGTGTGTGTGTGTGTGTGTGTGTGTGGGGGGTGCCTTTGTGGCTGGATGTGTTTTGTGTTAATTAAAGCTATGAGGTGGTACATTGTGCCATAGTGTTGCCTTTAGATATCGCTGATGATGACATGGCCTTGTCCCTCAGTATGTTTTATGATGTACTGCAATAGTCCATCAGGAGACATGCCCTCCCACTCCCCTCATAGTAACAACAGAGCACAACCCCCGGATCCCCATTAGTTCTCCTTTAGAGACCTTGAATTTGTTTTTACCTATTCCTTTAGTGACAGACACACATTTTGTGTAGGCACCCACCCATCAATGCTTGTGGAGGGATGTGTGTGTGTATGTGTTGTGTGTGTGTGTGTGTGTTGTGTGTACATGCATGGGTTGCAACCCAACGTTTCTGCCCTGTAATGGTGCTCTTTCGTGGGGGTGATTGATGTCAGCATCAAGGCAGGGTAAACGGAATGGTTGGGGGTTGAGATGGCAAGGGGGGGTGGTTGGAGTAGACAGGAGCAGGATTTGCAGGAGGAGATGAAGCATGACATACTGCTCTCCTTTTCTCAATCTCTCCTTACCCCATCCCCCTGCCCCTGCCCCTCTGCCTGTTGAGTATATCACCCCACACTCTCTCATCACACTGTCATCCAGCTTTACTACCCCGTTCTCCTTCATTATGGGACTGTGTGGTTCTATCTATGCAACCTAGAGTCTCTGGTGGGTGGTTACACTGCAGAGGCTAGTTCCATCAGCCCCAGGCAAATGGCGGAGGAAAAAATAAACGTCTCTCTTTCTCCTCAGAGAAACAAACTCCTGCTCAGTATTCCAGTGAGGTCTCCCTCCCCGCTTCAGCCCCCCCAGCTGTCGGCCAGCATGGCCGTCTGCGTTATCAGTGAAAATGAGGGGTTAGAGCTATTGCGGTGTTCTCTCCCTCTTTTCCACTTTCATATATATCATTCGTTATTGTTTTGTGAGTTGGAGTGTGTCTGTGTGCCCTTTTTCTTCTTAGAACAAATCTTCTCCTCTCACATGGTTTGTCCTTGACACTGTCCTTCCCCAAATTCCAAAACTGCAGTCAAACGGGGACGAATTTCTTTTCCACTGGCATTTCATTTTTGAGGTGTATGAAAAGACCCTGGAAACCTAGCATCTGTAACCGTGTTAGATAATTACATGATAATAGTTGAAATTGAAGAGGTACCTTTGTTGTTGTTTTTTTGTGGCCATTTTTTTCTCTTGTTTGTGTTTACTGTGAGTAATTACAGTCTCATTCTACTGTGGTCACAGAGAATATACTGCAACAGTCGTCCTTGAGAATTAACCTTCAATACCTCCAGAGAGCTTGTGACATGTATCCATCAGTCTAATGTCTAAAATGGGGAATGGAGTGCACAGACAGACGGTCACAATGCAGTACCATTCTGTCTCTGAGTGTCTGTTCTCTACACACTGCTTGTGCACTGTATTATTGATGACTAGTGTGCCTTGAGGCCAGTCATGCTCTGGACCACACCCAACACCCACTCACACACATGCATTATGGGTATGTGACTGTGTGTGTGCATGCAGTGTGTGTGTGTGTGTTTACATTTATATTTACTTGCCGCCTTTCATCAGAAACCCTTCACCTTGTGTATTACATTCACACATCAACATAAGAGGCAACCATGCAGGGTACCAACCTGCTAATTGTGAGCATGCGTTTAGTGTCTTGCTCAAGGACACCTCAACACAGAGCCAGGAGGAGCCTATCAAACCGGAACCTTCTGGTGCTCAGGGCGGCCACTCTACCGTCTGAGCCACTGCTGCCACTTATCTATCTATCTCTCTGTCTCTCTCTCTCTCTTTCCATCTCCTCACACACACCTTGTGTGTAGCGCCAAGTCACACTGACCTTGGAAGCTGCACGCGCATGTGTGCGTGCAAGTGTGACGTAAAAAAATGCTGTGAATCTGTAGAGGTACAGCAGAGAGCTGAGCACGAGGAAAGTTTGGACACATGCCAAAGAATGACTGTCAGTTGCCGTATATTGCGTCACTTCCTCTTCCATGTCGTCTGAATACTAATGCAGAGTTGTACCACTGTATTTTTGCTGTGTCATGACTCATCCTCCATTTTACCTGAACCAAGACACGACCGACCGTAGTCGTAGGACCAAGATTGTCATATTTAATGCAAATTGATACACACTTTTTTTCCAACCATTCCATTGCTTGCTTTTGTAGAAGCCCTACAATGTGGGCTGCTCTTGACTAATGAAGATGTACCAACATGGAAACTCTTACTCTATGCACCAGAAATACAGGCCTGTGTGCTCCAGTTAAGCTTTCCCTGTGTTATACTGCACTGTGCTGGTAATTGACAGCTTCATAGAAATGCCTATTACAAGAGATGGATGGGACTGAACTGAAGCAACTGCAGCAACGGCTCCCTGAATGTTAATGGCAGCCCCCTGCAGCTGCATTCAAGAGGCGATGACTCAGGGTTTTTCTGTGCAGTCATACTTAGGCTTAGGGCTTTGAGTTTTCCGAAACCTGAAATTAAAAGGACTCCCAGACAGCCCATTCAGGCATTTGTCTGTCCCAGCATATTGGGGCTTTGTGCTGGGAGCCAAGGCATGCACACACTGCATATTGAGTCCTAATATGAACGCACCCCCACAGGTTGTTTGGCAAATGGATTGTCCTCCGGAATCCGGACCATTGGATACTTTCTTCCATGTGATGAATGTTGTTCTAACATAAGATACAAGGATAAGATTCTGACCACATAGAAAAGGCCATAGTTTTAAAGGTGCTATAAGTGATTTATTTTCAAATTGTTAAAACTAAGGTTTTTATTTTATAGCTCTATATTCTGATTGCTATAGTGTTTGTTCAGTTTCAGGGGTTTCCTTTTCTCGACAAATCTTTAATAAAAAATCGAATGCCCACCAATTTCATCCAAACCCGGAGAAAGAACCCATTTATCAGTTTCAAATGTTTAGTATCCTAAATCCCAATTCATATTTTGCCTGCTCATCCATCCTTTTTGCTGCGTTCAGACAGGCAGATGCAAAGATACAATCTACCATTCAATGGAAGCCAGCAACATGAAGCTACCTTCGTAGCTTCATGTTGCTGGCTCCATCCAACGTTTGTAGCTGCTGCCAAAGATACAACTGTAGTTACAATGACGTAGCGAAGAGCAAACCAATTTTACACTCGAGGGTGTGCTTTACTGTCATTATTGGTGCTTCAGTGACGCTTGTGGAACCCGGCTTCCTCCGACACACATCCTCACACTTGATGACGTCAACGACCATGTTGAACAACACGGATGAAAAGCAATATGCTGTTTATCTTTGCATCTGCTCGTGTGAACTTACCATTTGTTTCATCACTGTCACTGTTTACTAAAGAGCTGGAGAGGAGTTTACCACCATTGTTACTGAGCATTCTAAGCAATGATTAGATTGTAGAGCTATTTAGTATTTACCACTTATTTTGACGAGAAAATATCACTTACACCCCCTTTAATTTAAGTCTACATTTCTATGCTCTTATGGTCCTTCGCCTGAAAATATTTGTTATCAAACGGTTTGTGGTACAAGCACATCCACACAGAACGCGAATATATTTGTGAATCAAATTGGCTCAATTATAAAAAGGTGATGTCCTGAATTGTGCGCTCTCTCTCTGATTGGATACAGGAACATGACATTGAGACACCACATGGCGTCCTCCATGTGACCATGAGGGGCGTGCCCAAGGGAAACGTACCTATCATCCTCACGTACCATGACATCGGCCTCAACCGTGAGTCAGCACACACTATCCACAATACTACTCTTGTTGGGGGTCCTACTCTTGATAGATTATGGTTGTGACTGTTTCCCTTTCTTTCCATGTCCAGACAAGTCTTGCTTCAACACCTTGTTCAACTATGAGGACATGCAGGAGATCACCCAACATTTTGCTGTAGTCCATATTGACGCACCTGGACAACAAGAGGGCGCTCCACCCTTCCCCGCTGGGTTGGTCTCCCAATGTTTTACTCTTTGTGTGTGTCTGTCACTGACATCCTCCAAAGTGGTCCCCCTCCATTTTAATGGATGTGATCGAAAAACGTGAATAACTCTTGATTTAAATCAATGCTTCCAATTCTAACCAAAGATTGTGTTTTTGACGGCCCATCGCGGTCCGTTGCTAGTCGCGTTTGAAGTAATCATACCTATGTTGGTTGCCGATCCTCCAAAGGGTCTTTTGGCTACATCCATAGACCTATATAAAGGCTAGATGGCTCAAGGCGGATTCTCCAACGTAGTTCACCTGGCGGCCATCTTGCCTCGGGGCTACAGTGCAGTATGGTCTATGGCAGCTCAAACAAATACTAACTCACTCAAATCTTGACGGATTTACAAACGGGTTGGTTTATTACAAACGTTATCAACATGGCTATGATTCAGGATGCGTATCTGCTTAACCTATAAAAGCGGTTAAGTATGCGGATGTCTCTGACGTTTATAACAAACCAAACCGTTTGAA
Organism: Electrona antarctica; assembly: GCF_951216825.1. Lineage (NCBI taxonomy): Eukaryota > Metazoa > Chordata > Actinopteri > Myctophiformes > Myctophidae > Electrona > Electrona antarctica. The sequence continues at coordinate 28,971,490 of NC_136790.1, read as the reverse complement.
AATCAAGTTATGGTTATTTTAAAAGTACATGCCCCATAGACACAATGTTATGCTGCCCCGAAGTAAGATGGCCGCCACATAGCGACGTCGCTCTCAATTGGCCAGCAGCGCGGGTGAGCCATCTAGCCTTTCTTATATCTATGGCTACACCTATGGCTACATCTAGCACCTTCCAAGATGGTGCCGTGCCACCTTGAAATGGGCTCTGAAGCTGCAAATCGCTGGGCGCGCTGATTTACTGGTTCCAACTACATCCAGACATTCACGGTGTTAACTGTATGTCACTGCAGACCAAGGAAGGAATCCAAGCTAATAGAAACTGCAGGCTTTCTCTTCTTGGGAAATTAGAATGCTATAATTGTCATTGTTCGCTCATTCATGAAATCTTTAATTCAACATTTGAAATCTTGTTTAAAATGACCAAACCTGCCTGTAACTGGTAGGCAAGTTTCTCAACTGTCCACAGCCTTCCTCCGAGACAGACTGAATAGAGACAAACTGTCCCCAGCCCTCCTCTGAGACAGACTGAATAGAGACAAACTGTCCCCAGCCCTCCTCTGAGACAGACTGAATAGAGACAAACTGTCCACAGCCCTCCTCCGAGACAGACTGAATAGAGACAAACTGTCCACAGCCCTCCTCCGAGACAGACTGAATAGAGACAAACTGTCCACAGCCCTCCTCCGAGACAGACTGAATAGAGACAAACTGTCCACAGCCCTCCTCCGAGACAGACTGAATAGAGACAAACTGTCCACAGCCCTCCTCCGAGACAGACTGAATAGAGACAAACTGTCCACAGCCCTCCTCCGAGACAGACTGAATAGAGACAAACTGTCCACAGCCCTCCTCCGAGACAGACTGAATAGAGACAAACTGTCCACAGCCCTCCTCCGAGACAGACTGAATAGAGACAAACTGTCCACAGCCCTCCTCCGAGACAGACTGAATAGAGACAAACTGTCCACAGCCCTCCTCCGAGACAGACTGAATAGAGACAAACTGTCCACAGCCCTCCTCCGAGACAGACTGAATAGAGACAAACTGTCCACAGCCTTCCTCCGAGACAGACTGAATAGAGACAAATTGTACCATTAATATTATGAGTATTAGTGAGGACCAAATATATAAAGACAGGTTGACAATGGGCGAAGTGGTCCTAAGCTCCCAAACTGATTTTCATTGTAAGCTAACTCGAAGCTGGATTTCATTGTAAGCAAACTCGAAGCTGGTTGTCATTGTAAGCAAACTCAAAGCTGGTTTTCATTGTAAGCAAACTCAAAGCTGGCATGGGTTGAGTCTCTCTCTCTGTCTCTGTCTCTCTCACTGTGTCTCTCTCTCTGTCCATCTCCAGATACCAGTACCCAACCATGGAGGAACTGGCGGAGATGCTGCCCTCCGTGCTGACTCAGCTCAAGTGAGTGCATGCATGTTGCACCCCCACCCCGCTGTCAAATCGATCAATGATCAATCAGTGGCAATCTGCATATATTACACACTGACTGTTCATTTCCGTCCCTGTAATAACTGGCTTTGTTGTGCTCCCCGCAGGGTGAAGACTGTGATTGCCATCGGTGTTGGAGCAGGAGCTTACATCCTCTCCCGGTTTGGGGTATGTCCACATCTACCCACTACCACTGATTCCCCCAACCTCTCCACCTCCATATGCCCTGCTGTCCATCTTCTCCGTCTCCGTTATACTAAAACCTTTTCACAAATACAGCTGAAAATAATGACATTAATTTCTGGGTCCATTCCATGCAGGTGTCATTACCTTCAGCTGTGCTTACCCATCAGTTACATGCATGGGCTGTGAAATGGGTCCATAACCACAGCTTCTCTAGGCTTTTGGGTCGTTTAGCCCAGGGGTCGGCAACCTTTTTGTCATGAAGTGCCATGTTTTCATTTTCTTGATAATCAGTGTGCTGTATCAACAAAGTTTAATTATGCCACCACATAAAAAATGTAATATTTCCATCTGATTTTGATTGTCCATAGGCGGTACATAACCTTTTTATGTGGCATATTTTCTTTCACACAGACTCAGAGCCCAGAGTTTGAGTGAATGTAGAATTATGTGCAGGGTGTAATTTATATATAGATGTGAGGGGACTTTATTTCACAGATTTTTTTTGAATACTTCTTAATATTAAAATAAAATCTCTCTCACACACTTATGCCAGTGTGCCAGTGACCACCCTCCCCTGTGCCAATGTTGGCACCCGTGCCTAAGGTTGCCTACCCCTGGAACTTTAGCCCACATGGAGCTGATACCTAGCCTTTAACATTTCAGAACTACCCCCAGATGATTCTCAATTTCATTCTCGGTTTCATTTATTTGAAGCAGAGAATTTTAATGTTACTGTACTCCATGCAGAATAGCTAGTAGGCGTGATGTCTGTACAATAGCGCAGAAAGAAGAGAAAGCGAGAAAGCAGGGTCAAGGAAGAGCACTGAAAAATGAACAGCAAAAAAGAGAGGATTGGGGCTATGGTCTATCTTGTAGGTGGGTTTAGTAGTCAGTATGGCTGAGCTGACATGGTCCTTGAAGGGTCCGGTCTTCTTCAGAATTTAATGAAGAAAGCCATCGTAGTTTGGTGTGTCCAGCCTGTAGGCTGCTATTAACCCAATGGACGGCGTGCTGCGGGTTCGACTCCCGATCCCGACGGCCTTTGCCGTGTGTCCTCTCCCCCATCTCTCTCCCCATTTCCTGTCGGTATACTTTTACCTATCAATAAAGCCACAAAGATATCTTAAAAAAAACAAAACAAAGTATAAATCTAGTATAAAGAGTAAAGACAAGAAGGTACAAGCTATCTTATCATCCCAGTCCATTGAATACTGGATTAGTAAAGACATGTGAACTACCAATTGTTGCAGAGTAACCTCATTTAACCCATTCTGTGCGGGAACCTCTTTTGGGGTTTTAAGCATTATATTATACTTTAGCTATTGAAAAAAAATCTATTTTTGAAAAATCATGAAAATGTGGCACAAATCTTTGAATATATATTCTTTCAGAGTGAGCATTTTAACTCAAATATTTGTCCCTGGAACAACATATTTTCAGATGGGGGGTCGGCGGCCAATTACATATATTTTTGGGGGTCCTTGACATGAAAATGTTTGAGAACAACTAACATAGAAACATAGGGTTTTCCAGAAAACTGTCAGGATTATAGAAGACATTTGTAGAATCGTCCTCGGGTCTAAATGGTTTAAAACCACAACTGACCTTTTTCTTTTCTTCACAGCTGAACCATCCCGACATGGTAGAAGGCCTTGTCCTGATCGATGTAGACCCCTGTGCAGAGGGTTGGATTGACTGGGCCGCCTCCAAGGTTAGTACAATGTTAATTTTCGGACGCATACGGATCCTAGTCTTTCCATTCATACTCTTGTTGAAGTTAAATTTACAGATGAGTTTCATTGAGTGACGTAATGTATGCTGGATGTCTAGTCTACCATACTCGTGCATCTTTATACTCCCCCATGCTTAACAAATTCACAATGCCAGCTCCTTTAATTGCATTCTTTTTTCCTATATACAGCTTTAGTCCCCACACGTCTCATATTTGACATTGAAAGGAGAAATTAGGTCATATGTGCCTCAAATATGATGTAAATTTGTGGCAACACAAACATTAAATGCCATTGACAATGAAGGGGAAATTTACGTCATATGTAGACGAGCAAATCGGCTAACCAAACACATAAATTCAGTTGTTCATGAGATGATGTATGATGATGATAAGAGCGCCCCTCACTTCACACGGGTGTGATTTTGTCTTTGCATATGGACAGCTGACGGGATGGACTAGTAACCTGGTGGACATTGTGATGGCTCACCACTTCAGCACTGTGAGTTTTTACAACAATACTCCTGCCAGTGTCTTCCCCTTATGTGAATTGTTACAGTCATGGTGACTGTAACATCTTGATATTCCTGCATATATTTTTCTTGTCTTTACTCTTTACTTGCGCAAGCAGAGTGCGCAAGTACTGTGGTCGGCTGGATCAAAAGTGGTATGCATGGTATGCGTGGTTATAATTGGCTGTTGATGGTGACGTAATTAAGATATGTTTCAATGTTGGGTGGGTAAAAGGTAACTTATGTATGTCGGTAAGAATGGTGGTCCCTTATTGGCTGTTGACGGTGACGTAACTAAGGTATGCTTAAAGGTAGGTATACGGTATATATTTTATAGAGGGGCTGTTCGTAGAGGTCAGCAGTACTTGCGCACTCTGCTTGCGCACAAGTAGGCCATGTATGGCCTACTTGTGTGCAACGTGCAAGTTGGCACCTCGACAGAGTGCATTTCTAGTTATCTTAGAAATATAGAGACCCTGTTATTTCTGTCCACTGGGGGATGGAGATTAGCATAGATTGTAGGATGACTCATTATGTGGTTAATAGTTGTCAGTGAGATGCCATCAAAATCTTTCTTGTTTACTCAAATGCTACTTTTATTTTGTTTATTTTATTTTACTAGTCTCATTGGATTTTTAAATATGTCTGTATTCCACCTATAAAGGTTTAATGGCAAGCTATTTTCACACAAATTAAGTTGTATTCTACTCTACACTACTCAGGAGGAGCTGACGGACAACCAGGAACTGGTCCAGACCTACCGTCTGCACATCTCCCAGGACATCAACCAGGACAATATGGCCCTATTCTGTGGCTCCTACCAATAGTAAATAAATACAGTAACATATAACATTTTCTTTTTTATTATTTTTGAGGGGCGCTAGCCCCTCCTATGTCCATCTTTGAGGGCTTGTGTAAACAGAAACATTGAAGACAAAAGTGAGGACGCAAATTGTGATTGGCCGGAATGAGGTGATGATGATAGATTTTTTTAATGCCCAGTTTATAGTGAACACAAACACAATGATTTGATTAACTGATCACCCCATAGCAATGATTTGATTGGCTGAGCAAAGAACATATTGAGGATAGAAAGTGAGGGCAGAAAAGATGGCAAAAGTGATTGGCTGGAATGACATTTGTGATGATTTGACTGGCTGAGCACAGAATGTGTGATTTGAGGGGTGCTAGCCCCCCTATATTCAGCTATTGGTGTAGATTTTCATCTTACACAAACATTAAATTCCCTTTGACAATGAATGGAGAATTTTACGTCATGATGATGTACGATGATAAGAGCGCCCCTCACTTCACACAGGTGTGATTTTTGTTCATCCTTTTGAATAGCAGATCAGTATTTTACCATTTTTGGTGTGTTCTTGACCCTTGGAAAAATAGTATTTTATTAATCGACTTAGAAATTCCTGCATTGTCGGCACATTAAGTGCTGACAAAAACATTGCACCAAAAATAAAAATCCCTACTCTAGGACATACTAAAATTTTGCACAATACATCAGGACTTTGGCCAGTGGAGCCCAAAAGACACATGGATCACCTTACAGCACATAGTAGCCATTCAATGTGCTGAGTCCATCTCGGCCAAGCTGCCGCAGCACACAACCAAAATTCTCACATGTCTGCCCCTTCTCTGCTCCTCCATTGGCTCCCGGTTACTGCCGCACACAGTACAAAACACTGATGTTGGCCTACAAAGCAACCAAAGGTATGCCACCCCCATACCTTCAAAGTTAGATCCAACCCCCCCTTCCACTACTCTTCTCCCTTCTGGCTCCCAAACTATGGAATGAACTCCCCATTGCAATCAGAACTGCAGACTCACTCCCAATCTTCTGCCGCAGCCTGAAAACTCATCTTTTCAGACTCCACCTTAACCCGTAGCACTTGCTGTAGCACTGGCCTTTGCCTCGACGACCTACAGTAGCAGGCGTATGCAAGGCTAAAATAGCATATTAAGTAGACATAGCATTCTATAGTGTATACTTAATAGTTTCATTGTACAGATATTCTACTGTTAGACGGATGTTAGGTTCTTAGTCTACTTATTATCCTAGATGACTATTTCTATGCATTTGATTATTAATAATAATAATCTAATCTAATAATAATCTATAATAATAATAATCTATGCATTTGATGCATAATAATAATAATCTATGCATTTGATGCATAATAATAATCTAACCAATAATAATAATAATAATCTAACTAATAATAATAATACAAATAACTGGGATTTATATAGCGCTTTTATAAGTACTCAAAGACGCTTTACATGTGTGGGGGCTGGGGAAGAGGGCAAAATAATAATTAGAAAAATGTAAAGAAGTAAGAAGAATTTAAAATAAATAAAACGCTAAAAGTTGAAATCAAGGTCTACTCTATTCTGAACAGGTGTATGTGTGTGTTACCTTGTGTTCTTGCTTACTGTAAATCACTCTGGATTAAGAATGTCTGCTAAATGCCTTAATTGTAAATTGTAAACTAACGACGTGTCTTCTGTTTACTAGCCGTCATGACCTGGAAATTGAGAGGCCAATTGTAGGTCTGAATGAGGATACCGTCAACACACTAACGTAGGTTTTGGTATGTCTGATGGCAATAATTAATCCGTTTCACTTGTGAGTCTATAGTAATTTCTGTCCCTGTTCTCTTCTTACCCAGATGCCCTTCCCTGCTTGTGGTTGGGGACACATCACCTGCGGTGGAGGCTGTGGTGAGTTGAATGGCATAAACTCCCCAAAACTTTTAAAGCTTAACACATAGTGTGCCCACACAACACTTTCAAAATGGTAACCCAGGGTGCCAACTTTTTACGTTCTTTTTTTTTTACATATTTTTTTTTTATAAAAAAAAAAAGGGCACTACATAGCGGGATTTCCCAGAACGTCTGTGGACGTCTTGTGCACACAAATGGTTAAGCTTGGTATTAACCACACCCTTACATTCCTGTTTTGAGCATTATCATTATAGGTGAAATCTTTTTAAATAATAGAGAAAATAACTGCTTGCCTAGCGTGTTTCTGTATTTCTGTTTTCGCTTCTTGTAATTCAGATGTATGGCCTTGTTTCAGGTGGAGTGCAATTCCAGATTAAATCCGACCAAAACCACATTGCTAAAGGTAAACATTATTGATGCAACCTTCAATTTTCTGGATATGAAGCACTTACAAAGTCTAACAAATTGTTCTGTCTTTCTAAGATGGCTGACTGTGGAGGCATGCCCCAGGTTGTGCAGGTGGGTTTTCTTTTTTTAAAGAAAAAGACCAACATAAATTAGGATTATGTTTCTGAATTAATTCTAAATCGGGGCTTCTATGTTGTTGTCTTTCACAGCCTGGCAAACTGGCTGAGGCCTTCAAGTACTTTGTTCAGGGCATGGGATACAGTAAGTCCACAAATCTTTCATTTCTTTCAGTGCAGTTTTGTCGTAATTTATGTCCTGTGTTGTATGTTATTCAGGTTTAGTATCATCCTGTTCTGTACTGTCAAATAATGTTTACAAGTTCACAGCCATGTTTGTGGTCAGAGCCTGTCCTTAGGTGAATTTCCTGTTGACGTGAGTGCAATGAAGAATTAGTTGTTTTCGTGTGGTGTTCAAATTTGGGCTGTGGATCGTGGCCAACAATGCTTGAAAAGACCCAGCTTTTGTCACCCCGGACACGGAGAGGCAGCCTTTGCGCCTCTGTGGGTGTTAACACCATTTCCTTTCTGCCCTTTGCAGCGTGTCGCACCCGCAATCCTCAGTAGGTGAGGTGCTTCTAGCATGTCTGAAATGAAGGTGGCATCACAGATGTGTGCTGAACAGCAATATACTTCCTGTTCAGTTCTGAGTGGGAGTGAAAAACGCTCACTTTTTTCTGCCTGTGTTTTTCTTTCCTATTTTCTATTTGTTTAATGATGTCCTCCAGAAACGGTGCATACCTCCGGGTTTTACCTTCCCACAAAAACATTATTATTATTTTTAATAATACATTTTCAATGCACAAGCCAGAGGCTGGTCCATGGATGGATCAATTCATGAATATGTAGATTTGCTTTTGCGCTGGCTTTATACACTAGGACGTGATGCCTGTGTACCCTCCCACCCACCCCCAACCCTTCACAGTGGGAGGGCAGCCTTGGGTGGTAAATAATGTAGTATCCCATGGATCAGTGTTGCTATAAAGGCCAACAAGCCCCCTGACCCCACCCTGCCTCCCCTGTTGAGGAAATGGCATTGCAGGATTAGTACAAATTAAGAGTCTTTTTCACGCAGACAAAGTGGTGAAAAATAAATGGAACACCTCAGCGTGTTTCTGAAAGCTTCCTCCGTTAACACATTGCCAACAGTGTGAAATATTGTCAACAGTGTGAAATAAAAAAGGCAAGTTACACAAGTATCAGAGATGAGTCGATGCATACTTTGATCCCTTATCTATTGTGTAACAAAAAGCCATTTGAACATACTGCTGGCCACAGTGTTACAGTGCATTTGAACATACTGCTGGCCACAGTGTTCCAGTGCATTGACTGCAGTTTAGACCTTCTTGTTCTAATAAGGCACTGTGACGAGCACACTACCCCATTAACCTTCTGTTTGGATCAGGCACAAACCAAAGTGGTAAATGGCAACACAAAAAGCTACCTTTTCAACATTTCTTCCTTTCTCCCTCTTTTCTTCCTTTCTTTAACTAACACTTACAGTTCCCTACGTTCTCCTCAGTCACCTGAGCAACGAATCAGGTACCAAGTTCTTGAGCTCAGCTGCCAGGCTCTGACCCAATGCCAACTTCTACTTTAGCCCACCTCTGCCCTACAAAAGATGAATGTCAATGTATGCATAGGTCCAGAGAAGAGAGTTTAGCATTGGATTGTGGTGGATATTGTTTCTAAACTGTCCACGAATAAATCTTGCGCATACTTTGACTCACATTCATCTCCCTGTAGGCATTTAATTTACGTCCCCTAGCATGGATTCAGTTCTATTCTGTCCTATTTTGTTGCATGAGGTGCTGGTGCTGCTTCCTTTCAGTTGAGTGGAATTGCCAATGCTGTATTCTAGTGTTGTGTTGCCTCAGTCAAGACTGAATTGTATCGTTCGTTCACACGTGCAATATATTTTGTTTTGCACATGTAATTTGTTTTCATTTTGAAAATGACAATTGCTCAGAATTGTCTGCATGGTGAATATTGACGGTATCGTTATTATTTTTATTTTTTATCATTTTTTTTTTTTTTTCAGTCATGTTACTGGGAATGTGATTCTAAACCAGCTGAGTCATATCATTGCACTCCCCTGCACTGCAATGAGCCTCTGTGCTGGATGACTGGAACGCTAATTGTGTGTGTCTGTGTGTCCGTGTGTCTGTGTGTCCGTGTGTCTGTGCCCCAGTGGCGTCAGTAGGAATGACTCGTCTGGCTCGCTCTCGTACCGCCTCGTCCTCCAGCATCACTTCCATGGACAGCAGTCGCAGCCGCAGCAACCTTAACAGCCTGCTGGAGGCCGGCGGCACTGGGGGTCTGGACAGTCAGGCTATACCCCAGACCATGGAGGTGTCCTGCTAAAATCACACCCCTCCAGCCTCTTGCTACCACCCTTTCCTGTTCTCCACCTTCCTTCAGTAACTTATACGTCTCCTATCTGTCTCTCTTCTCACTCTCCTAACCTGCTCCTAAGCTCTTCAATGCCAGGAGGATCTGTAACGACTTGTGTGATAGACCTGAAGATATAATAAATATAATAAAATGCATATTATTGAATATTCTTTTGAATAATACACTGTCTGATAGACATTCCGAATGGGGATATAAAGAAGAATTATATTTAAACAAAAAGATGTGTTAAATATTTAAATGGTGTGAAGGTACGAACAACTTTCATTCTCCACTATTTTCACTCTGTGTAAGCATGTCTTGTGCAGTCACATTTGGAGGCATCAGTTTAGTTATATTGTCTCCATTTTTGCTCCATTAATAGTGTTCCTTGTATTTATTTTTCTGCCATGTGTCTTTACATTGACTGACTGTTCATTCCAGCCAGAAGAGTGTCTCATATACGGTGTTCTGTTGTCTGAATAAAATATAGAAATTTTATTTAATCACTTTTAGCCGGTCATTCATGCATTCGACTCTAACACACAACCTCCATCAATTGTGACTTACTGTAGTGTAGTTGTTTTTATGCTGAAACATTTCTTGCTGCGTTATCTTGCTGATTCATCACGCACGCACGCACGCACTCGCTCGCACGCACGCACGCACACACACACTGGTGGAGTGATTCCTGCAGAAATAGGGTTCCACAGTATCTTTGTTTTTTTTATCTTTTCTGTCTGCAATTGGTCAGGGAGAGTGATCTTATTAATTGTTGACTATACTACATACTAGCTGAAGTAGAACAAGACCTGATTTTAAAAATAAACCTTGAAGAAAGCTGCTTTTTACACGTGTAAATACAAGAGGACAGTGATAATATGGAGTGGTTAATATGTAGCTTCAGTCAGTTCTCACTACATTAACTTGTTTTGGATTTCTTTTTTTAAACTGATTTTGTTTTCTGTTTTCAATTGATGTTTTTGTTCAGTTGACCTATAATCCTACATTTAACCTCCAGTGGATTCAGATGTGAAAATAACATGTTCAGTCCCTTCACTGAGAGGCCCAGTGGTGCTTCTCACTGTTAAAGTCATTTATACTACTACTGAATAAAGCTAGAAGATGAAAAAGGAGTGTGTAATCAATCTACAACCTGTATTTCTGTGTTTGCAAAATCAATTTCCCCTCCAGGGGATTAATGTCAATCGGGCCTCATTCACACGTACCAAACACCAACCAAACACCAATCAAGCAAATGTTTGGTCGTTTTTTTGGGCCACCACAATGCTTTTCCAATGGGAGTCACATGGTTTGATCAAACATTTGTGTTTGATTGCTGGTGGTGTTCTGCCCCTCCCCCCTCATCAAACAAATGTTTGATCAAACCATGTGACTCCCATTGGAAAAGCATTGTGGCCCAAAAAAAAATTACCAAACATTTGCTTGATTGGTGTTTGGTACGTGTGAATGAGGCCTCAGAATGCTCTCACTCCAACATTCATTATAAAATCAAGTAATTAAGGTTGCACAAAATCGGTGCACTGTGCTACTTCTGCAAGGGGGAAGCTGAAATGACTGTGGTCAGTTTCCAACCGCAGTTGTGGTTTCTTCTTTGTATCTCAATCTTTTAAATGTTCTTTTCACAGTTGGGGCCATCTATATTTAGCTAGCTTAATCAAAAAAAGAAACTAGAATTGTAGACTGCAGTTAAGATAAAATGTCATTTCTCATGGGTTCACATCTGATTCTTGCCATCTATAGCTAGTTTAATATAAATAAATAAACCAGAATGGCCAGCCCTTCTGCATCTCTGATAAAAGGTTCTGAGATTCCTTTTCCATTTGAACGGTGATCAGAATCTCCTGGGTGTTGAATCTGATTGTCAGTAAGAAGTGTTCCATCTCCAGGTTTCTGCTGATTGCCACATGGTTTACCCACTCATTTAGGTGGTTGACGTGTCAATCTCCAGAAATAGCTGAAACACTCTTGTTTACTGGCAGTTAATGTTCTTATAGTGACTTGACAAATCTGGTTATAGTAAAGATAAAATCAATTTTGTCTTGTTAAAATTACCGTAGGTAGGCCTACAATATCCCTTTCTGTGAATGCAGCATACTACCATCATCAATGGGCTATATGGGAGATTGACGTTTTTTATCAAATTATTTGATTACATACAGTAGTGCAGGGGTTCTCAACCCGTGGGTCGCAACCCCTCGGGGGGGTCGCCAAATTATTTTAGGGGGTCCCCAAATTATTTTCAAAAAATATATATATATATTTTTTCTTTTAATTTTTTTTTCACGATTTTTCAAAAATAGCAGACCTACAAGCTCGTAGCGCGCCACGAGCTTGTAGATCTGCTATTTTTAAATAGCTAAATTATAACAATGCTTAAAACACCAAAAGGGGTTCCCGCCCAAAATGGTTTAAGGTTATTGTAGCAGTCAATTTATATTGAGGGTCGGGAGGGTGCGGGGCGGGGGTCCCGAGACGTTGCCAAAGCATTTTCGGGGGTCCCCGGCCAAAAACGTTGAGAACCCCTGCAGTAGTGGACTACCCGAAGCAGGAAATTAATCATATAGATCTCTCATTTTTGGGATTATGGAACCTTGTAGTTATCCCAGCGTTCACAAATTGACTAAACTTAAAACATGACATGAGGGTACAGTGGGCCCCTGGTAATTTTAGTTTTGGGACTTTTCCAGATTTTATTTGATAGTCCTTTATTTTATTTAGAGTAGCCAATTATTTTTGTATCCCTTTTTTCTGAGTGGCAAGCCCATATACACCCAACCAGAAAAGCAGTGGTGTAAAGTAACTAAGTACATTTACTTAAGTACTGTACCCAAGTACCATTTTGAGGTATTTGTAGTTTGATTGAAGTATTTATTAACAGCAGAAATACAGTAAAGTACAACTCCATACAAAAACTGTTAACTGTGAGTGGACGACACCATAAACCACTTGTTTATATTAGGGCCCACCATTTTCAATTCATCAAACATTTAGAGACGTATGAATTGAATATACACTTGTATATAGCCAAAAACAGGAAATCATCATAGAGGAGGTAAAAAGGGGAAAAAAACATGTACAGTGAGGGGAAAAGGGATGGGTGGGGGATTCAGATTTTACGGGGGCCAGTTTCGAATTGCAGCCGTCCGTAGGTGCCCTTTTGCATGTCTTAATGACTGTTGGTAGGGCGTTCCACATTTTGGTGGCATAGGAGCGAAATTAATTTAGTCCCTTGTTTGTGCCGAATCTGGGTTGCACATGGTTTGTTGAACTCCCTCTGGTGTTGTGGGTGTGGACTTCGTTGACATTAAGGAAGTATTTAGGCAGGTACATGGGTATCTTGGTGGTGTATCTAATCTTGTGGACCAGACCCATTGCAAGATGCTGTACTATGTTGTCAACCCTAAGCCATTCCAGCCTGTCAAAGTGGGCAGGGGTGAGGTGGGTTCGGGGAGTGAGGCCAAGTAGTAGCCTGACCAGGTTGTTTTGGGAAGTCTGGAGCCTTAAAGGGCCTTTGAGGTGCTGTGGTACCAAGGTGCATGCATATAGTCGAAGAAACCTTGTACGCCCACTCCCACTCCTAATTACTGGTGGTACTTACTAACCACCAGTAAAGTTAGATTTACCACTAGTTAAGTTACGTTAGTAGGACATCACAAATCATATGTGTATGCTAGCACACGTCAGTTCCTGTTGATTTACTGTACGTATGTTTGCAGTTATGTGGTTAACCATAGTGTGACATGACATCATACTTATATATTGCATTGCACACTCAAAAGCCCTGCACACAGCAACGGCATAGCTTAACTGATGTCAGTGATTGAATGCAACGAACATAGCCAACTGTCTTATTTCAGACAGAGATGACCAACAGCGTCAAAAAAATGTAATAGCCTAATCTTTATGGAAATGTTTTATGCTGCCTTGTCATTTACCAGCTTCACTCTCTTAACACACGCATCTATGAGTCACATGACAAGGTCTTTAAAGGAAGGAAGGAAGAACCCACCAGCCTCCAGGAACGCAGCAAGTTCTGATTCAACAGCCTGCCTGAAAGGGAATGTGAGCTCATACCAGAGTTATACATAAGGCGCATACACATCTGAGCACAATATATATGCAAAGTCTATTGGAAGACAAGTTTTTGTTATAAGACTTTTTTCTGCAAGGGATCTGACAAATTACTTTTGGAGAACATCATTCATCATATTTTTAAATACAGGTGAGCGTCCACTTTTATCACTTTAGTCAATGCCACAGTAGGCTAATATACACAGTGTGTGTGTGTGTGTGTGTGTGTGTGTGTGTGTGTGTGTGTGTGTGTGTGTGTGTGTGTGTGTGTGTGTGCGTGTGTGCGTGTGTGACTGTCTGTTACCTCCATCACCTTAACAGAGGTTAATTTAAATCTAAAGTCACACTGAGTCACAGACATTTTAAATATTGAGTCAACTGGCTAAATGCAGTTCAGTGTTTTATTCTGGCTTGGCTTGTCATATAATTTGGTTTTTAGCATTTCATTTTATTGTGAAAACTAATGTGCTGCCATTTTGCTTGTAAAGACCACTCAGAGTGGAATGGACTGAATTGTGCTCTGAACTGATCACTTGAACTCTCTGCACTTTATTTTATTCACTATTCTTTGCACTGTCTTGTCCTGTTTTGCACTTGTCCTAATGTTGTAACTGCACTCTGCTGTCCACCAAACCAAATTCCTAACATGTTTACATGTCATGGCAATAAAGTCTTCTGATTCTGATTTAAATAATTAGCCATTATTGAGATTTTTTTATGTTCAAATGTGCAAAAAGTCACAATAGTTTGTCTATTTCCTGAAGTGTGAAATCAAATGGAAATATAACACAGGATGTCAATGGCTGTTGTTGTGGTTAAAAAAGTACACCACGCCTAGCTGTTATAGTAATGACTCTAAAGACATAGCCATGCTATAAGTACTCTTCTGATAATTGAATTATGAATATGACCATTAAGTAGAGCCATCTAACCCAACAGAGCTACAGAAACAGAAAGAAGATCATGGGGAACTGCCTCATCAAACGCAGATCTAACATGCCAACCCAGGAGAATCCATTTTCAGAATCCATCATACCAGGTACGGCCCTTCCTCCAAATTATGCACAATTCCACAGGATATCAGCATTAAACTCAATTCAACAGTTGTGTGATGGCGTCACATGCCAACAATTGTTGACCTACAAGCTCACAACATGTTTTGGATGCAAAGTGCTGTGAGCTTGTAGGAGGGCTATTTTCGGTGTGCATAAATTAGGCTTTAGTTATTTCAAAAAATATTACATTTATTTAAACTTATTTTGGTTTCTGCTCATTTGAAATTAACCCAATATATTACACATCTTGCCTTTGCAGACTGCCAGATAAACATGGTTGTATCCCTGCATGACTACCCTGCTTATGGCCTTGGAGAATTCACCATGCGTATCGGGGAAAGGCTCACCATTGTATCAAAGTATGCAATTTAAGTGACTGACAATTTCAAGTAAATCCTAGCTTCACTCTCTTAACAAGTAGGTTTGACTGACTGCTTATTTACTTATGCTTACTTATATTGACAGTGATGGAGATTTCATGATGGTGAAATCCACAACCTCAGGCAAAGAGAGCTACATTCCTACTGCCTACACGGCCAAAGTGACAAACAAGTAAGTCACATCCAGATGATCAACTATAAATAAATGTTATTTTTTCGAGGCACATGGGCCAATTACAATAAGTGAAACTAGAAATGGGGACGGCCCTGGGTTTTGAGGAGTTTATGCAGGCAAACATCACAGACAGAGGGGTGGAAGGACCTTTATTCTCTTAGGTTAATCAGCTTTTAGGTTCTGTTGTTGTCATAGATTCTCTCTGATGTAGTTCCAGTGGAGTTTCCTAACTTAACAACAAAATAATATAATATTTAAAGGAATATTTTGTTGGTATGACACATACCTTGTCCATGTGGCCTAAATGTCTAAAATCTTCTGTTCATGTTCAGGTGGATGTTCACAGGTATCAGCAGGAACAAAGCAGAACAGCTGCTTATGCTACCAAATAACAAAACAGGGGCTTTCATTGTCAGAGATTCACAGTCCAAAAGAGGTCAGTATCTTGCTTTGGAGAGTTTAATTCTACCAAAATGTTTAACTTTGGTCATACCAACTATAAAAATGGGACCCAATGCCTCCCTGCTTGGCACTCAGCATCAAGGGTTGGATTGGGGGTAAATCCCTGCGACATACTAGCGTCATGTCCAGGGCGTGTACTTGTACATCAAGCTGCCTCACGCTACAGAAACAGGAGATAGGCTCCTGCCCTATGGGCCTCATGGCTCGGCAAGGCTTACTTACAGACAGCTCAGCTGGCGTAGTGGTCCGAGCACCTAGGTAGCCAATGTAGCCTGACAGCGCATTGCATGTTTGAGCCCCAGCCTGATGGCCTTTGCTGTTTGTATTTCATATTTAAGTGCTTCAAAATCTGCTGGTTATTATATGGTCTTTGTACTTGTTTTGATCCTAGGCTGTTACTCACTTTCTGTTCTGAAGAGAGCTGGCTCGTCGTATCTGGACTCAGTGCAGCACTACTGCATCCGTCGACTCCAAAATGGCTGGTTATATATATCCCCCCGCATCACCTTTCCCTCTCTGCATCACCTAGTGCAACACTATTCTGGTGGGTAATGAAGACATTTTGTTGTTTATCATGATGATGATGATGATGATGATGATGATTTATACCTAAAAAAGGATATTCCAGAATAAATATGTGATTTGGTTTCAAAAACATTGATCTGTTGTATCCATTATAGAGTTTGGAGATGGCCTGTGTTGTATGCTGAAGGTGCCTTGCTTCATCCAGGGTTCAAACAACACTACAAATAATGCCATGACATTGCCCATGACTATCAGGATGCCTACCTTGAACTGGAAGGACACAAGCAGGTGCTTACCATTCTGTCTGTTTACTGAGAGAATCTATTACTGACTGCCGCAAGATGTCGCTGTAGTACTACTTATGATGATGGGTTAATGTGGCTCTTGGGCAAGGGAGAACCTGTGTGTATAGGCCTTATGAGACACTTCTTGAACATTTAACAGGTCTCAAATTAGGCTAATACTGCAATTTATTAATTTCTTGTGCCTCTCTCTCACCCTATAGGTCGATGATCTTTAGGAAGAAAACAGATGCGGAGATCTCTTTAGTGAGCGAAGGATTGAGGGAGACCATTACTTCATATCTCTACATGAGAGGAGAAAACAATGAACAATACGGCTCTCAAAGTTGGGACACTTGGTAGAGAAAAAACACTGGATAACAGATGATAGATAACGAGTAATGGGCTGGCATGCCTATGGTCAGCTGCTGCTTGGTCAAGAAAGACAAAAGAGATGGCAAAAAGGAAGAAGTTATATGTTCTGAATCTGAACGCCTTAATGGCAACATGGAACATCTGGAGTTGTAATATTCAGTATAAATCTATATGACGAGCCTGGTTTTATGGACTGGCGGTTTGAGATACAATTTTAGTGGTAGTCATAATTTAGGCTAATGGAAAAACTTCCCCATATTTGTTTTCACTTTAAATAACTGCTGACTTTACGGCTGGGTGTGGCACTTAATACTGTACCACTAATTTGTGTCTCTCATCGTCTTCTGAAGAGGTTAGGCAACTGTAATGCAAAGGGTTTTGGAATTATATAAATGTTATACTTTCGGGGTTCTGTACATCATGAGATTGGTATCAATAAAATCATGTACCTGCCTATTTGTTGTGCCCTGAGTTCACCCAAGATAAGATAAGGATGTAGGCCTATTCATTGTGCTCCTATGCCACAAAAATGTGGAACACCCTACCAACAGCCAAGACATGTGAACCCCTACCCTACCCTTCTTCAAAACCAGCAATGGTCAAAGTCTCCCCCCCCCCCCCTAGAGTTATAAAGCCCCCTGTACTTTTATTAAATTATATATATATATATATATATATATATAGGCCTATATATGATTTCCTCTTCTTTTCTTAGTGCTTTTCTGGTGTTTATCTTAACATATACTTTGTATAGAATACTTTCCTTGAACTGTGCTCGTTCTACAAACTGTTAATACAATTTTCAAATCAATCAACCAATC
Source organism: Electrona antarctica (assembly GCF_951216825.1). NCBI lineage: Eukaryota > Metazoa > Chordata > Actinopteri > Myctophiformes > Myctophidae > Electrona > Electrona antarctica. The sequence goes on along the minus strand of NC_136790.1, from coordinate 28,953,856 downwards.
AATCAATCAATCAATCAATATTCACTCAAAGTCAAATTCGACCAGTAGGTGGCGCTTGCCCCAAGCTCGCATAGCCAGACCTCCTCCTATTTGCCTGATTGCTGATTGCCTCAATGTTTGTAATGAATCAGCCCTAACAAATGGGCAACATACAATATTTGAGAAGTAAAAAGAAATAAAAATGATATAAAAGACGAGCTCCTTGAATATTCCCAGCTGCAGCAGCAGTGCAGTCTCGGCAGGCGGAGCGGAGGTCTGGCTACGCGAGATTATCAAAGCCCTCGACTTCCTTCCTGCCCCGAGTAGTTGTTCAGTTCAACACAGGAAGAAGAAATAATGGCGACGCTTCTGGGGTCCGAGGAGTCCCCCGAGTCCCCCTGGACTGGACCAAAACCAAGAACCTGCAACGCCAGTATTGTCACCAGAATCCGCAGCAGTCAGATTAGCGGCCAGGGTTTCAGCCGAGGGACACAGGTGAGAGGCTATGTTGCGACGTACGGTCACTACGGTGGAGTAGAGCTCCATCTCTGGACAAACAGGGACGGAGGAGGGTTTGGAACCCTGCCTAGAAACCAACACGTCGTTCTGTTCTTGTTCTGTAATAAATGCTTAGTTTAGACTACACTTCACGCCACAAGAGCCTTTCGTGTGACAAAAGTGACGTTTTCGACATTTCCAGTTAAAAATTACGTAATTTGTTTCGAGGGGGAAAGGCTACAGTGCGACGCAGCAGTATAAACGAAGCCTGTGAAGATGAAGTCGCCCTCTTGTTTTATTAGTAGAGGACTTCATAACAACACAAATGTAACTTGAATCATAAAATCGTCAGTACATTAGCAGGTCAATGTTGGTTAATAAAACAATTATACGCCAATTGTAGTTGGTCAGCTCTGCTCTTTAACGTGTTTCCTTTGTTGTTCTCTTCGTTAGCTTAGCATCGCAAGCTAAGTTGACTTTAGCAGGCGTAACTATAATAAACGTCGGCTTAATTTGACTGCTTTGAGGTTCATTTACGGTCATAAATTGTCTTTGGATATTCACTACACATGAAGACACGTGCAATTCTTTCAATAAATGAGCTTTGGACATGTTTTAGAGTATTTAACAAGCAAAATAACGCTATGTAGCTAGCTAATGTTTTATTTATATTCGGAACGACTATTTCGTTAGACAGAAATGCATGTTATTCTCTTGGGTTAAACGCGAATCACGTCGACACATTTTCAGTTGAAAACGCGTCATTTTCTTTCGTCGAGTGACAGTTGTCGAAAGGGACGTGTGACGTGAACAACTCGGGTGATTACGTAACCGCACGCAAGTCACAATAACTGCTGTAAATGGATACCCCACAAACAGCTGTGTCAGCAAAAATGAACATTGACACGTTTATGTATTGTAAAGTCCTACATTTAAGTTAATTTATATTAAGTCGTTGACTCGTTTAATAGATGTGTAGCTTTCCTCCCGTTTTTCTTTACCTGATCAGATATTTTTTGCCCCAGGCAAGGCAACATTCCTGCACACAAGACGGTCACGTTTTCTGCATGGTGTCAATATCACAAGCATTGTGATATAATCCATATTAATGACTCTTGACTTATACATTTTTTATTTTACAGCTACTGCAACTTGATGCTTAACAAATATGTTGTCACTGTTGTTTAGAAGCTTCTACTATAATGCAGTGCATTAGAATATTGGGTCTATGACTTTATTCATTGATTACTTTATTGGCAGAACAGTACAATGAAACACTTGGTCCAAAAGGATATCACCGAAAAAAGTCCTAGCGGTCTTGTTTCCATTTAGGTCCTGGGTATTCAATTCATAATCATGACATGAAAAATAACAACAAAATTCAAATCATTATTTTAAAAAAAAATAACAAAGTAACTAAGGGAGGAGCAATCATTTCCTCTCCCTTTGGCCTGCTGAAAGGTGTGTCGTGGCATTCTGTGCTTTGCAGTCTGCTGTTATGACTAAATTTACTCTGGCATTTGACAGGAAATTCTAAATGCCTAATGTTCAGACATTCTGCCTATCATGTATTGTAGCTTCCAGAGAGCCTGCTCCAGGAGCGAGACAAGCGAGCAAAGTGGCATGGCATCCCTACTCTTCTGCAGAAGCTCTATGAGAGCAGCGATCCCAATAGTGACCTCTCACACACTCATAGTTTACTTAAGGTAAGTTAACCACACTGTACTACGAAAACTAAATATACGCACTACATGGTACTGACTCGAGCCGTGATACAATAATCCTGGTGACGATACTGTCGAAGCTGTTCACTCCAAATGATTTAATTTGTTTTATCCGTTTCTTTACAGCCCCATTTCTTAGAGTGCAACATTATGCTGTGATGTAGATCAGAATATAAAACATTGCAATGCTTACTCAGCTTAGGATATGGCAAATCTGAGTTATTTTGTTTATTTAAGACTGTATGACTGTGGTTGTAATCAAAGGATTGTGTCAACAGAAAATGTTTTTGTACTTTCTAAATGGCATTTGTTTTGATTGGATTACATTTATCTTACTGGTTATATCTCCCTAGAAATAAATTGTATCATGAGTGAAACGGCTTCAGTTATAATACTGCAAAAACTATTTAAAAGAGCTTCTTACTTCATTATTGTATAAAAAGCTAAAGTAAAATCGATTGAAAAAGGAGTCCTTGTTTACTTCGAGTTCAACTCCCGCGCTCCCCTGCGACGGCCTGAGTCGATTCTGTCCCTATCGAGACATAACTCGGACGGTGCTGAGTCGAATGAAGGTGACTTCGCAAAGCACAGCATGCTCGGCTCAAGTCACCTTGACCATGAGCAATCTGACTGGTTTTCCAATTGTACTGTGGAACTGACATACATTAGGTTTTGGTGAATTAGGTGTTTCCTTTGTCTCTTCTGTCGTCTGTTTGTCTACTACCTTTGTTTTGTGGTGGCTGGACTTGGGCAGCAATGCAGTAGTGGCCAAGTTGACCAAAGTCATTGGAAGTAAATGTGCTAAAATGTGGATACCGCGGCAGATGACATCCACAAGCTTGCAGTTGTGTTGCTGAACCATGGTTGCCTGCGCCTTTTTTTTTTTGCCCACATTCTCCTGAATATTGTTGACTTATTATCGATATAATCATATTATTTCACTACCAATAACATTCATGTGTAATGTGTTCAGTAGCTAATATATTTGGCATTATCCAGCCAGGCCCGTGGCCAGCAATTTTAACCAAACCATAATCATTCAACCATGTAATGACAAATGTAAAGTGGATTTTCAACAGTAAGTCAATGGTCCATAAACACTAGTGGATTGCTTATTGTCTGCATTTTGTACAAGCCTGTGCCCTAAAAAGGTATATACTGTAGTGTAGTTAGGAAGTTTGAAAGCAGAAACAATACCATTGATGATTAGGCATTAAATACTTATTCTAAATTGGATTGTATTATAATCTAAATAGCCAGTGAGCTAGCATGCCAGTGTCACAGACATTCCTTTGCTGCGTTTATCTTGTTCTCAGGCTAGGTTGTTCATATTCAAACCGCTTTTCAGGTTAAAGTGGTTTCTGTGGTGGTTTTTATGTTTTTTGATGGTACCATGATTAATGTTAAATATAGAAGATGGCTCTGTAGTGTTCTGTATCCAATCCAGTTGATGTTAGCTTAGCTGTTTACTGCAGTATGTGATGCCCCAAAAGTTAAACTAGGAAGTAACTAACCTACCTCACACAAACAATAATGGCGATGCCTTAGGGCAGAGTTGGAAGAACAGTATAGATTCAACCTGTTCTAGACAGTGGACCCCTTTGGCACCATGTCTTAAAAAGGACCAAATACCACAACTTCTGCCTGATGGAAAACAGAAAAAAGTCTTGAGCTGGTACCTTGCCGTGGAAAAGTCCTGTTATTGCTGGGTTTAGCTCTCACCACTAAATATTTGGTGTTTAAAGTGGTAGCTCACCCAAGAAATTACTTTTATTTCGATCATTTACCGTTGGTGTCTTTGACTGACACAGTTTTAGTTTGTTTGTAAATGGTGAATCTATAATCCAAAATTGAAGAAAATAACGTATGACTGGAATTAATCCCAGACTTGAATGAAATGCTCTGGAGTGTATGTGCTCAAGGGAGGGCAAAACTTTCCTGCGGAAGCATGAGCGTGCGTCACAGAGCGCATGTTTGGTCTGTAAGTCCCGGAAAAGATGCGCTGTGATTGGCCAGTAATCGCTTGAGTGACACCGGACTGCATTTTGAGCTGCATTTTGAGCTGCATACGGGAGATGGGGGCGGGGAAGACACGCAGCAAAGGTCGTCGGCATTGGGACTCGAACCCACGACACGCTCTGTCAGGCTGGATTACCAGCCTAGGTGGGGCCAGTGTTTTGGACTTTTAAGGATGGATTTCTGATTCGTCCATTCAGTTTTTCACTGTTATGGAATGTTTTACAAGCTAAAACTCTGAGTCAAAGACACCACCGGGTAGGTAAATTATATAAAGTTCTTGCTTGGATGAACTACTCCCTAAGTGAAAGAGCCAGAGTGACCTGTGAGGTTTTTTCTATTGAACTTTTACTTTTATTTCCGATTAAAGGGACTAAAGATAGGTGGTATCGTCTGTTTCCTTTGTGAAATGTGCGTCTGTAAAGCTTCTTTTATATGGCAATGGTGAACAAGTGCTATGCAAATCAATTTGACCTAACCTATTATTTTTTTATCAGGTATTATCATCCCAACTCTCCATGGAGGCCATGTCTTTTGTTACAGAGGACAGGAAGACGGCTCAGGAATCAACATTCCCCCATACATACACCTTTGTCCTCTTTGGCGGAGTAGATGTAAGTTATGCTGTACTTTATGCAAAACGGCCTTTATAACTCCAGATGAGTCCACTCTGTTGTGTTCTACAATGTAGAGGTTATAATACAAACACAAAAGGAAATTAGACTATTTGTTCACTGTACATCTATTTTCCCCTTCTTTGAAGCTGCTTGTGGAGATCTTGATGAGGCCCACTCTCACTATGCAGAAGAAGAAACCCAAAAGTAAGTAGATGTGACATTACCTACCCTTTCACAAAACTCATGGTTTAGTTTGATTGAATGTGATGGTGTTATAGCATGCAATCAAGATTTTTCTTTTTCTCACTTCGCTTGACTCGTTCTGGCCAGGGTTCTATTTGACTCGTATATCAATTATGTAGCCAAGTCAGTAAGTGACTTGAGTTTTACATTTGAAAACACTGGTCCCACCCCATAACAGAGGGTAATGAGGAGGATATTTTGACAACCTCCATACAGGGTCACCATTTCTCTTATTATTAAACCATGACAGTGGTACCACTTGATGGCCTCAGTGGGTAACTCGGTGATGGGTTTCCTCACTCATGTACTCACTCACTCCAGCCAATGGAGGCGTTTGGGGCGCGGTTTGCAGTCCAGCGGCTCGTCGGGGGTGTGGCTTGCAACCTTTCCCGTTCGCTCCCAAATCACGTGCCACTGACAGAGCCTTAAACATAATTGTCAGTTTAATTGGAACACCTGAGGTGTCGAGCCTGTGAAAGGGGGATGCACACGCAGATTAGACACAACAACGGTCGGACATGCGGTCCAACATGCGCTGCTCCCGTGCTTGCGGTTAGGTTTCTGGTTTAAGGACTTCAGTATTTTGTACCAAACTATTGTATGAGTACCGAACAAAGAATGTTTGCTTTCGCCGTCTTGGTTGAAGAAGAGTCTGGGCAATTAAGTTTTAGACCTGAGGTCAGGTTGGGGTTTAAGGTAGGTTGTCGGTCTAATGACAGTGGATAATAATAGACATCACTGCCATGTCAATAGTTAGAACATTTGGAAACCAGAACACTAAACAATTATACAATGTTTTATGCTATTATTTAATACGCCATTATTTATAGTCGTTATGAACTAATTCAGTTGAACAAAATGTGCTCTGAACCGTGGGCATGTATTGAACAGCTTAATACAAATGGTTGTATTGTTGGACCCCTAATAATGAAGTTTGATGCCTATTTTTTTTTTGCCCTACTAGTGAATGACGACTTGGTCAAAGACTGCCTTACTGTTCTATACAACTGCTGTTTATGTGTAAGTATATATATTACACCTTTGCACATAACGGAATGTTTTTAACTTATGACGTGTGTTGCTTCCATTTTAATCTTAGTCTTAAACAAATAGTTAATGGTGTTATAGTTTTTCTTTCCTGCGTTGAACACAATATCCTTTTACAAAGTACAAAATATCTCTTCTGATGATTATTTAATTAATGTACTTTACATTTTCCCAATTTCAGACGGAAGGTGTCACAAAGAGCCTGGCCGCAAGAGATGACTTTGTTCTCTTTCTCTTCACCCTGATGACGAACAAGAAGACCTTCCTACAAACGGCTACCTTAATTGAAGACATTCTGGGAGTTAAAAAGGTCAGCCAAAACTTTATAAATTATCAAATGCTTTAACTAATTAACTGACTAAATGAATGGCATATTGAATTTGAAGCTCTTTGGATTCTCCTGCTACAATGTAGCCATGGCATTAACATCGCTCCTAACAGTTTTTTCCCTGATTTTGTTGGTTGAAAATCTAACATTCAATGTCAGGACTAGGAAACATTTTAGAAAATTACGTGGGGCATCAATGTCACAAAAATGAATGTTATATACATACTGTAGCAATATCTAAACTGACACGGCTGCTTTCCCGGTTCTAAACATAACGACGTATAGGCTTTCCAGGTCTATTCTGTATTTTCACATTGAAATTTCTCTATAATAATGTGTGGGGGTGCTGGAAAAATGTCCCACAATTTCCATAAATTGCGGTTGTGGCATAAAATGTTTAAGAACCCCTGATCGCCCAGGCGGTGGCGTAACCGTCTGGGCACCCGACTGGTAATCCAGTCGCAGTGTGCCGCGGGTTCGATTCCCGAGCCCGACACGGCCTTTACTGCATGTCTTCCCCCATCTCTCTCCCGTTTCCTGTCAGCCTACTGTCTGTCCCTTCAAAAAACAATAAAAGGCGTAAGCCACAAAAAAAATATCTTTAAAAAAAAAAAAGAACCCCTGATCTAGGCTATATAGTCCATATATAGAGCCCTAGAATTGTGACAATTATGTCCACCGTCTTTGCAGCCCTACTTATTTGTTCTGTTGGTCATAATAGAGCGTCGCAGTCCCGCCCCCTTTCATGACGACGCCAGGCCCAGGAAATAGTTCCCAATGCATTTTTCCCATAGACATTTCAAAACTTATTTATTTAAAGACCTTATAAGCGTCGTACAAAGCCAACTCTTGTCGTGACAAATCATGACAACAAACACAATATTTTGGACCAAACAAATAATTACAAAGAAGAAAAACGTATTTTCCGGGTCTCTCGAGGGGGCGGGACTGCGACGCTCTATACATATATGCATAATACTGTAATGTTAGAATTTCTTTAGTCGATCTACCGGAACATGAAAACCCCATCATAAATTTAGTTGCTGGCTGGTTTGCTTACCAAATTGTCCTTGTGGTTTGAGAACGGTGGTTTTGATGTCAATTATACATGTGTTGGTGTCTTCAGGAGATGATCCAGCTAGAGGGCATCCCCAACCTCTCCGGCCTGGTACAGAGCTTCGACCAGCAGCAGCTGGCAAACTTCTGTCGCATCCTGTCCGTCACTATCTCAGAGCCTGACATAGGAAATGATGACAAACACACCCTGTTGGCTAAGAACGCCCAGCAGAAACGCAATTCTAGCCCTTCACGGGCAGAAGTCAACCAGGGTTGGTTGTGCTCTCGCTACACTCTCACTTTACAGCGTTTACGTTTGAGAATTCAGAATGTAATTCTTTGTATAGACATAGATCAAAGAAAACATTTGATCTCGCAATGATGAATCAATGATCTCTTCCTTGTTTCACTCAGTAACCCTGTTGAACATCCCGGGATTCATTGAACGGCTGTGTAAACTGGCCACCAGGAAGGTGTCTGAGGCTACCGGGGCATCTAACTTCCTACAGGAGCTGGAGGACTGGTACACATGGCTAGATAATGCTCTTGTCTTGGATGCACTCATGCAGATGGCCACAGAGGAAGCTGAACAAAGTAGCACAGGTGAACTGGCATGCCTAAAATACTTGGTTATGTCTGCAGTTAAAGGGTACGTTCTCTGTTTTTGAGTGGTGTAAACCACTCCTACAACTGGCTTTTGTGTGCAGAAAAAAATGAGCATGGTTGCTATGTTCAAAATAATTTCTGACGTAATTAAATCACACCCGGGTGAACTGGATGACCGTAGCAACCATGCTCATTTTTTCTGCACAAAAAAAGCCAGTTGTGAAATCACATCCGGGTGTGATTTCATTACGTCAGATCAGAGCTGATCAGGCTATATAATACCTTACCTTATATAATACCTCACATCGGACAAAAACTCCAGCTGAATCAACTTCCTTACACCACTCAGTTCACACGGGTGTGATTTTTTGTTTTAACCCAGACTTCACTGTTGAATCTTCAACTATTGATAGTTACTATGTTTGCCGTAGAGATGTCCCGACACCTGGATCGGCAATGTGTCAGTCAGTGACAGTCTCTCTTTTGGCCAAATGGAAAGGGCAATCTTGATACATGCTTCATCAATAACAAAAGTGCACACAGAAAGAACACACAGATACTGGTGTAATAAAGAGTTTTGACCATATTTTTACTTATTTTTTTAACAATTACAGATTGATTCAATTACTGATAATTTGTAACCCAGCTTGGCGGAGGTATGCCCTCAGCAGGGCACTCCGTTCTAGTTTGGAATTATTTTTGATTCACGACCACAGATGAACTAGGTTTCCAGAGAGCAGGAAGTTGATGTAGCCAAGAGATCCCCCTTTGAAAAGAATGGCTTTCAACAGCGTAAAACAATTGCACTGAACGGTTTGTTTGTAGACTAGATTGTACTGGCGAGTTTATTTGGGAGGGACAATGCATATTAATGAATACCACACGTACAATGCTGTGTAAATACACTGGATTTATTATGAATGCTAGTTTCCATCCATAGTCCCCATATCCCCAACTGTAGTTATGCCAGGTATTTGTCACAATTATACCAAACACTTAAAACCCCGAACGCCCAGGGGTATTTAGGACCATTAAATCAGGGCGCACAGCCATTTGCAGCTTCGGAGCCCATTTCAACGTGCACAAGGCGCCATCTTGGATGTAGCTAGATGTAGCCAAAACACCCCTGAGGGGATCGACGATGGGCCATCAAAAACAAAATCTTTGGTTAGAATTGGAAGCATTGATTTAGATCAAGAGTTATTCAAGTTTTTAAGATTTTCGATCTCATCCACTAAAATGGAGGGGGACTACTTTGGATGATGTCCCAACCGGAAATTACATCGAATGTTGCCCAACAGGCGCTCCCAGCCTGTGGAGCGGTGCGCTCGGTTATGAAATGATTAATGTTTCGTTTATGGACGTCTGTTTATGCCTCTCGGGGTGTTAATGAATAGGCCCTTAAAACAGTGAACCTACCCTTTAATGTTTCTTCTCAGTTATATACCTAATCTAGAATAAGATCCTAGCAATCGACTTTTCCCCCCTCATCCCTGCAGAGTCATCAGATGAGAGCTCCCTGGCCACCAGCCCTCTCAGACACCGCCTTCCCCAGTCTATGAAGATTGTCCATGAGATCATGTACAAGGTGGAGGTGCTCTATGTGCTCTGTGTCCTTCTGATGGGCCGGCAGAGGAACCAGGTAATCGGTTAGAGATGTTTAATTCTGAGGTGGGGTAGCTGGTAGAATAAAGCTCTTTATTTACTGAGCCTTTTCCCGTTTCAGGTCCATAAGATGCTGGCTGAGTTCCGTCTCATCCCAGGGCTTAATAACTTGTTTGACAAGCTAATCTGGAGGAAGTATACTGCCTCCAATCACGTGGTGCACGGCCAGAACGAAAATTGCGACTGCAGTCCTGTACAGACTTCTTTCTTATAACATTCTCTTTAAAACAACCTTTGCGTTTTGAATATAATATCTCCCCCCCACCCGTCTAATCCTTACTCTGTACTTTTTTTACAGGAAATATCCTTCAAAATCCAGTTTCTACGGCTACTGCAGAGTTTCAGCGATCACCATGAGTAAGTGAGCTGAAAATTAGTCTCTGGTATTCATTGACCTTTTTGATCTAGCTTTTTCTGGGGTATTCAGACCATGCCTCCTCTTTCCAGGAACAAGTACCTGCTGTTGAATAGCACGGAACTAAATGAGCTGAGTGCCATCTCCTTGAAGGCCAACATCCCTGAGGTGGAGGCCCTTGTCAACACGGACAGGAGCCTGGTGTGTGACGGCAAGAAGGGCCTCCTCACGCGCCTTCTTACCGTCATGAAGAGAGAGCCGCCTGACTCCTCCTTCAGGTGTGCATTGTAGGCAGGGTCTAAGCCAGGGGTATTCAACCTGCCTGCGGGCCAAATGCGGCCAGCGGGGCACCCCCTTGTGGTCCCCCTATTTTTTTCCCCTTTGAGGGCTAATGAAAGTTACAGGTATGGTGTGACTGTAATCCTTAAAGTACAACTTTAGGTTCATGTTTTAGATTGTGATTAGACGGGGGTCCTATGCAGCGAAGGTCCAGCAGAAGCTAACTATCTGTGGCTAGCGATTCACCCTCATTGTTACCCATTTAAAAAAAGTGCTGTAAAGTAAACGGCACTGTCGGGAGTCCTCGGGATAGAATATATCCTAATAACACATAACAATGACCGGCAGCGAGAGCCCAGCAGCTAGCTAAAGCTCTCTTCCCAGGGCAGGGGACTCAGGGAGGACCAGGGGAGGCTCCTGGTTGTTGTCCGGTTGGTGATTCCAGGTCATGCTTTTACTTTCTCTAATTTAGAGAAAGTAAAAGATTAGTGTTAATTATTGATTTTACGGCAATTTCACTATAGTCTTACTAGACCCCAGGAAATTACATCTGCCCACAAACGGGATCTTCTGAATGTAAAGGGGGGTACTAGGGGATGCCATACTGTGTCATAGGCTAATATGCCAGTTTGTCACCTCCCCTTCACATTCAGGAGATCCCGTGATCTATTGTGGCCAGATGCAATTTCCTATAGTAAATAATAATAAAGAAATCGCCCTAAACTTTTGTAAATAAATACATATTTAGCCACTTGTTCAAATGCCCCCACACCCATGTCAAAAATAGCTAAAATCGTTAAAACTAAAGAAAGCAGCAAATGAGAAAAAATAACATCTTTTACTTTATGTAATAACGACCTAAAACATGAACCTTGGTTGAAAGTTGTCCTTTAAACATATTCCATCATATTCAAGGGCTTTTGGAGAGAAATGAGACAGACTCCAGTCACTTTAGACTAGAGCACTCTTCGTGTTTGAGCACAAAATGCATTTTCTTTATTTGTTTATTTTGACAGGACAAGCATATTCATGAACATTAATATTAAATATGCTGGGAATTGGCAAATGCTAAATTTCATCCAGTCTCCACACAAAACATAAAAACAAAACGTGCAGGCAGTGAAGCATATTACTGGTACATTACGAGAGAACCCACAAATCCCCCCCCCCCTCCACACACACACACACACACACAATCATTCTTCAGTTGTGGCCCCTGGCCTAACCTAGTTGAATAGCCCTGGTCTAAACTCTAGGATATGGAGGTGAATGACAATAAGCGAGGAAGACATTTCAATGTACCAATGTGTTCTGCATCTCCAGAGCTATCTTTGGGAAAACATTTTCAATTTGAAGGGTCATCAATTTTCTCTAGCTCGACACTGTCAAGCAAGGTCTTAGCTCTTTTATATCTGATCCATATTGCAGGTTCTGGCAGGCACGGGCTGTGGAGAGCTTTCTCAGAGGAGCCACCTCTTATGCAGACCAGATGTTCCTCCTGAAGAGGGGACTGCTAGAGGTAATCATACTGCAGGAGGCTTCCTTTAAATGGTGGAACCGTTTATGGCTTCTTACAGTATAGAAAGCATTTCTTCAAAATGGCTGATAACTGTCTGCCTCTATTCCACTGCAGCACATCCTGTTTTGCATCATAGACAGTGGCTGTACATCTCGCGATGTCCTTCAGAGCTACTTTGACCTGCTCGGAGAGCTCATGAAGTTCAACATTGATGCCTTCAAGAGATTCAACAAATATGTCAACACTGAGGAGAAGGTACAGCCCCAGACCCTCTTTAACAAAGTCCGGGCCAGCTGAATCGATGTGTTTTAGTAAACGTTGAGCCTTGATTTTCAACAAATCACATGTGTCCCCATGATATGGTTTTATTTCCTTTCTGCAGTTTCAGACATTTCTGACACAGATCAACAGTTCTCTGGTTGACTCCAACATGCTGGTGCGATGCATTGTTCTTTCCTTGGACCGTTTTGAGAGCCAGACAGAGGACGTAAAAGGTAAACGCAGTACCTCTGGGTTTTTTCTTTTATTGATGAATAAAAAAATAACCGCAGTATTTTTGGCTCTCTGACAGTGATGTGACCCTCAATTAAGCCTCTACACAGGGTAGATACTAAGATATTTATTTAACAGGGACAATGCACATTAATCAACATGTCATTTTGCAAATCCATGTAAATGAGCCAGAGTTAGCCATAGGCTAATTTTCATCTGTAGACCCTGAGTAGGCTCTTAAAAGTGGTAAAAAGGCTATCCATACAAAAACATACAATACAAAAACAAGTAAACATAGTACAGGGGGCAGAACAATGCAGTGAATAGTGACACCAGTGACAAGGAAGCAACTACTTTGATTAATTTATTTGTCTATTTCTATCACTTTTTTTGTCTGATTCGTATTGGTGCAGTGTGTTTACTTGCACTCGAATATCACTGTTATCCCCCAATTCTGCCAGTACTCTATTTTCAAAAACATGTTTCACATTTACATTACTTTGTTTCTGGTTTTCTTTTCCAGGGAAAGGGATTAAATAAATCCTGTTAATATATCTATATACTTTACACCAGTTTATTTTGGTTCTTTACAATTACATGGTTAAATACTTCAGTTATGTTTACATAAACATACAGTATGTAGACAAACAGGAGAAGGGCGCACACCAGTATTGGTGAGTTACCATGTGGGGCTCCCCGGGGAGTCCCCGGGCCCGGTTACGGCGAGCCTTCCCGCATCTGAAATGGTCGAAATGACAGTTACTGCGTGGGGGTCCCCGGAACATTCAGACCCCCAGGAACACACCCAGGAGGCCGGCCCTGTTTCGGCGCGCCTTCCCGTGTCCGACATGATCGTTACCGTGTTGCAGATTTTCATGCTCTGACAGACACAGGGACACGTACAGGAACACACATGGCTGCGTAATGGAGCGGAGGCACCGCTCAAAAAGAAAAAGGCTGCACACATTAGCCACAATGCTGGAAATTTTATAAATGGAAACCAACTTTTCGAAACGGGGTATGTTGGGAGGTGTGATTTTTAACCCGCAGCACGGGCTTGTCTGAATAATGGCTGTAGGACTGTTGATATGTCTAACCAACGAAGCGCGGAGGCTTTACAATAACATTCAATATTGTCTTCAGCTTCTAGCCCTTATTTTAGGTAGATGTTGTAATGGATGAAAATAATATAACCGCAGTAGATAATGAGAGTTCCAGAGTTTTTCATGACAACAAAGCATCAAATATCCAGTCTATATAAATCACCTCAAGGCTGACGCAGTGACACTAATCGATGGAGGACTATGTACCGGTATTTACAGCCCCTATATAGTCTGATAACTGAAGTTGATTGACCAGCAAGATGCCCTCTGAAAATCATCAGCTATTGGATATTTGTGTTGACCTCTCTGGTGCTTTAGATCAACACACAAAGGTGCACTGCACGGGTCCCTGGTGGTATTGTGTGCGCGCAACAGCATAATTGTACTGTGCAATGTCCCTGTGTTTCAGAATCTTTCTAGTTTTGCATTTGTTGTAGAGAGTAAAACCTAAGTGGAAATGACTGTTTCACATTCTAACTTTGCTAACTGCTGATCTTGTATGTCCTTTGGCTAATTGTTCCAGTGGTAGAGGTCCTATCGGAGTGCTGTTTGCTGTCCTACATGGCAAGAGTGGAGAACAGACTCTCCTTCCTCTTCAGACTGGTCAACATCATCAACGTGCAGACTCTTACTCAGGTCTTTTGCTGTGCTTTAACATTCACAATGACTCATACATATGTCAGGTTTACTTTTAAATGAAGAAATTGTTAAATAAATTAGACCTAATGAATTGAAACGGTTTCTCATTATGAGAAACTATTCCCAATTGAATGGATTTAGATTTTTTTTTTAATTGAGATGTAAAATATGAACCTGCTCATTGTACTGTTTTATTTTATTATTTTTGCGTCCAACCCATCTGCCTTTCTCACACAGGAGAATGTGAGCTGTCTGAACACGAGCCTTGTAATTCTGATGCTGGCCAGGAGGAGGGCCAAGCTGCCCTTTTACCTCAATGCCCTGCGAGAGAAGGAGTATGCTGAAAAATACCCTGGCTGCCTGCTCAATAACTTCCACAACCTACTGCGCTTCTGGCAGCGACACTACCTCAACAAGGACAAAGACAGCACGTGTCTGGAGAATGTGAGTGGCTGCCCCCTGGAGAAAATGTGGTCGAGATGATCACTGAATTAACCCATTTTAGGCGGCAACCCCTTTTGGTGTTTTAAGCGTTACGTTATACTAACTATTGAAAAATAGCAGATCTAGTAGTGGTGCGCTACAAGCTTGTAGGTCTGCTATTTTTGAAAAATCGTTATAATGTGGCGCAAATCATATATATATATATATATATATATATATATATATATATATATATATATATATATATTTCAGAGCGAATTTTTTACTAAAATATTTGCCTCTGGGGCGTCCCTGGGGGTCCGTGGCCCAATAGAGAGGATTCTGGGGGTCCTTGACATGAAAAAAGTTGAGCACCACTGACATAGAAACATGGGTTTTTCAGAATTTTTTGTTTATTTTGAAGCCTTTTTTTTTTTATCTACCTCAGTCCAAAATGGGTTAAAGACCAGCTTCACTGTTTTACCTGAATCCTATCATTTGACTGTAAAGAGGAGAGTTATTTTTTAACTTTAGACCACCTAGATGGTGAGCTCGCAAGACGGAACTCATTCGGAATCATATCTTGTCAAAAGCTCTCTGTCTACCAAGCAATCTTACTCTCACCTATGGTCATGAAGTGTGGGATCATGACCGAAAAGAATAAGGTTGCGGATACAAGTGGCCGAAATTAGTTTTCTCAGACGGGTGGCTGGCATCTCCCTTAGAGATGGGGTGAGAAGTTCAGTCACACGGGAGAGACTCGGAGTAGAGTCGCTGCTTCTTCGCTTGGAAAGGAGCCAGCTTAGGTGGTTCGGGCATCTGGTTAGGATGCCTCTTAAGCGTCTTCCTAGGGAGGTCCTCGTTGCACGTCCCGCTGGAAGAAGATCCCGGAGCAGACCAAGGATGAGTTGGAGGGAGGGTTTATATCTCCAATTTCTGCCGGGACCACCTCGGGATCCCAGAGAATGAAGTTACTAATGTTGCTTTGGAGAGGGAAGTCTGGAGCTCTCTGGTGGAGCTGTTGCCCCCACGACCCGACTACGGAAGATGGGTGGATCTTGTCAATAAAATGAAAACCCAATTCCTCTTTTATTATAGTCCTTATTGCTGCAGACCCCTACTGACTCCTGGTTGATCTACATTAATATTGGGTTCAGCACCTGCCATAACAGGGTTTGTGCATGTGTGTGACCTAGTTTGTTTGGTTAGGAGGAGTTACACAACAAATACTCAAACCAGTCTGTCCTTTTTTTTGTTTTGTTTTTCAGAGCTCCTGCATACCCTTCAGCTACTGGAAGGAGACTGTTTCAGTTCTTCTGGGTTCAGACAGGACTTCTCTGTGTGCCATAGCAAGCTACATTGACGAGCCCTTCATGGACTTGGACAGAGACCTACTGGAAGATTGAGTCCAGCCAGGAATCCCATGTATTGGGGAGGGGGCTGCTGGGAGTATGGACGCTTTATTCTGGTGACAACTCCTCTGGGCCTAGATTGGATGAGGGTAACACCCTCGACCTCTCCCCTTCTATTTACCAGCCAGCCGGGGAAGTACTATGTGACTGCAATGTGGATACAGAGACAAGATGCGTTGTTCTGTAGGCTTTTGATCAAGACCGGAGTGGACGTAACTATCCGGCTGTCTTTTTTCCCCGCTCACTTTAGCTTTTTTCTTCTTTTCTTTGCCTCGAAGGAAGAGAGGGAAGGACTGTTTGCCCGCCCCAGAAGCTCCACATGGTAGAAATAAGATTAAGGAAACATGGGAATTCATTTGGTTCTTTTGCTTTAGGTGAAATTAAAATAGAGCCTTTTTATATGATCTATTAAAAATACTATATACAAAAGAAATCTATGATTCAACAAATTGAAATGTGGAAAAAAATACAAATGATTTGGGATTTCATGTGGACTTGGGGGTCCATACCACCAGGTTAGACTGAGCCCAAAGCTCATGTGATTTCATGTGGACTTGGGGGTCCATACCACCAGGTTAGACTATGAGCCCAAAGCTCAAGAACAAGGGGAAGGGCGGTACCACGCCACTGCCTGCCCTTTGGGGAGACGATGGTGATATGGGGATCCTTCGTCATTCTTCTGAATGGAAGAGTACTTTCATTTGATCTGTACATGGGTCTTTTCTCTTTGGTGACTAGAATTGACTGGTGCTTTTTTAACTCCTCTCAGCACATCTTGGGTAGCTTGTGGAAATGCCGATGTTTCACAGATGACACAGGAAGATACCCTCTCACTTAACCCCATCCACTCTGTAGTGGCTTCAAACACCTCATCCAGGGAGTTTTACTTTTTTTCTTTTCTTGTTCTTTCATATTGTTGGAAAAATAGCTTTTAGTGCTGGATAAACTGTAGAATAAAACATTGCACAGATTACATTGTTTTGTTTATTGTATTTTAACTTTTTGTTTTGTTTTTTTGAAAAATACATTGTTTTCATTTTGTATCTGACTTTGTATCCATGTTAGAGATGGTTTGGTAAAAGAATAAACTATGCAGGCGCTAGCGTTATAATACCACTTTTCTTTATCCCAGATACAGCGTTTCTTTGTATGATTTGGCCTTCAGCCCCAACAGTGTTATGTTGTACCAATTAACAATTTCGCAATCCACTTTGTAACATCAGAATTCTGATCCCAAGCCCATAGAATTTGACAATCTGTATGTGATGGTTCCTTTGCATGATAACGCCAACCTTTTGTTTGGATTGTTGGAGTGATGGGCATGGCTAAGTTGCTATGGCATTTCAGGTCAGGATGTGCTGTCTTTTCTGTGGAAATGGATGCATAGCTTAGCCAACACTTCACCCCAATTAAATGAACAAACCCCCCCCCCCACAAAAATGACAAATGATTGAGCTACCTCATTTTTCTGCCTGGCACCATAAGAATTTAACCACTTCTGTCCAGTAATAATGGGGGTGTAGCATTTAACTCCCAATGTCTCACATGGATCATATTCTATGTTCAAATGAATGTATGGGGGCATTTTTAATCAGGTTGGCCCTGATGCCAAGAGTTACTTGTGCTATGCCATCATGTGATGCCACCACAAGCTTTCTTTATGCTCAATATCTTTGCTTTGCTTAAAAGTCCATACTAAAGCAGATACGCTACTTTGTTTTTAGCTATTTAACTCATTCAGCATGTTGTCTTAAAACTCTTGATCAGTCATGGGTGTGCACATATTTTGAATTCTATGGTTGTGCGTGTATCCTATTGTGGTGCTTTGCAGTGATCTTTATGCAAGTACTTTTACAAGTGCTTCTCTCTTGCAATTTCACTTCTCACTTTCTTCAACAGCTTTCCGGGGAGATTGCTTTGTTTTTCTCTTACATGATGTCGTGTGACAGTAGGTACTTCTATATTGGTACAATCGTCCTAGTTTTTTATTGTGCATTACAAATGTCACCTGCCATGGATGATGAGAGCTATTGCCATAAGAACATCATGAATGTTGTGTGCTTGATAACAAAATACTAAATACATTGAGGCACTATCCTAGAGTAAATCTGTTCACTCCTCTCTGTACCTGAAAATATGTTGGTTGCAGGACTTTCCTTATGACATACAAAATAATTAAAACCCCACTGCAATTTACTTCATTAAATGTATTTCATGCTGAAAGGCTTGGGTTATCTTTTATCCAATCTGATCCCAATACCCAATGGTCAATATACTCTGCATAACGGTTAACTTTGAATACAAATTATTTGCAATATTTTAGGGCATATCGATTGTGGAACAGTCTGATAAGATACAAGATGGAAGGGAGAATGGATGACTGGCTTGTCATGAACAGGTCTGACTAGTGGGAATGTTCATGGAAGATTCTTTGCCTCTGTCAGCACATCCTACACCATTCTAACTAGCAAACTCATGATTCGTAACAATTCCAGTTTGACAGCAGTGTGCAGTGTCTGGAGTACTCGATGAGTGGAGTGGTTAATAAATCCCCACATGTCAAATGTGAGGTGAAATAATTGAACAAGAAATGTACTTGTAGCATTTAGCATGGCATTGGGTAAGGAATTAAACCATGTGCTGCAAATTTGTATGATTCCTACATCCAGGAAGTTTATTTTGTACACAATTTAGTTATTTCTAACCATGTGTCTCCAAACACACTTAACGTCCAAAATATAGTTTCTTTCTCATAACCTACTTTCACACCCATGCTCATCCTCCTAATGCTGGTATTGAAATTCATTTTACCTTATTTAACAGCTGTTTGTGAATTTAATAAATTCTAAATGCTCCTTAAAATGACATTGTTTTATTTGTACCCCATCACGTTTTCTGCACTGGAATAATCACTGGTGTAAAGTAACTAACTACATTTACAAGTACTGTACTTAAGTACAATGTTGAGGTATTTTCACTGTGTAAAGTAACTAAGTACATTTACTCAAGCTATTGCCAGATATTGTATCTTTACTCTACTTTGACATTGACAATTTTAGGAATTACTTTTGATATTAATATAATATTTAACGCTTCAGCCCTATACTTTGCCTATTTGAAAATAGCCGGCCTACAAGCTCACAACGCATCGATGCAATGTGTTGTGTGCTTGTAGATCTACTATTTTCAAAAGATTTGTATACATTATGAAAACTGGTGAAAAAGAACATTCTGGTAAAAAAAAAAAAAGAATAAGCCCATTTATAATGCAAAAATCATACATGTTTAGAATTATGTATGACAACGTTTAACGTGGTTGCAGGTTTTAGCTGGTCTTAACTGGATTTAGGCTGGTTTAGCTGGTTTACCAGGCTGGTAATATTGATTGATTGATTGAAACCTTTATTTATTCTCGAAAGAGCAATTGAGGTTCTCCCTCATTTTCAATGCTGATGAGATTACATACAGTATATGAAACAATTTAAGACATGCAGGTATAAAACGCAAATCAAATCTTAATGTAAGGCATAGAGACAAAGATCAGGGTGATCTTTCTGGTTTGTCAGGCTCAGGGAGATATGAGACTTTTGAGGTCATCAGGCTGAGGCTGTGAGCTACTGCTACAATAGGCTTCAGTTAATACAGCTCTACATGTTCAAATCCCTGTTCTCCTATAGTTTAATGCTGGAGTGTTTCAACTTTACTAACTGAAGGCCAACACACACAATTGCCAGGAGACTTTGGCTGAGAGTGTCTGACTGATGGCGCAGTGGTATAATGATCAGTCTTTCAGTACAGACATTCCATGTTCAAGTCCCATTCCTCCTACAGCTCAATGCTCCAGAAATTTGAAGGCTTGAATAAAAAAGAAAAACTCAAAAGCACCAGGAGACATCTCCTGAGTGCCCAAAGGTGCCTTGACTCAATGGTGTGGTGCGCTTGATCGGTTGCCTCTGCTACAGACCGTTGGCAGGTTCAAGTCCCATGTCATCAAGGTGCTAGGGGACCTCTCTTGCCCTGTTTCCTGAGAACTAACAGTTGGGGCTTATGTCTGAAAGAACCCTGTCCAGCTAACATTTTGCAGATGTTAGAATTAGGTCAAACGTTTAAAAAAAATAACAATGCATTTTGGCCCATCATCTGACCGAATAGTCTTATAGACTTATAGAATAGTCAGAATAGTCTAGTTCTTGATTTTCTACGTTTAAAAAAAAATACTATAGTGTGTAGTTTTTTCATCATTTATTTTTTGTTCATGGTTTTGGCCCATCATCTGACAGAATAGTCTGTGTATTTGCATACTGGGCCCTGATTGGTGCCCCAAAACTTGGTGGGAAAGTCCCTCTTTTATGTCTGGCTTCCAGGCCATTTGGAAAAGGGACTGAGAGGTGGTAAGAGTATGATAAATTGGACATTTTCATGGTAAAACTTTAGCTGGACAGGGTTCTTTCAGACATAACACCCCACCGTTACTTCTCAGGAAACAGGGGGAGAGAGGGTCCCTCCCAATGGTCCTCCGTGTACCTTGTGACATGGGACTTGAACCTGCCAACTGTCTGTAGCAGAGGCAACCGATCAAGCGCCCCACACCATTGAGCCAAGGCACCTTTGGGCATTCAGCAGATGTCTCCTGGTGCTTTTGAGTTTTTATTTTTTTATTCAAGCCTTGAAAAGTTCAAGTTACTGCAGCATTGAATGAGACTTGAACACAGAAAGTCTGTACTGAAAGACTCATCATTAGACCACTGCACCATCAGTCAGACACTCTCAGCCAAAGTCTCCTGGTACTTTTGAAGTGATATTTTGTGTGTTAGGCTTCAGTTAGTAAAGTTAAGATAACACAGAATCATATTAATCAGATGTTTCTTAGCGCTGTTGGGGTCTTCTTTTGCATGTTAGTGTAACAGCCAGGAATCGAACCCTGGTCTCCCACGTGGAAATCCTGACCACTGAGACAAGTCAAAGGCAATTGCCTATGACTCTATTAGAGTTTTGAGGTCGTCAGGCTGAGGCTGTGAGCCACTGCTAGAATAGCCTTCAGTTAATAAAGCTGAATAACTCTAGCATTGGACTTTAGGGAGACTGGGATTTGAACATGAACTCTGTGCTGAGAGTCTGTCTGATCATCAGCCCCTACTACACCATCACTCAGTAACAACTGCCTGTGGCAGCGGTGGCCGAACGGATTGCGGAGCGGTCTTGATACCGGAAGGTCGCCAGTTCGAATCAGCGGTCCGACGTGTTAAAATTACCGCCCTTGAACAAGGCATTGAACCACTACGATGAAATGTTCTATGAGCAGGGCCTGGCTGGAAACAAGTTCTTGAGCTTAGCCCAGATACCCTGGGTAAATATAGTAATCATTTCATTTCCTCTTCGTACTGTTGAAGCGATCTTTTGTATGTTAGCCTTCAGTTAGTAAAGTTGAAAGAATTGAGTCTTGAATTGGGATTTGAACACAGAATCACATTCATCAAATGCTTTGAGAGCTGTTCAAGAGTTGTTTTGTATGCTATGCTAGTGTAATGTAACACACAGCTGGCTGGCTGGAATGACCAGCAAAGCCAAGCTACACCAGCAGGTGGCCTAGAACTATACAGTATACAATGATATTGATGTTGTAATGTAGAAAACTAGAGGTTCGGGCCCTCACATCTAACAACCTAGGACTGCACCTAGTATGTCAAAAAACGAAAAGCATGATTTCCATCATTTTTTAATCATTGAAAACCATGAAAAACAACATATTAGTTTATCGTCAAACCATGAAAACGACATACTATAGTAAGTTGAAAAACGACATATAATAGGCCTACGTATGTTGTCTAATTTTTTTTAATCGACGAAAAGCATGATTTCCTTTTTTTTGTCAGAAACCATGAAAAATGACATACTACAGTATGTTGTCGAAAAGCATGATTTTCATCAATGTTTTTATCGTCAAAATCCATGTAAAAACCTACATATTATGGTCGTCAAAGCATAATTTTCATCTTTTTCGAAAACCATGAAAAATGGACAAGCATGACTTTCATCTACAAAAACAAAGATTGTCGAAAAGAACATGATTTTCATCTTTTATTTCTTTTGCCAAAAACCATCATTTATAATGTGTTAACTTATGAATATGATACATTTCAGTACTTCTCTATGTGCCTTTACAACTGACTAAGTTATGGTAATTATAATGTGCTGTTCCACTGAGCATAATAAGGCATTATGACCAGCCCTTATAATACATTACCTGTATAAACATTGTTATAAGTTGTTATAACTTGTCATACATAATATAAACATTTGTAATACGTACATTTTGTTGCCAATACTTGTGTACTTTTACTCTTTTGAATACTTGTAACAGAGTATTTCTACATTGTGGTATTGATACTTTTACCAAAGTAAAACGTGAGTACTTCCTCCACCGCTGGGAATAACCAGTGTTGCATTTATTATCCTCCATATGTTTGTGAACACAAACACGATGATTTGATTGGCTGAGCAAAGTACATATTGAGGATAAAAAGTAAGGGCAGAAAAGTGAAGAAGCCAAAAGTGATTGGCCGGAATGACATTTGTGATGATTTGATTGGCTGAGCACGGAATGTGATGTATGATGATGTCTGATGATAAGAGCACCCCTCACTTCACACGAGTGTGATTTATTTCCTCTAGACTAAAAATAACTAGGCATATTTATAGGTTCAATAGTCTTTATTAGAGGCGCATCCTCACAGGCATGCACAGCTGTTGCAGCTGGCAGACTGTGATAGGCGGTCTTCTTCATCGTGTTACTCAGCGAGCTGAAATACACAAGACAGAGATGTTTATTAGCAACCACATATACAGTGTAATACACAGACAGAAAATACCCATGACCACACCGGTCCACACAAGACATCACATGAGACACGGTATGTGAGGCTAACTTCAATATTGGATTGCATCATGTCTGTTCTGAGAATAGCAAGTTATTTCAAAGAATACTTCTAAAGGTCACCCATGATTGAATCACATGAAGTCCTCTAATGATATTAAACTACTGACCTTGCCACCTTGGTCCCGGGTGCGAATACGGAGCTTGTTGACCTGTGACTCGGCCATATCAGCTCTTTCTTCTGCATCATCAAGTTCATGCTGAACCTTCCTGAACTTGGACAGGTTGGTGTTGGACTGCTCGTCCTGGGAATACGTGGGGACAGAAACAGGAGAGTCATCATTTGCAGCCCATCCTCATGTTATCTACAGTTATGTTATTGTGCAGTTTTTTTCAGCAGAGGTATGCTGATGCAATATTTGACTACCGGTAGATAGATTTATATCAAGACCCACTTAGAGTACAAAAGGTTGCTGACAGGGATCATTATAGTTGTGATTTGTAGGCAAATAAAGCATCACTCTTTACAATCAAACATCAAAGCGGGCTGCTACTAGGCCTACCACACCCAGTGTTGGTGTCAGGCCTGGAATTTCATCCTTTTAGGGGCAAGGCCACTTGGCCTTTAGTGTGTAGTGGTCAACATTTTAGTCCAATCAATGGACTGATTGATTGATTGATTGATTGATTGATTGATTGATTGATTGATTGATTGATTAAAATATGTATTAACAGTTTGCAGAATTACAGTACATTTCAAGCACAAACTCAATACAAAGACTGTTAACTGTGAGTGGATGACCCAATTAAGCATTACACTTGTTTACAAGAGGGTCCAGAGGGTCCAGCCACGCTGTTTCGCATTAGACAAAAATAAATCAGCTGGACCATGTCCGACCAACGTTAATGCATGTGACGTAGGACCGCCACACGGTCGCGACGGTAGAAAAATTATTTTGTTGAGTGATAGTTGCAGTCTCACCGGATAGCTAGATTAGCTACACTAGTAGGCATCGTGTGGGCTAAATGCTCTCTGTTTACTCTGTCAGTGCATGTATGCGTGGCGAGGAGGAGACGCGCGAGTGTGTGTGCATGTGTGTGTGTGTGTGTGTGTGTGTGTGTGTGTGTGTGTGTCAAACCACTTGGCAAATGGTAACACAACTACAATACACAAATATATATCTCTGGTGTTCATGTGCGCTACACAGACGCTAACAATGCCAAGTTAAAAATAATAATAATAATACAAAAATATTATATATTATATATATATATATATATATATATATATATATGCACTGTCTTCTTAAGTGCACTTACCGCCTCTTCAGCCTGTCTCTTGTAGCTTTTCAGCTTAGCCTGCAGCTTGTCTATGAGGTCCTGGAGGCGAGCCAAGTTTTTTCTGTCCTCCTCAGTCTGCAAAAACAGCACAGGGCATTCTAGGTTTTTCATTCTGTCCACAAACAATCGCTACTTGTTTCAAACCCTAGCAGTATGTTGTTCCATCTATGCAGATGCAGGAGGTGACATGTTACCTGGTAGGTGAGTTCTTTGATCCTCCTCTCATACTTGCGCACGCCCTTCTGATACTCCTGGCTCATCTTCTGCTCAGTCTCAAGCTCACTTTCTAGGTCTTTTACCTGCCAATGCGTTTAGACAGTTACAAGTCTGCTCTCACTATTCCAAAGATGAACAGGTAGGATAGCGCCTGAATCAATGCTTGTGTAAAGTTGCTTTCCCTAAATACTGTGTAACCAAAGCAGCCACATTGGCTGCCTGCCAAGGGAACCACCTCCCAATTTTCTATTCAATAATCTTCAATAATCTTGCATGAGTATATTGTTAACGTTCTAATTAAAATCATTATAATTGTGTGCTTGGACTTCTGGTGACTTTCAAAGTGTTTGATTAATACTATATAAGAGATGCATATGTGGGACAGGACAAAATGCCACCTTGGACTAACAACAATTTAAAAAGTAACCTGGTTGGAAGTCAACTTCTAACCCAACCCTGTCTGGCCCCCGGTCTACCACATTGACTACAGATCTTCCAGTGTAAAACACCTCACCCTGGTCTCTAGTTTCTGGATCTGCTTCCTGCCACCCTTGAGTGCAATCTGCTCAGCCTCGTCGAGACGCATCTGCAGATCCTTGACGGTCTGCTCCATGTTCTTCTTCATCCTCTCCAGATGTGCAGTGGTGTCCTGCTCTTTCTTCAGCTCCTCTGCCATCATAGCTGCCTACAAAAGGACAGTGTTGGAATTACAGAACTCGTTATTGCCGCATGCAGGGAGTCTGAGTCAGTATTATGTGAGCTCTGTAAATGTGTGTAGGGCCTTACGTCAGTGATGGCCTTCTTGGCCTTTTCTTCTGCATTGCGGCACTCCTGCACTGCATCATCCACCTCGGTGGACAGCATGGACAGATCACTTTCCAGCTTCTTCTTCTGGTTGATCAGGCCAGTGTTCTGCATAAAAAGATGACAATGATGTTCTCTGATCTTTTTGTTAAAACCTCAGCTTCTTTATGTCCTCTCTGGTACTCAATACGCTGATACCTTACCTGAGCATGCAACAGGTTGACTCTCTCGGTGGACTCGATCAGTTCGTGCTCGGCTAGTTTCCGAGCTCGGTCGTTCTGCTCCAGCAGGGCCCTCAGCTCCTCCACCTCTGCAGCCAGCAGGTTGTTGCGGCGCTCTGTCACTGCCGCCTGCTCCTTCAGTTCCTCATTCTGGTGCAGGGTCTCATCCAGCTCCAACTGAGCATCCTGCAGCCACAAAATTTCACATTATGTACCTGACCTTATGCAATCAGGAATCAAGTTAATTCACGGCATGAAAATGACAGACCATATCGGGGATGGAATGCAACGTAATCTAAATAATTTTTGATGTGATGTAAATAAAAGAAAAAAGAAAAATCTAGACATTAGCATCTGCTAGTTGACATGACAAACAGGGGTTAGTTGGCAGGCTGGCTGTTTATTTTATTTTTATTTAACCTTTATTTAACTGGGAACTGGCCAAGAGGCAGAAATAAAATTGCACATCAGTGCTACCACACTACATGACAGAGTAATACATCCTGGTTTATCCTCCAGAATACCTAAAAATACAATAAGAATCTACAAAAAGTTACAACCCTAAGCGATGCAAAAAGGGCAAAGTGCTACATTGTTATAGAAATGTACAACATATACATAAGTAAATAAATATATGAGCCTAACCTAGAGGCTGTAGTAAGAACTCACCTTGATCTGGACCTGCAGATTTCGCAGGAGCTTCTGGGACTCAGCGGCCTGTCTGTTGGCGTGGGCCAACTGCACCTCCATCTCATTCAGATCACCCTCCATCTTCTTCCTCAGGCGGACCGCCTCGTTTCGAGACTTGGACTCTGCATCCAATGTGGTCTGCATGGCCTCCAGTGATCTCTGGTGGTTGTGGCTTAAAGAAGTGAAGGAGAGACAGAGCAAGTTAAGGACCATGGCTGAAATGTGGCTCAAATGTTGGATTGCTCAACACAGCATGTAACACCTTGTAGATTAAGAAGTGGTTAAGAAGTTATGGGGAAGTGGTCTGGGATTCTAAAATGTAAGAGAGTGTTATATCTGGTTATAAAGCTCACCGAAGGTTGTCAATTTCCTCATCCTTTTCTGACAGTTTCCTGTCAATGTCTGCCTTGATCTGGTTAAGTTCCAGCTGGATGCGGAGAGTTTTACTCTCTTCGTGCTCCAGAGTGCCCTGAGATAGACACATAACTTAGTAATAATAATATTGTTAGCCTGAAGTGAAATTAGTCCACAGAAAAAAACCTAAAAGAATGTGATAGAATGCTTACCTCAGCCTCCTCTAGTGCAGCTTGGACCTCAGTTTTTTCCAGGTCCAGTCCCTTCTTCATCTTCTCCAGTTCGTGGATGGTCTTTGCTCCCTGGCTGATTTGATCGGACAGGTCGACTATCTCCTCTAGTGTTGGGGATATCAGTCAGCTTATTAGATGAGTCACAAAGTGATTGCAAAACTATTCTTAAGGTTGTCATTTCTTCTGTGTCTATGTCACTCTGTCTGCAATGAATCAATATGCATCATCAAATGATCACAACACAAAGCCATGAAACGTCATGTATTAGATATTTAGCTAAATATCTGACATACTGTGCACTTGGTGGTCAAATATCAATTAATGATTAAGAAAATGTCATACATAACTTCTGAACTATTCATCATAGGAGGATATATTTAGAGCACTGAGGTCATCTGCCCAGGAGACTCACTAAACACCTCTAGTTTTAGGGTGGAAAAAAATCACTGTTCAAAGATTAGCCAATTTAACATTGAGGTGGCCAGACTTCTCAGGTGCTCACTCCTTCTGTTACTGTATTTTGTAGTACCTTGGAGGTTCTTGTGCTCCCTCTTGATGGTCTCCAGATGGTCCAGAGCCTCCTCATAGGAGTTCTTCAGTTTGAAGAGCTCCGTGCTCAGACCACGAGACTCTTTCTGAGAATTTTCCAACTCTAACTGACACTCCTCATATTTTTGTTTCCACTCCGACAGAACCTGTAAGATATTATCAGACACATGGCATATTGCTTGTTTCTGTATTTGCACAGTGTACAGAGGAGACAAACTAGAGGTTGAGGACGAGAGGACGACATGCAGAGATGGGTGAAAATAAATAATACTGGGTCAATACAAATTACAAATACTGGGTCAAAAACATTATCATGGCCCGCACTTTGAACAGGCATAACTCATGTCTGTCTGTCTGTCTGTCTGTCTGTCTGTCTGTCTGTCTGTCTGTCTGTCTGTCTGTCTGTCTGTCTGTCTGTCTGTCTGTCTGTCTGTCTGTCTGTCTGTTGAGCAGCCTAAAAGGGCTTATTGCTTGGTCCCGTCTTATCGCTGCTTGCAGCTATATTTATTTATTTATTTAAGGGCTTTTATGACAGTAGGCTGGCAGCTAGGATATGGGGAGAGAGAGATGGGATAGTGACACGCAGCAAAGTCGGTCGGAGATCGGGACTCGAACCCGCGACACGCTGTCAGGCTACATTGCAGCCTAGGTGCCCGGACCACTGGCCAAAAGCTGAGTGTTTCTCATGGTGTTTGGAGCAGGCAACCAAAATGTTTAACATTGTTATCATCGAAAGCTAGACACCTATGGCATGAGACAGATTTTCTTTCCGTTGCCAGCCAAACACTAATTCCAAAATACAAAATATTATTTGAAAACGTATTTTAAATACACAAATATAAAACACTGCCCATCTCTGACGACATGTAACAAACTGGTCAAAAATCTGATTCAAAACCCATGATGTTGCATGATCATGGTATGTAACTCAATCTGACAGATTGTGAAAATGTAACATTAGATTTAATGAAATCGGAAATCCTCCATAAAAGGTCCTAGTCAGACAATGTGTGACCACATCCATCATCTGGACTGATGAGCTCCACTGTGTCCATCCTTACCTTGTCAAAGTGGCGCTGCTTCTTGTCCAGGGCTGCAGCTGCAGCATTAGAGCGCTCCAGGTCCACGACCAGGTCCTCGATCTCCGTCTGCAGCCTGTGCTTGGTCTTCTCCAGGGAGGAGCATTTGGCATTGGAAGCTTCCACTGACTCCTCAGCATCCTGCAAACGAGTCGCAAGCTTCTTCCTAATGGCAAAGTGTGTAAACGTAAATGCTTACAAACTGCAGCTATACAGTACGTGTTATTAGATTGACACTGTCCCATCTGGCTCCATTATATTGTCTCTGTCGAGTGCAAACCTCATATGCCCCAAACTGTTACTTTTCAGGATTCAAATTAAAAAATAGCAAAAGTTGCAGATCTGCTACTTTTGTGTTACGCTGGTAGTATGATCAAATTCGGCATTCATTTACGAAAAAAACAAAACACAAAAAGTTAGAATACAGAGGTCGGAGGTTTCTGCCCAACAGTGACGATATGATATGATATGATATGATATGATATATCATATGATATGATATGATATGATTTGATATGATGATACATAGCAGAATGTTACTTACTTAGCCTCCTCCAGTTCCTCTGTCCTTTGGATGGCATCGGTTTCGTACTTGGTCCTCCACTGGGCCACCTCAGCGTTGGCTTTTGACAGCGCCCTCTGCAGCTCAGCCTTGGCCTCAGCCTCCTCCTCATACTGCTCTCTCAGCAGGTCACAGTCGTGTCTGGATGACTGCAGGGCGTGGGCCAGTGCACTCTTAGCCTAAAGACCAGTGGAGGAAACATGATGACTGCAGGGCGTGGGCCAGTGCACTCTTAGCCTAAAGACCAGTGGAGGAAACATGATGACTGCAGGGCGTGGGCCAGTGCACTCTTAGCCTAAAGACCAGTGGAGGAAACAAAGTAACTACCGGTAAGTGTAGTCAAGTACTGTCGGTGCTTATAACAATTTCAGGTACTTTTACTTGAGTGTTTCCGATTTTCTATACTTTTACTTCTAGTCCACTACATCTCAAGCGACAAATATTGTACTTTTACTCCACTACTAATTATTTGAAAGCTGTAGTTATTAGCTACTTTGTACATTTTGATTAATATTACAACAAAACATACATTAACCACTTCAGCCCTATTTTAATTGCGATGCGTTGTGTATATAAATACCGGATCGATAAAAATCTGTATCGACCGATGATCGGAATCGGATGGGGAGCAAAAAAAACGTGATGAACAGAATGTTTCTACTTTGCAGTATTGATACTGTTACTGTTACATAAGTACAACCTTTGAGTGTTTTTTTCTCACCACTGCTAAAGACAAACCATCAAGGTGATAGAGAGTGATTTACAGTTCTGCTTCTATTCTTCAATGCTGGTAGTTACTGCACGTAAACGATAAATGGTTGCAATGACAAAGCAGTGGACCTTATTCTCCTCGTCCAGCTGTTTCTTGAGCTCCTCCGTAGTCTGGCAGAAGGAGTTCTTGGCGCGTTGAAGTTGGGAGACTAAGGCTTCCCGTTCTTCAAGCTTCCTGCTCATCTCAGCTACACAGAGACAAGATAGAGAGCGGTCGTAGATGTTTATTACCTCATCTGTATCGTATCATACAGCATACAGAGTGTGTGTGTGTGTGTGTGTGTGTGTGTGTGTGTGTGTGTGTGTGTGTGTGTGTGTGTGTGTGTGTGTGTGTGTGTGTGTGTGTGTGTGTGTGTGTGTGTGTGTGTGTGTGTGTGTGTGTGTGTGTGTGTGTGTGTGTGTGTGTGTGTGTGTGTGTGTGTGCGCCCAGAGATCCCATACCACTTTCGGCATTAGCTCGAGCCCTCTGGGTGCTGGTGTCATTGAGCTGCCTTTGGAGCTCCTCCACTTTGGCTTTAGCCTCATTCATTTGGTCTTCATACATGCGGCACATTTTCTCTGAGTTGGCCTGGAGACATTGTGAAATTGGTTGGTCGGTTAGCTTATTAT
The DNA here is from genome assembly GCF_951216825.1 of Electrona antarctica. Classification (NCBI taxonomy): domain Eukaryota; kingdom Metazoa; phylum Chordata; class Actinopteri; order Myctophiformes; family Myctophidae; genus Electrona; species Electrona antarctica. Next base: position 28,923,552 of record NC_136790.1, on the reverse strand, counting down.
TTTATCTAGATATTGATAACATCATATTAGTAATATAAATATAATGTAATGTATTGTAGCCTATATCATTATTATTAAATTAATGATTATTTTATTTGTGTTAAAATATATGTTTTGTCAGTAGCAGCTGTGCCTAAAAATGTGTGGTAATATTTTCTGAAAATAGCAGATCTACAAGCCCACAATGCGTCGCACTTTGTGTGCTTGTAGATCTGCTATTTCAAAGGTTTCCAACCAAGAGACAAGTATTAAGTGGTTAAATGTCCAAAATACACATTAACATGAATCCAATATAATAGAAAAGATAATGTGTAAACAATGATGAAGACAGACATCTATGTAGTAGGGTGTCCCTGCTTCATCTCTCTCTCTCTCTCCGCTATAGGTTGAAGACCCCTGGTTGCTTCATGTGTACCTTGCTCTTGGAGAGCTGCTCCACGGTGGAGGCCAGGTCGTCCACCTCCATCTTGGCCTCGCTGCGCTCCTTCTCCAGCTTCTGCTTGACGCGCTGCAGACTGTCGATCTGCTCTCCGAGCTCCGCCACCGTGTCGGCGTGCTTCTTGCGGAGCGCGGCCGTCGTGGCCTCGTGGTGCAGCATGGCCTCCTCCAGGTCCCGCCGTAGCTTTAGGAAGTCGCTCTCGCGCTTCTTGTTCATCTCCACCTGGGCCGAGGTGGCGCCGCCAGCCTCCTCCAGGCGCTCGCTGAGCTCCTCCAGCTCGCGGGCCACGTCCCCGCGCTGCTTCTCCACCTTGGCCCTGCAGGCCCTGTCCGCCTCCAGCTCCTCCTCCAGCTCCTCGATACGAGCCTGCAGAAACACACGGGAGGCGTGAAACCGATGGAAGGCGGCCGACGTGGAGTTGCATGATTCGGCAGAAGGAGCGAGTGCATCCTCCAGCAGCGGCAATCAGATGCGGCGCTGCCGGGGGGAGGGGCTACTACACTTGCCGGGGAAGGTAGGGGGATTATGACACTCCACTGTCCGTCAGTCCAGATGCCGCAACCACACCCGATAACAGATCCACGGCAGGGTCCATCCCTTACCTGAAGCTCTTTTATCTTCTTCTGAAGTTGAATGACCAAAGCCAATTCATCTTCAATTTTGGAACTCATCTCATTCATGTCAAAGTCTTTCCTGGTTGAAAAGTAAAAAAGATATAATTCATTTTAAATAATAACTGGTTTAATTAATACAACTTGAAAGAAAACCAAAAAGAAGTTTCTTAAAAATCTAAATATGCAAATGACTGACTTTTTCAGCTTCTCTTCAAGTTGCTGTTTGTCATTGTCCAGGTCCATAACTGACTCCATGGAAAGCTTCAAATCTCCCTCCAGTTTGCGTTTGCAACGTTCCAGGTCCATGCGCAGCTTCTTTTCTTGCTCCAGAGAGCCCTCCAACTGAGAAAAAGAATAAACATCAAGTTAATTAATATGAATGCCATATAAAATAAATAGATTAAATCTATAAAATGATCAGTGAATTATTTCAGTCAATGTGATCATGGGAGAGTTGCTAACTTGCTATACATCCCATGTATATAATGCAATTTAAAACATACTCATAATGCATTATTTTCTGCTCATAACCCTGTACAATTATAGTTATAAGAACTCATAAATTCATATTGCTTTATGAAAATCACACCTGTGTGGAGTGAGGGGCGCTCTAATCATCGTACATCATCATGAATCATTTCATACTGGTCAATCGGAATGCCTGTTGCCTGTTGCCAAAAATGTACGTCATATTTGGCGGACATTTGACCTAATTTGCCATTGGCAATGGCAAATATTGAGTGTCTCAATATTTGAGGTCTCAGTATCCAACAATGATGAGGAATAAGGTCTCAGTATCCAACAATGATGTAGTATTATCATACTTGACCTTCACCTTCTTCAAGTCAATATAAAATGCTTTATAATCATGTGTTATGATTATTGTTATAAAGCATTATGAGATAATAGTATAGACATGGGATGCATAGCACCTTCTGTTACTGTCTAGGCCTTCGCATGAGTATAAATAAGGCCTATTAGGAGGATGAAGTGTCCCTGAACTGGAACATTTATAAACTCACATCGTCCACTTGTTGCTCCAGCTTGGCCTTAGCTTTGGTCAGGATGTTGGCTTTGTCCTCCTCCACCTGCAGGTCATCCAGTGTCTGCTGGTGAGCCTCCTGAAGAGCCTTCTTCTCCTTGGTCAGCTTCAGAATGGACTCATCCAGCACTGCCATCTCTTCTATGAGGTTCTTCACCTGCATCATACATGTGGATGCGGGAGAAAATAATACACAAAGCTCTGGTTTTAGTTTCATGATACCTGTTTTGACCAGTTAATCATGAGTAGTCCGAGCTGGTCTTAGGACTAGAGGGAGCAATGTCGTCAACAGGCCTTTACCACTAGCATGGCCTGAGGATATCAAACTTCACTGAAGTGTCCTTTTTTTCACTCGACTCTCAGAGGAAGGTCATTATTAGTTGATTTACTGTAATTTGTATCTTTAAAGAGGAGTGGCACCTAATGGGGATCTGAATGAATAATGAATAAAGCATAGAGCATGGGATGTTGGTATGGGCCTGGGTTTGTTACCCCAGGTGTTACATTGTTCTGCGTTCTTCGCTCACCTTGTTCTCGGTGGCATGCTTCTCCTTCTCCACCTTGGCCAGGGTGATCTCCAGATCATCAATATCCTTCCTCAGCTCGGCACACTCATCCTCCAGCTTCCGCTTCTTGGAGAGCACGGTGGCATTCATCTCCTCCTCGTCCTCCAGCCTCTCCAACAGCTCTTTGACCTTGGCCTCCAGCTGGATCTTGGTCTTGATCAGCAGGTCACAGCGGTCCTCTGCATCCGCCAGGTTGTCCTGCTCCTGATGAGAGAGGACACGGTACCAAAAGAACAAAAGAGTTGAGTAATAGACTGAGACGAGATATAAAGGAGAAGTCAACATGTGTCTGGAAAGGTTGAGCGCATGCAGTTTTAGTACTGACATCTGGATCCTAAAATTAAAACACAGCATCTGTACTGGAAATGTTGAATGGGTGAATGGGTGTATGGATTGTTCTAGAATTGCTCTGTGAATGGTCCTACAGTATACTTACTGCCTGCAGATGCAGAGAGAGGTCATTCTTCTCCTGGATCAGGCTGACCTGCCTCTCTTCAAGCTCCTTACGCTTGGTCTCTGATTTCTCCAGAGCCTCTTTGAGCCTGGCCAGTTCTTCCTTCAGAGCAGCAAGCTCCTTCTCTGTGGCAGCGCTCTTCAACAGAGGTTTGATCTTAAAGAAAAGTCTCATCCAAGGCCAGTGTTTCACTACATTGAAGGCCCGGATGTTCCATTTGATGATCATCAAAGCCTCTCTGGAAACAAGAAGGAAAGGCAAAGGGTGAAAGAAAAAAGTGACAGAAATAAAGGGTGAAATAATTAAAGGGTGATCAAATTAACATTTTCACGCTGGTTGGGAAGTTGGCAGGGGAGGGTGTTCTCTGTTGTTGCACTAGCAACTGCTACAAGTTATTCAGCAGGAACTGGGAGGGATAGTGTATTCCCACACACAAGTTATGCTCCTCACTGTTTTTATGCTTTGTTTCCTAATCTAATGTATTCCACTGTCTGCCTGTTCTGTCATTTTTTGTGTGGGGACTGCAGATGTAAATGAGCATCTTTGCTAAATCTGTTGAATTGAATTGAATTGAATTGAATTGAATTGAATTGAATTGAATTGAATTGAATTGAATTGAATTGAATTGAATTGAATTGAATTGAATTGAATTGAATTGAATTGAATTGAATTGAATTGAATTGAATTGAATTGAATTAAGGGACAGGGACTACTGTATACACATGGTATTGGCAAAATGAAACAAACAAACAAACAAACCAACAAACAGAACAAAAAAAACAATGGAAAATAATTAAAGGAAGAAAGAATTAAAGGGTAATATATTTAGAATATCTCAATAGTAGAGTTAATCAGAACTCTAAATATGGAACTGAGGTAGATTGCTCAAGGACTTCCTGTCAGGGTTTAGAGGTGTGTGTGTGTGTGTGTGAGTGTGTGTGTGTGTGTGTGTGTGTGTGTGTGTGTGTGTGTGTGTGTGTGTGTGTGTGTGTGTGTGTGTGTGTGTGTGTGTGTGTGTGTGTGTGTGTGTGTGTGTGTGTGTGTGTGTGTGTGCGCTCGCGCGCGCACGCACATACCAATGGACAAGACAAGGTTGTGTCGGAGGGATCTAGTAGAATGGGAGGTGGTTGAATGAGGGAGGGGGTAGCTGAGCTATGAGTCTGATTGAATGTTTGACATGACTCCACGCTGGGTGCCTCTCAAAGGTGAACGTCTCTGTGTTTATTTAGAAACCGAAGCCCTCTGTCCAACGGCATCCTTTAATCCTCTGTCACCCGCCACATATCCCATCCCCGCAGTCACTTAGAAGTGCAGGCGCCGTGGACAAAAGGAGCCATGGGGCATGGGGCGTTCAGGGAGAGAGGGAGGGGGGTGGCATATTTTTAGGGTGTACCCAAGCAGCTGCCACTTGACACATGTCGCCACAGAGCTCTGTGGACAGCGTCAGCATTGTTTAATTTAGAGAGATAAAGGTGAGAATGGCAGAGACGGGCGTGTGTGTATGTGACAAGAGAGAGCCAGGGCCCTTATTACCAATAGGGCCACACACATGCCTGGTAACCATATAAGGGCAAGCACACGCCTCACACACGCCGATAACACTGCCCTTGCATGCCACACATACTAGACCAAGGGAGGGAGCACTAAGGTATAATGTATCACATGATGAAAGGATCGCAGCTGATCATGTTCCTACTGATCCTGTTTGGGAAAGCAACTGGTCACCCAGTTCACTCATTTCATAGCAATGTCTTCATCTGCCGGTGAGGTTCAAAGCAAACCCTCTTACTTTACTCTCCTGCCCTGCTAGGTCGGCATACTAAACACATCTACTCTCTTCTAGCTCACAATGCGTTGCTGTGCGACACCACCGTACAACAAAGTATAAATCAGTCTTAAGTGATTAAGAGATGAAGCCGAATGTTCCTTTGATCTCATACTTACTTCCTCTCCATCATCTTAAAGAGCTCCAACTTCATGATCTTGCCACGGCTCACAGCCTGTAACATGGTGAGGACTTTGGCTAAACGATCGTCCCTCAGCTCTTCTAGAACGCCAAGGAGGCCTGCTTTGAAGAACACCTGTATTATAGGAACAAAACCACTGCAATAATCAATGGCTGATAATGAACAGCAGTGTACAAAAACAGACTGTTCGATTGTGTGGGACACTGGTTAACACCAGTGGTGTGTGTACGGGTGGCCAAAATGTGACATTTCTTTGGTAGGCTACTAGAGTATTCATTCAAAACACATCTATGTGTAACAAATCAACATGGCTATACTCACATTTATACATAGGATGAATTCATGTTGATTTAAATGCATTCAAAGACAAAAATGCAAAATGGCAGTTCGTACATAAATTATCTCTCTATAACGTTAACTAACTGATTGATTGATTGATTGATTTTCACAACATATTTACAAATGCACCCAAATATTAGTTGGTATCGTGCCACTCTGTGGCTATTGTGACTATTATTATCATAGGCCTATAGGATCAGACGAGACTTGACAGTATAATTGTCAACAATAATTTTCAAACCCAATCTCCGCCCTCCCACCTTAGTGTGTCCAAATCTATACTGGGTGTGGTCCACATCCAAAGAGGCCAGCAGCTTCTCAGAAGCCTTCCTGCTGTCCACAAACGTGTCATCTGGGATGGCTTGTGGGTTCAGGATGCGATAGCTGTCCACGAGTAAGATAGTAGGTTCTGTTACTGATCCAGACTCAGATTCACATTGGTATCTATTATCTAAGGAACTGTTTGTTGACATTTGTGTAAAACAAAGTGTACAAATGGACCCAAATGTACCATATGGGACCATTTTCGACACTCTTGAGGACTTTACTGTCTGTATTTGTCCCATTCATCTCACCGCTGTTTGAAGTCAGCATAGAGAAGGCGGTTAGGGAAGCCCTTTCTGCAGATTCTAATGCCCTCCAGCACACCATTGCAGCGTAGTTGGTGCAGAACCATAAAGGAATCCATGATCCCTGGAATAATACAATAATAATAATACAATAATTGCACACAGGAACTTAGTTGCTGATGAAATGTATGTGCCATGGCCCATGACACCACCTCAAAATCAATCATTTTAAATTAAATACTGAATTATTATTAATTATGTTTGACATCAAATCTATTTTAATTTTAATATGTAACAAATATACCATATAATAGTTAATTCCACAGTTAAGAATCGGATTATTCTACATAATAAAAAAGAGTCAGAATGGTCCGTTGTTCAGAGATGCAGTAACTTAATTGAACAATCAGAAAGGTGTATTCAACAAAGCCATGTAATAAGATGTGGTAATTGAATACACTGTGTCATACCTGGAGTCTTTGACTCATTAGGGATGATGCAGCGCACAAAGTGGGGCTGTGTGCTGCGGAGGTTGGTCATCAGCTTGTTCAGATTTTCCTGAAGGTGCGGAGAAATGTGGCAGAAAGCAAAAACGAAAAGAATCAGTGACTAAGAATTATTCGATGACTTGAGCAAAAACCTCAACACCACGCTACGAACAGGACTGTGCAAATTGCTGCAAAGATCATAGTCTGTTTTAGAGCACATTGTGATCACCTTCATACGTTGTCCCCGGTGTAGAAGAGAGAGGAGCCAGCACAGACTTAAAGTGATGTTCATGTGATCAATGCCCTAAACATCACTGCAAGTCTTAACTGCCTCCTTCCCAGCACTCCAATGATAATTTATCACTGGATATTCTGGTTCTACTTGAGTATGATTGAGGGGATTAAATCAACTACATAACGCTGGTGTACATTGACATCAAACAGGTGCCAGACTCACCTTGTGAAGCTGAGATACAGTCTGAAAAGATGCAGCCTTCTTCCTCTTCTCCTTGACCCCGCTCTTGGGGTCTGCTGCTCATGGGTGATAAGACTCATCAGTTTAATCATACATTGATCCCAGTGATCTAGAGCACTGGTTCCCAAACTTTTTAACTCGAGACCCAAAAGAGAAATTAGACTTTGAAATTAGATTTTTCCACGACCCAAACTAGTGAAAATAGCATATCGCGTCTCTTCGTGCCGTCTTGTGAGCTTGTAGATCTGCCATTTTCACTACTTCCTAAACTTTTTTTTTTTTTATAAAATACTTGGAATAGTTTTTAATTGATGAAATCGTCTGATTATTTTATAATCTTTTGAAATAATATTATTTTTTTAAATGTAGGAAATGAAAAACGAATTCACTCACAACCCATAAAAATTGGTCCGCGACCCAAATAGTGGGTCAGTACTCGACGGGACCCATGTTTGGGTTGCGGACCAATTTGTATGGGTCGCGAGTGGAAACCAGTGATCTAGTCTACAGTCATGAATGTCATCAGGTTGCCTGTACCTGTGTCTGAGCTGACATAGTTCTCATACAGAGAGGCCAGTAGCTTGTTGGCAGACCTCTGGAAGCACACCACCACCGTCTCATTCAACGGGTCTTTGTTTTTCTCCAGCCAGCCAACAATGTTGTATGGTACCTGTGAGATATACAGCCAACATCTTAACCCATTAAGACCTGAGGCCGATTCATATTCCTTCTAAATCAGCAGTTCTCACAATTTCAAGATTTTTCTAAAATGTAAAAAAAGAAAAAAATACACTGTACACTGTATCTAATTACGTAGTTTCACCTGAAAAAAGTCCAAATGTCCCTAAAGGTTTCAATGGTTCTTTTAACTCGAGCGAATACTGTGTGGTATAGATTAGAGAGTATGCACATGCATGATTTTCCCATCAGGACACGCCCCCCTCATCTAGACTGAGCATTGAACATTGAGCAGCATGGAGTGTTGGAGTTTGGAAGCGCTCGTTGGAAATCACTCAACCGTCCTGCGTACCACCTGTTTCTAAATGTCACATAATGCAGGAGGCAGCAAAATGTTGTGTTATTGAAAACAAGCACTTAGAAAAATAATCAAATGCAGGGCATTTCTTGACAGAAAGTAGCTCATAACGTTTTTATGGTGGCTTTTTATGAAACAAAAACTTTGCAGATAGAAAGAGGATAATTCAAGCTTTTCGTACAGCTGCAATATTGGTGAGTTTAACATTGTTTAATGCAATCAGACAGGACTTTTCTGTTTGGATGAATAGGCTGTCAAGGCCAGAAAGTAGTTTTTTGCCACTCAGTGGGCGTTCCCGCATAACTTCCAGGTACGATGATGTCACGCGCATACCCTCTATTGAAGCAGAGGAGGTTTTCATAATGCTTGATAAGTCAATCTTTAGTAAGGATGGACTTACCACTCCGGCGTAGTGGACAAGCTCAAAGTGGGCCTCGTACTTGCGCTTCTTATCCGGTCTGGGTTTTAGGAAGTTAGCTGACTTGCCAATGTGATTATCGTACATCTTGGCCTGGAAGCTGTTGACAGTGGCCTTGGGGAACATGCACTCCTCTTCAAGAATGGACATGATTCCCAGTGGCTAGAGGAAGAGGAGGTGGTTCATTATGCCATTCATTTATATGTGACAGCTGATGATCACATAAAGTATTGAAATACAAATAAAGAGCAAAGTAGTACAAACTTTATCCAAGACAGATACAGATGAAGAGATAACAATGAGTAACCTAACATGAAATAAGCTGTTTGTACTTTTTCAATTAGATCAATGCAAGCCTGAAGGTCAAGCCCGAAGTCGATGAAGGTCCAGTCGATGCCCTCTCTCTTGTACTCTTCCTGTTCCAGGATGAACATGTGGTGGTTGAAGTACTGTTGCAGTTTCTCATTGGTAAAGTTGATGCACAGCTGCTCAAAGCTGTTGAGCTGCAATGAAAGTGGAACAGGTGTTCAGGAGAACTTTAGAATTGAACACAACAGCATGTCTAAACTAGAAAATATGTTACATTGATTTATCCTGCACCACTGCTAGTGTGTCACACACTCTGAGAGGGCACCCGCTGGTATTAGATCAAAGCGTACACACTCAAATAAAAGTGATTCTTCAGTGAGTCCACCTAGGCAACATTCTCTACATTGCTCTGGCCGTAACTGAATTGACAAAATGGAAAAACTTACATCAAAGATCTCAAAGCCAGCGATATCCAGTACACCTATGAAGTACTGGCGAGGCAGGGACGTGTACAATGTCCGGTTGATGCGTCCCACAAGCCATTTGAACATGCGGTCATAGGTAGCTTTGGCTAGGGCGCCGACAGCATAGGTAACCTATAACAGCAGCCACGCAACACACACAGTCACACACACAAGAAACATGGTCATCGTTCACACAAGTAGCCTCTGTTGCTTGGATACCAGATTGCAGAGTGTGTAGAATGCTGATTGATTAAGAATTACCGGTAAGACACTACTGCTTATTGACACTACTTGCTTATTAGCAAATAGAATAGCAATGCAAGTGCAGAAGCTGATTTCTTCTTCCTACAAAATACTTTGGAATATTTCGAGGGATTGTTCAGTTAAACCTCCTCATCCTCCTACTGGTCGTATGGCTGATACATTATTATGTTACAAAGGCTTGAGTCCACAGACTCTGAGCATAATCCTACTTTATGTTTGAAACTGTATGTAAGCAATAATTATAATGTGTCCTAAGCATTAATTACATTTTACGGTTTGTTCTTTTCAAGCAAACAGTTACAATCAGGTGCTTTACAAAATAAGTCCATTAATATGTTGGACCCAAAGGCACATACAGTACTACTACTTTGACTTTGGTCTACTCTATGCTACAGTATATGGGCCTGAAATACCACTGAAATACCGTGTTACCCTGTCACCATGGCAATACGGTAACATGATATGCCATGACGGCCTTATAGCCCTGTCATATCAGGCCCCTCTCACAGCACTGTGTGACAGGGATGTCATGGTACTGGTCATTGTGTCTATATGGTACTGGTCATTGTGTAATCATGTCACATGATACTGACCATGATACTGACAATCATACCGACTTGAAATTGATGAGATGTTTTCTAAATTATATAACCAACCAACACAATACACAATAAAAAATAAAGCTGGCATTTTAATTGGGTGTGGGGGCGGTAAGGGACCTGGCTATTGGATAGGGAGCACTAGCCCAAAGAAGGTTGAGATTTGCATTCACTCACCTGTTCAACACTCTGACCCTTCACCACATACTCATTGCCAACCTTCACCCTGGGGTGCAGGAGCCCCTTCATTAGGTCAGCTGAGCTGACTCCCATCAAGTAGGAGGCCTTGTCAGCACCTGTCAAACCAACATAGAATGGAAGCGAAACCATCACGGTCACAATCAACTTTACTGTGACTTCACTGTCAAGCTTAATTTCAGAAACATAGACTGTCACTTCACTGTGTTGTGTTCTTTGGACTCTGGGGATCTTACTTTCAGTGCCGTCGGTCTCAGCCTGTTCCTCGCGCTGTTTTTGCTTGAATTTCATGTTGCCCAAGTGCATAATGGCTCCAACTATTTTATAGCAGCCGTATTTCTCCTCAGTCATGAAACCTAGAATATCCATGGCATGCTGTGGGAACAACCAAGAACAAGTGATGTCACCGCTTCAAATTATATTGGAGAAAAGATACTTACCCCTATATATCTACGTATATACTTTTATTCATTCAGTCATGATGAAACGCTAAGCATGGCCCCTGGAAAGAGGAGCGATTCACCGTGCATGTACACACCATAGAAATGCATGTTTTATTAGTCATTGCTTTGTACATTATCTTTCAATATTTACAGTACATAGTGTTATGACTGCCGTTGTTGTGATTATTGTGTTGGGAAGCACTTTGTGTTGTTTTTGTTTGTTTTTTCATGAAAGCTGTGACAGTATATAAATCAAAGGTATTATTATATTATTTCGGCACAGAAAAGCTCTTACGTCAGTGGCCATCAACTCCTGCCCATCATCCATGTTCTCCACGGTGGTGACCCCCTGGGAGCAGAAGTGGTACTCATAGGGGTTGGTAGATATCAGTAGCATATCTGTGAGGAGAGGAGTGTGCATGATGAGGTCCTGTACTAGCTTGGACATTGGAATATTATGAATACAAATCCCATTTATGTTTGCCTCTTATGCTTTGTAAATGAAAAATGCACAGTGGAGATATGACAAATAGCTTAAATATATAAAGAAATTCCATTTTTGGAAAATGTTGGAAAATGCATTAACATTTTTCATGCATTGGAAACGTGGAAACGATTATGATGATTATGCAAAACTAATTGGGATTAGGTAATTATGTAACAATTGTGACAGGCCTAGGTTTAAGCACGATTTGCACTTTGTTGTAAGACGGTGTCCACCAGGGTAATGGAGTATCATTCTTAACTACCAAGAAATCCCCCCCAGGGGTACATTTTTACACTCTCAGAGTTAAACTAAACTAAACTAACATTTAATTTTGCAGTGAAATAACTTACCTGGGAGTTCTGGCTTCTTCTGTGACATGATCTGATAGTAGATGTGGTAGCTCCTCTCACCAGGCTGCTGAAATATCACCCTGGACTTTTCCAGAAGATCTGACAAATGAGAGCAGCAACTTATTAACACATAATATACACAGAAAATGTCTTCATTTAAGTCCTGAGTGTTCATTTAACTATGAGTGCAAACATGTAGTTAACTAAATTAACTCGACATGGGCCTAGACGGCTGGCGTTTCACTCCCCATCTCTCTCTCCCCATTTCCTGTCAGACTACTTTACACTATTACACTTTACACTACTTTAGTGTACTTTACACTATCAAATAAAGTCAGAAAAAGCCCCCAAAATATCTTTAAAAATATAATAATAATACTGGAATGAATGAATAAATACAAAAGTAAATGTGTTAACTCACATATGTCAATATCAGAGGAGGCTAGTTTTCCAGTGTGTCCAAAATGGATACGGATGAACTTTCCCTGTGGGAGAGAAATTAGAGGATTATCTTATTTTGAGGATGTCATTATAGGTAAACATCTTCAAAAAACATTACAAATAAAAAATAATTTCAAACTAATTTTCACATTTGAAAACATTTTAAGATTGTTCAAAATCAAATTATCCAAATCTTTATTTTAAAAAAAAAATAGTCGATGTGTTGTGAGCTTGCTTAGCTATTAGCTATTTTCACTATTCATCACGATGAAATATAGGGCTTGAGAGCACCGCGGTTCCATTCACAAACTTTTAACAGGTACTCACAAAACGGGACGAGTTGTCGTTCCTCAACGTTTTGGCATTGCCAAACGCCTCCATTGCAGGGTTCGCCTCAATAATCTGGTCCTCTAGCGTACCCTGCAAAGATAACAAGGTGGATGAGTCCTCCACGGTCAAATAACCCTCAGTGTTAATCTAAATCTGACAGTGTATAAAATGGTCCATTGGTGTCCATTTCAAATGAACTGAATAGCATTACAACAATCTCAACCACTTGAAACCCAGCATCCATATTCTGGGGAGCCAAAAATAAGCGATCTACGAGCTTGCAGATCGGCTATTTTTGGGGACGAGATTTGGTGTAGAAGGAAAAAGCGGTCGAACTACAGAGCCAACTCAGGTCTAGAGGGTTTAAGTGGTTAAATCTATACTGTAACTTTCATGTCCTACCCTGGATTTGAACCTGAGTGCTTTACCACTGAGCTAATAGTCTGCTTGCTCAGGGGAGACATTGAATTTTCACCAAGTTCAGGCAGTATACCACTATCAAACAGTAGTGGTCATAGCAGACCACAGGATATAAAAGACTCAACAGAAGAGCAGAAAGACCAGAGAAGTACAACCATGGCATTTGTGAAAGTAAAATAATATTAGTATACTCTACCCTATAGATCGGTGAAAATATCATTAAGCCCAATATTTAATTGTATGATGAATAATACATTCTTGCTATTTTTGTCATTTTTGGAAAGAATTGATCATTTTTAGAAAACAATGTGGAAAAGGTTTAGAAGATTAGGCAAATATTTTTTAAGAATATGAAAAGACGTGGGCAATTTTTTAAAATGTTTGCACGTTTTCACCAATGCCCAAACATGCCCGATATAGGGACTCCAGGTTGAAAGTGCAGCAACAATGCTAAATCAAATTAAATGATAGATACTAGATAGAACACATGCATCAACATAAATCAATGGTGATGTATGTGTCATAGAGCTAACATACCCTGTTTTAGTGGCTGACCCATGAGGGTGAGAAGAAGGTGATTGTGCTAAAGCAAACACTTAATGACAGTTTCACCATCAAAGGGGTATATCATGACCAAGTTGAAATATTGATTGTTAAAGCTGTGATAAAGGTTTACAACCACGTCATTTTATATGATGAACAAAGCCACAAAAACAAAGCAGGAACGGAAATGGGAGGAAATGTGGGCGAAAAGGGGGAGTAAAAATGGACGCCAAGCAAAATAGGAAAAACAAAAATCAAAGCAACTGAAAGTGCTATGCCATTTTGGGGTTAATGGTTTAAAAAAAAAGAAGAAGAAAAAAAGTGAGAAAATGAGAGGAAAAGGGAAAAATGTAAATGATTCCAAAAATCAACAAGAAGATAAAGTAGCTAGATGAGGGTATAAGTCTATGAATGTAATCAATGTCGACATTCACCATTGATACGTAATGAAGAAAATGTATGAAAGAATGTTTAAGGGGAATTCTCTAAAGGATTCCTAGGACCAAAAAAAAGTAAAAAGGGAAAAGGGAACAAAAAAAATGTACTGCCATATTGGCCTTACTCCTTTCTTAGCAGATGTTTCCCCCAGAGCTGCCACAATAGCAAAATACTGAATGACACGTTTCGTGTTGACAGTTTTGCCAGCACCGGACTCACCGCTATAGGAGTGTGACAAAAAATAAAAAATAAATGAACAAACGTGTGCATAAAACAGGTAAAAACGGGACACAAAAGGTTGCGTAAAATATACGTTACAAGTGAAGAGGGGGAGAAAGACCGTCTGGCTTTGTTTGGCTTTGACTGAATTACATTCAAGTGCAGCAATATATTTCAAACAAAGCTCAACGCATTTTAAGTGGCAGTGTTTGGAGGGTATACTTTACACATTATGTAGTTATTCACATTGCCAAAACATTCAAATGTCCTATACTGTATTGTGTATTAATATGTCACAGACTTGGAAAAAGAGTGCATTCGGTTTTTAAACATTTTGACTCACGTGATTAGCATGGCTTGATTCTCCCGATCTAGTTTAAAAAAAAAGAAGCATATTAGTTATATCATTTTTTTGTTATTGTTTATAATTATACTATAGATGTCATCCTGAAAAGTGTTTGACTGCACTTTTGCATGTTTTACTGCACAGTACAGATACATCCTCAAGTGTTGATTTATCCATTTATATAACTCAAGAGTGTACAAATGTCTCACTCACTCTACTGTAGCACCTTGGATAAAGGTGCTATATAAATGCACCATTTACTCTCCAAGTTAAATTAACACTCAGGATTTTACTGTGTGTGTGTGTGTGTGTGTGTGTGTGTGTGTGTGTGTGTGTGTGTGTGTGTGTGTGTGTGTGTGTGTGTGTGTGTGTGTGTGTGTGTGTGTGTGTGTGTGTGTGTGTGTCCACTCACTCTGCAGCATGTCATTGTAGGCGTTATCTGCAATGGAGTAGATGTGGGGTGGGGACTCAGAGCGGCGCTTGCCTTTGTAGGCAGCAACCACAGCGGGATCGTAGACAGGCAACCATTTGTATGGATTCACTGTCACACAGAAGAGCCCGGAGTAGGTCTAAGAAGAACAGCACCATAATATCAACATGGGAGAAGTATAAAAGGCCTTTCATAGTGTACACAATCACATAGCTTTTATCGTTTTTATATTATGCATTTAATATCTAGCTACAGTATGTATACATAATAACTTAGCAAATATATTAATATTTTGTTGCTGCTTGTTTATGTCTATTAACTGATTGTAGATTACAACAATGCACCAATCTCAACAAGTCAAATTCCTTCATATGTGTCATAATGAACTCTTGTAAAGACAAATTAAACTATATAGCCTACAATTACAAAATTGGGACATATTGTCAAATGTCATATTTGCACAAGCTCATGGCTCAACTCTCAGCCTCATGGAGGAAACCAGACAAATCTGCCATTGCAACAACAGAAAAAGGCCATTCCATGCAGGCTTCAATTCTCTTTTTTAATTAGGCCCACTGCAGGTGCCCACATTGCATAATTAATATACTCACATAGATCATCCAGTGGGAATAGCGTCTGCGCAGGTTGTAAAGCACCGAGGCCTCATTGAGGTGGGTCAGCATGGCCATGTCCTCTATCATGTCAAACTTTAGGGGATTCATCTGCTGGATTTCACCCTCCTTCACTATTAATATTGTCTAAGCAGGAAACAGAGACTGGTTTACAGGTTGACTGTAGCCTGTAAGGCTAGCCGTGCACTTCATGTTCAGTTGCTACAGCAAACCATTTTATTTTTTTATCTAGTGAAAAAGTGTGGTCTGGACATTCAATCATAAATTGTAATTATTTATTTGTCTTCTAATTGATAACGTTTGATTTTATACCAAAAGTGTTAATAGAAGATAAATAATTCAATAATATCACATTTTATTTTACGCAAAGCCAGTAGGCTATATAGGCCTAGCCTAGTGTAGCCTTAACTTACCCTCCGGTCTTTGGTCTCAACAATGACTTTGTCACCGTCGAGTTCTTTGATCTCGACCTCAATATAAGCTTCCTTGTCATCTGGGATCCACACGCGCTTCTTACCTAACAACAAATAACGCGGAGGAGAGACAGTGTTGATGGAAGTTAGTGCAATGACTAACTAACTAACTAACCAACTAACTAAACGAAATAATGCTGTTTAAATGCCTGTATTCCGATGTGTTGATCGAGTAGGATGCAATACAGTAAGACGACAAAATGTGTGACATAGATTGAAACGTGCGCGGAGCGAAGCCCGCCTAGCCCGGTGCCACTGGAGCTTTCCAAGTACCATCAAAAGGCTCCTGCGCAGCCAGCAGCTCCAAGTCCGTTTTACGCAAAAACGGTCCAGCCTCCCCAAACTCCTTCAAGTCAAAGCGGGACATGATGATGATGACAACTCCTGGTGCACGACGCACCAACGGAACAGAAGGCTTCTGGGACTCCTTGGGCAAGAAAACAAATCATTCAGTTAGATCAAGAGACATAATATGGGTGTTCTTCTCCGGCCTTTCCAGAAGAGCAGTGTGAAAGAGACCCGCAAACTAGAATGACTGTGTGCGTAAGAGCGCACAAATCCACTATTATCACCGCAGGCTATAGGCATTCAATCCTGTATCACGCGTAGCATAAATGCACTTGTCAGTAGCCTATATGGGCTATATGCAGAATGACATTTGGAGTCGATAAACCACTTTAAAACATAGCCAACCCAACGCGCAAAACGTAGGCCTATAGCCTAACTGAGAAAACAAAGTAAAAAAGTTGTAGACTGACCTCGTTATGCCGACAACGAAATAACAACTTGGTGAGGTGTGTCCCCTTTTTATTGTGTTTGTCAAGGTCACGGTCAGGGGAGATTTGTCCCTCATTAGCATATGCCACCTCCTCCAACGCCTATTGGTGGTGGCCGCGTGTCTCAATTGACACAAAAGGAAAGCTACGTTTTTATCATTGCGCTAAACCTATAACCTAAGCCGGCTATTTTTATAGCCCTGTTATTTTATGCGCTGCATGAAGTGAGTAAAAGAGAAATTCAAATGAGCATCTCTGAAGGGACGATTCTGTCATTGTCATGTCAAAAGTCGGAGTCAGTGTCCCTGGAGGCTAGCTAATAAAAACGCAGAGAAATGCCATGCAGATTATTTTTTGGATCGACAAAGAATTTCCCACTATAACGCAAGACCTCTGTAACACCAAGATCTTAAGTAGCCTATCTCGAGTAGCCTATGCTATGGGCTTCAGCTTTGACTATTTATAATATAGTTATATATGTTATGTCTCCTCCTGAAAAGCACAACTTTATTCAGAAGCTCTTGATGTGACTTGGTTATCTATGATCTCATGCTGTCCCTACTGTAATTGCCCCGCGGCTTTTTTGTAGCTGGGTGCCAACATGGATGTTTGCTATTGTGTGAGGCCGCAGAGGATGCAACCTTAGAAGAGATTATTTCAGGAGGTGCGTGGCATTAAACATGGTACTATAAATACATCACACAATATTTATAGATAGAAATAACTCTCTTTTGAACATGGCGGATACCAGCTCTTATCTATAGGCATATGGCTTTAAATAATATGAATAATAATAATAATCATGATGTGTGTATATATATATATATATATATATATATATATATATGCCATGAGTAGGCTATAGGCACGCAACTGAACATGTTATTAAACTTGAACTTATTATTCATTGTGCCCCTTCCAACGCTATCAATGTCACTTATAGGCTATAGATTTAAATTAAATTAGGTGTTGGGTTTGAGCTATAAAAATGAACAGCATCTTGGTCTAGTATAATTATGCATACGGTAGGCTAATGTGTGATATTATTGAGTTTGATCCTCCCAGTAAGTCATTCTGGTATAAGGACCATGACTTTTAAATCCCGGTCCCAATACATCTGACCTTCAGTGCAAGGGGAGAGGTTGGTGCCTGGTATGAGAGCAGGGTGACAGTGCAACACAGGGGGTGGGGGGGACCACGGTTTCTCAGAATAGACAAAGCCAGAGTCCAGCATTCCTGATGGAGAGACATAGTAGGAAAATATTCTGTTAGGGAGATGAAACATGCTGCACTGTATTCATATATACAGAGATTGCGAAACCACACACAGTAACCTACATTCTTCAATTATTGTATAGTATTCAGACAGTATACAGGTCCGTACGTACTTCATGAGAGTGCAAAGATGGACCCAGAAAGGTGGACCCTACATTTTCGAGGGCCATGTTTTACATTCTCAGAGTTGGATGGAGCATTATACATTTGCAAAAGGGTGTTGTTGGCTATATATCCATAATGACCGCCTATAAACTAAAGGGACTTTTCTTGAAGTGAGAGAGAGAGAGGCGGCCATCTTTGTTGATGGCCCTATCTTTCGCTGTGGCAGGCGGAGAGGTGTTGCCGTGATTGCTGAAACTTTCTTCGGCATCAGTTAGATAGAGCTAGGCCTGAGTTATTCTGGGACAAGGGGCACTTCAGCGTAGCAGAGGCTGGGTTATGTACTATGTCACTTGCTGCACCGTTAAAAAGCTGGCATGTAGATAACACACGAGGAGGAGATGAATCCCAAAGAGTCCCAGGAGTTACTTGCTTTAAATAAGTCCATGCACGCACACACACACCGACGCACGCACGCACGCACGCACACATGCACACACGCACACACACACACACACACACACACACACACACACACACACACACACACACAGTATAGTATATGAGCATATGTGTATGTGTATGTGCCATTTATCCGGTTCAACAGCACATCTCTCTGCACTACAATACTGCAGCCCAGTGCAACAGCTGAGTTCCCAAAGCAACAGCTCTTCTTACATCCCCAGCGTTTACATTCAAAATCATTTTGACCCTAATGTGGCAAGGATCCTGCTATATCATTCTATAGACCTACCTTCCTATGTGTTGCTTATTAGTCAATGGGTCCCACAATTACCTCAAAACAGAAAAATACAGTCTGCACACACACTTATTCGATCCCCAATAGGCCAACACCGAGCTAGGTAAAACAGCTTTCCGTTTAGGCGCTCCCTTTACCTGGAATCAATTATTTACAATGCACTTTAAAAATGGACTCCATGATCATGTTGCCTTTTGTAATCTCTGCATCATTGAATGTATTTCCAAGAAAATAAAGGTTGAATGAATAAAATAAATGGATCATGCTCCCATGGATATGTATTCAATAATTGCCACCCAAGCGTATACCTTCCTAAGACCCTTAATATTTATATAGGCCTACCTTCCTGTATGTTGTGCATATAAGTCAAAGGGTCTCAAGTCATCTCTCCATGTAATATGACCAGAATAATGTCATTATTATTATACCGTATAAGATTTTATCCAAGGCCAAATTAAAAATGTAATTTGTGGGATTTCCTGCACCATTTGGTGATGCAGGACGGAGGAGGCAACATTTTGGACATTAAGACATGATCTGGGTGGTGCTCACAGTTGGTTTAGATCATCATGCACTGAATGCCAGCAGGCTTACACAGAGAGATGCAGGGAAGAGATTGGGATTTATGATGCTGTCCACAACACACCTCTCTCTCTCTCTCTCTCTCTCTCTCTCTCTCTCTCTCCCTCTCTCTCTTCTGATTGCCCTGATTCTGATTTACACACTTTTGGTTTTCTTCAAGTCCTTACTAACGCTTACAAAAGTAAGCTCATATAGTCTATTCTTACACATGATTTATTTATTACTTTCATGTACTCTTAACCTATTAAGACGATTCTATTCTATTCTATTCTATTCTATTAAGGTCGATTCTACAAATGTCAGTTCAGTTCAGTTCGGTTTTATTCTATTATTTTATTATTATTTTATTGGACAAAGCAGAATAAATAAACAAATAATAATAATAATAATTACAAAAAATAAACATCATCTATAGCCTATAAGTTACATTGATAGCGTTGGAAGGGGCACAATGAATAATAAGTTCAAGTTTAATAATATGTTCAGTTGCGTGCCTATACTCATGGCTCATATATTTTAGACTTCAGACTTTTATGACTATGGTTTACTATATATATATATATATATATATATATATATATATATATATATATATATATATATATATATATATATATATATATATATTTATGACTATGGTTTACTATATATATATATATATATATATATATATATATATATATAGTAAACCATAGTCATAAAAGTCCAAGTCCCTGAAGAAGGGCTAGGGGGAATCATGCATCATGTCTTCTAATCCACAGTTTTCTGAAAAACGTATGTTGATGTTCTCAAGCGTTCATGTCAAGAACCCCCAAAATTGTATGCATTTGGCCGCAGATCCCCATCTCAAAATATTTTGTTCCACGCACGGACCCCCAGAAGCAAAGATTTAAAAAAAGAGTTAAAAATGTTTGCTTTAAAAAATATGTATATTCAAAGATTTGCACAAATATTCACGATTTTAAAAAAAAATAGCAGATCTATAAGTTCGTAGCGTACTGACATAATGACAGTGACACATGCTTTCCCAGTTTTAATAGGTTAAAGCACATTTTCTTTGTCTGCTTATCATGAGAAATAACCAAAAGCCAGTATCAGTGATAGCACACCAGCTATCATTTTGGATCAAAGCATTCACCACTGGTGAATATTTTTGTAACCACCCCTTGCCTGTGTACAATAGGCCTTGGAGCAACTGTGTGGGCTCAGGTCTTAGCCACTATTTCATCAGCGTGGAGACAGGCAGACGCGTGGCACAGACACAGGCCAAAGCCCCAATCACTCTACAAGATCTCTCTCCACACCCACTTCTAGCCAAGCACTAACCTACACACAAGCAACAATAACATAGAGTAGAGTTAATCAGTCTTTTAGCAACTCGTTTGGGGTGAGATACCTTAGCTATTACATGCTGGCTCCAGACAATACCCTGTCCCTCATTGTGGTAAAGCCAGATTTATGCTTCGTCGTTTGACAGCGTCCTATGCCGAAAAAAGCAGATATACAAGCTCACAATGTCGCATTCGAGACGTGTTGTGAGATTGTAGATCTGCTTTTTTTCGTGCATGACACCATTGTACGCACACAATTAGGCATTAGTTGTGGATGGGGACTGTGGGCCCAGCCGGCCTGGCCAACCCTGCCCCAAGTATGCACGGCAGCCCTCAGCTGTCTTTCTATTCCTGGGGCATGGAGGCATACCTCAGCCCATCAGAGACAATGGGCATGCTGCCTTATCCAAACACAGGCCCGCAGACAATCTGACGCACTCCAGGATCCCAGTGAGAGCCCTGCTGCGGCCCCCCTTCTCTCCATTAAGCACCAGCTAAAAGAGAGGGGTTAACAAGGCAGCACAAACACTTACACAGATCACTCATGGAGCAGACAGGCTTGCTCTGTACACTTTTTTGGTCTCCCACAGTTAGAGCTCAGCTTCATGTGTTAGTCAGTGACTCATTTGAAATTGGTTACCTGTGTCCTTTGTCTCCGTTTTTGGCTTTGGGCACACATATGATGAATAATATGCAGAAAGATACTCCTCGGCCGGCGATTGCAAATGCTTGCGTATTTTGGTTCCCGTAAAATCAACAGCCCTAAACGGTGGGCCCAGCTTCAGCCATGTTGCTGGGCTTTAAATAGATTTTGAAAGCAGCCCCGTCCGGCTGCTGGCGAGACCTTCATTTACTGACCTGCAGCAGCTCATTGTCAGAGCAAACATAGCTTCACCTAATTTACTATCAGTCCCCTTGGGGTCTTTTAAAGATGTCCAAGGTGGCTGTGCAAGGCCTCTGATGGTAATTGGGGGCCAATGTGATGCTTAGATATGGGAGCCGCTGTCACAATGGGAGGCATTCTACTGCACTGCCATCAGACCATAAAGCAGAGGGTATAAGACAGTGTTGCACATGATGAACCTTTTCACAGTTTACACAGGCTCCCAAGCAACATAGATTCTTATATACGTGTGCACAAGCATTCATATAAATGTGTACACACATGCACTCACAAACGGGTGAACACATGCACACACACTCACACAGACGCCACCACTGCTACCACCTCAGCTACATAACAACAGCACCTGTCTCCTATAGCAACTGCTCAAACACAGACACACTAGTGACCAACTGGTGGTACATGTGTTAAACCGCCAATAATTAGTTCAGGAGCATTCACCACAGAGAGAATAATTCAGTTAGTTGTCTGGCTTAATTAATTACAATTGATATTGCCTCTCAATGATTATTTTAAATGGCAGTGTCATTACTGAATGAGAACAGCATCACCACTTTCAAGGTAATGTAAGAAGTTTGCTTAAAACCACATGAGGCATGGTACGTTTCATAAATAAAGCCAATTCAATGTGGTTTACATAAGGCATTTGATTGGTTGATTGAAATATTTATTAACAGTTTGCAGAATTACAGTACATTTCAGCACAAACTCAATACAAAGACTGTTAACTGTGAGTGGACGACCCAATAAAACATTACACTTGTTTACAAGAGGGTCCACCATGTTCAAATCATCAAAACATTTAGAGACGTACAAATAGACACTTCTATATAGCCAACGCACAGAACAGGAATTCATCATAAAGGAGGTAAAAAAGGGAAAAGAAACATACAGTGAGGGGAAAAAGGGGTGGATTCAGATTTTACGAATTGCAGCCGTCCGTAGGTGCCCTTTGAGAGCGGTTTTGAAGGAGTCAAGGGATTTGCATGTCTTAATGACTGTTGGTAGGGCGTTCCACATTTTGGTGGCATAGGAGCGAAAATAATTTAGTCCCTTGTTTGTGCCGAATCTGGGTTGCACATGGTTTGTTGCACTCCCTCTGGTGTAAATTAAAGGACATAAAAGGACATAAAAGGCATTTTAAAGGCTTAATAGGAAAAATAAAAAAAACAAGATAGTAGTCAGGATCACCAATAATTGCTTTTCTTATGACAACTGGACACTATTTCTTTATAGTTTTGAAATTCTTGTGGATCTATTGTCCATATTATATTGTTGTATTTTATTTTGTAGTTAAGGACAGCAGACATATACTAGGTTGTAACTTACTATGGTGCACAAGCACACACCCACACACAGAGGGATATATGAAAATGAGAAGTCGGATTTTATCGAAGTTTGACTAAAAATTCTACTTTGGAGATATAGATCCGAAATTGTAAAATGCAATTCCCTCTTCACATGTCTATCTATAAATCATCATTAGAGCACCTGCAAATGGTCCAGAACAATGCTGCCAGGTTGCTAACCAGGTCAAGGAGATCCTGGTACATCACACCCATCTTGTTCTCCTTGCACTGGCTCATCTACATGTGGAAACAAGTACATCACACCCATCTTGTTCTCCTTGCACTGGCTCATCTACATGTGGAAACAAGTGCCATGACATTTGGCCAAACGAGACATGAGTTATGCCTGTTCAAAGGTTTCATTTTCCAAAAATTGATATAGCGCCCCCTTTGGCCAATTGGAGTAAGGCTGGTTTCAGTGCTATTTGACATGACCCTCTGCCATACTGTAAAGTTTCATAAGCATATGACGATGCATGTACAGTATGTATTATGGGCAAAAGAAGAATTTTCACAAAACATTTTCATTGGCTCATAAAACCTTCATTTTTTTCTATAGATTTACTATAGATTCCCTTGTCCGTATAATTTCATGTGTAGAACTTTTCGTGCATTTTGATCAAAGATCCTGGAAGGAGATGCATTTGAACTGATTGTCATATAATTCAAATGGCGGGTGATCTAAAGGTCAGAGGTCAAAAGTCAGAACACATGGCCGACGGTCAAACAGTTCATGAGTTATGCCTGTTCAAAGTTTGCTTTTTCAGTTGAGTGCCCTTTGGCCAATGATTGTGAGCTTCGCATCATCACCGTTTAACATGGCCCTCTACCATATTGCCACGTTTCGCGAAAACCGAAGAAGAAAAACGAAAAACAGACAAAAACAATAAGGGACCAAATTCCCATTGACAATGAATGGACAATTTTACCTATAGTGTCTGAGCAAATCGGCTTAGTGTCTGTTTTTGACCACACAAACATTAAATTGCCATTGACAATGAATGGAGAATTTTACGTCATAGCTGAGCAAATAGGCATAGTGTCTATTTTACGTCCTCACTTCACACAGGTGTGCTTTTTGAGGGGCGCCAGCCCCTCCTATACACAGGTTTTATTTTTGTCTTTAGTTCAATGTTTGTTTTGTAAACGCCATTGACAATGAAGGGATAATTTACGTCATAATGTACCTCATTACGTCATATTGTCTCTTTAATGTTAATGGCGTTTAATGTTTGTGTTGGCAACGTTTGTTTTAAATCACCATTACATCAGCTAATCAACATGAGTTAGACTTTAATATATTAGCGCCCCTCACTTCACACAGGTGTGATTTTTTATTTTACTAAAGCTCCCCTCCCATTTCTCAGACATGAGAAATAGGGAGATCTGTTTTCTGTTCACTTTTTTGTGCTGCTCAGTAGTTTAATTGTTTTAATTTGATAATGGATTCTTGCACTGTATGATCTTAATAGAGAATATGCGTGTGACATCATCGTACCTGGAAGTTATGCGGGAACGCCCACTGAGTGGCAAAAAACGACTTTCTGGCCTTGACAGCCCATACATCCAAACAGAAAAGTCCTGTCTGATTCCATTAAACAATGTTAAACTCACCAACATTGCAGCTGTACGAAAAGCTTGAATTATCCTCTTTCTATCTGCAAAGTTTTTGTTTGGAAGTGCTTGTTTTCAATAACACAACATTTTGCTGCCTCCTGCATTATGTGACATTTAGAAACAGGTGGTACGCAGGACGGTTGAGTGATTTCCAACGAGCGCTTCCAAACACCAACACTCCATGCTGCTCAATGTTTTGCCTCAGTCTAGATGAGGGGGGCGTGTCCTGATGGGAAAATCATGCATGTGCATACTCTCTATTGTCTTCACCACCAGGCAACCCTGTTGCTGTAGGTTGCCATCCAGACCCCCACCAATATGTCTACGGACAAAACAGATCCTGAGACGACGCCATAGCCACAACACTACCCGAACTATGTGCGGTTTATATATTACAGCTCAGCGTTCAACGCCGTAATCCCCTCCAGACTTGACACCAAACTTAACCTACGACAAAAGATGGGTTCTAAATTCCAACGCCTTTGCCTCCCTGACCATCATTAGAAGAGCCCCTGCCCACATGTGTCCTGAGCTTCCTCTACTCCAGAATAATCTAGTAAGAGAGTGGCGACACGCTTTGATCTCGCCGCAAAGCGGGGTGCTATGGGCTATAGTTCCAAACATCGGAACTATCCCATTGAGATAGAATGAGCACTTCCGCATTCCATTGTTACAATGGTAGTCAACGCTAGTGTCGCCACTCTCTTTAGATTACTCTGCTCTACTCCCTTTACAGTGTACACACTGTGTCCCCCAGGTGTAGGGGTGGGGCCAGGAGTATACTAGACCAACTATTTTTTCCCCCTCTTACACCAAATCTCTTTGCCAAGAATAGCCAAGCTTGTGACTTTTAGATCTGCTGTTTTGGCTGAATGGTCACCACAGATTTAGCCTAGTTATTATATTTTTTATTTTGTTTTCAATTTCGGTATTGATTTTGATTTGTTTTTAAAGTGGATTTGCTAGTTTCATGAAACAGCTTAGTTTGCATTTGTTTTAATGTTAGGGGAGTCAGGAGCCAAATTCAAAAAGCTCAAAAGAATAGTGAAAAAAGCCAGTCTACACGCCACAGTGGAGATGGTCAGCGACTTCAAAATCCTTGGCATTCACATCACTAAGAAACCACCAGGGATGCACACTAACCAAGTTGTGAACTGAAGAAGGCATAGCAAAACACCTCTATTACCTCAGGTGACTGAAGAAATTTGGTATTGCCCCCCCCCCCCCCAGGTCCTATGGGCCTACCACTGAGAGCATCCTGACTGGCTGTGTCACTGACTGAAATTGGAACTTTAGCTTACCGACCTCAAATACAAAGCAATGCAGAATGTAGCCCCTCTCGGGACTCTACGTTAAAGTTTTCTGACATTTGGATGACTTTACACGTAGGGTCCCTAACCATCGGTCATTATATGTATGGTAATTATGGAATACAGACAGACTTACCGTCGCAAACGCTTGTGCTGTGCTGTTTGTGTGATAGTGATAGGTTCCAAAAGAAGCATATATCGGCTATAGGAGACAACGGAAACGTCAGAGAATTTTCCTTTGGCGCAGAAGCCGTTAAGTATTTTTAATCTTTGTTTGACCGTTTTGGCAGCTCTGAAATTCTCTCTTCCTTCCTTCCTTGACTTCCTTATTGACATCCCATTGTACCGCCTCCCGCGCCGGACCTGGCTAGCTGCGACAGAGCAGATCAGAGGCAGGAACGTAGGGGCGCAGCTAGTCAACCTACCAACGTGTAAAGTCATCCAAATGTCAGAAAACTTTAACGTAGGGTACTCAGAGGGGCTATGCAGAATGGTCATGCGGACAGCAGCGGATGTGAGCTTGCCTCCATCCAGGACATAAGATGGACGCTAGGTGGCTTATCAAGGATTCTAGACACCTCAACCACAGACAGACAGATAAGGGCAAGTAGCTTAGCCTCAGAGCCACTGGCAGTAGATTGCTCAAAAACATATTTCCCTGGGCCGCTAGTGTAGCAGTACAGGCACATAGCCTGACAGTGTGTTGCGGGTTCGAATCCCGACCAGATCCCAACGACCTTTGCTGCATGCCACTTCCTATCTCTCTACCCAGTTCCTGTCAGTCTACTGTCCTATCAATAGACCAATTATTTGTTTAAACATTGGGACTGGGCGCACGGGTGACTGTTTCATGTAATCAATTCCCAAACAGATCTCCAAACCTGTTGTTTTGGGGAGCGCTGGTTTCAGTCCATTCAACCTCCTCTTGTGTGTTGGCTAGTGAGGTGCACCCCAGGAGACATTTATACTTCAAAGCGCAACAGTATTGCGCACAGAGAAAAATCCTAAACATTCTTCCTCCATACTGGGAGAAAAACAGCATCTGAAAGTTTGATGGTGCACAGTTAGAACTTTTCCATTGCATATTATGAGAGGCAGGGTTCTTGTGCTGCCGGTATGCGCGCGCATGCTGTTGCTTATCAGTGTGTTAAGGCGTCCATAAAGGCATAAAAGCAGCCCCCCAAAATAAATATATATATATTATTGTTATTATTTATTTATTTCCCCCCCAGACAATATGACATATGAATGATCTGGGATCATCTGGCCAAAGAAAATGAACATATCTTGGGAGAGTATAAACTTGCATATAGCACCCTCAAGCACCTTAAACCAAATTTGACAATGATCAAACTCAAACTGTTCTCTTTCTTTCCTCTTGTTGTATTCATTATTAATTCATCTTACTTCTGCTACAATGATTATTGAGGAACAACGGCAAAAACGTGTCTTTCTTAGTTTCTTACCCCTTGCTTAACCTCGCGTCAGGCTTTCCACAGTTTCCACCTCGGAGGAAAACCCCTTGCTTGCTGTCAACAGAGGTTAATGTCAACAGAAAAGCCACAGTCTCCAAACTTCTACCTCCTACTTTGTGTAACACAAGACAAGATTTATGCCATCATGCCTATTGAAACCATGGACAGGTCTTGAACCTGTTTCCAGTTCCTGCCATGTGGTAGCCAGCAGAGGGCACCAACCACCTGCTGTCGAAACCTGCCATCCTGACCGAACCTCCCAAAGTATGGAATGGTAGTTTACAGTCTATTTTCGGTGAGCGCTTGATTGATTGATTGATTGAAGAATTTATTAACAGTTTGCAGAATTACAGTACATTTCAAGCACAAACTCAATACAAAGGCTGTTAACTGTGAGTGGACGACCCAATTAAGCATTACACTTGTTTCCAACAGGGTCCACCATGTTCAAATCATCAAAACATTTAGAGACGTACAAATAGACACTTCTATAGACAGAACAGGAATTCATCAAAAAAGAATTCATCATAAAGGAGGTAAAAAGGGAAAAGAAATATATACAGTGAGGGGAAAAAAGGGGGGGGCGGGGGGGGGGGATTCAGATTTTACGGGGGCCAGTTTCGAATTGCAGCCATCCGTAGGTGCCCTTTGAGAGCGGTTTTGAAGGAGTCAAGGGATTCGCATGTCTTAATGACAGTTGGTAGGGCGTTCCACATTTTGGTGGCATAGGAGCGAAAAGAATTTAGTCCCTTGTTTGTGCCGAATCTGGGTTGTACATGGTTCGTTGCACTCCCTCTGGTGTTGTGGGTGTGGACTTCGTTAACATTAAGGAAGTATCTAGACAGGTACATGGGTATCTTGGTGGTGTATCGAATCTTGTGGACCAGACCCATTGCAAGATGCTGTACTCTGTCGTCGACCCTAAGCCATTCCAGCCTGTCGAAGTGGGCAGGGGTGAGGTGGGTTCGGGGGGCTAGATCAAGTAGGAGCCTGACCAGTTTGTTTTGGGAAGTCTGGAGCCTGGTTTTAAGGGCCTTTGAGGTGCTGTGGTACCAGGAGGTGCATGCATAGTCAAAGAAACCCTGTACAAGGGCTCCTGTTAAGGTCTTCAAGGTGTTTTTGTTGACCAGTGAGGAGATCCTGTAGAGGAATCTTGTTCTATGGTTGACTTTTTTGATTACGTTGGTGGCCATTTTATCACCGGAAAGATTAGCCTCCAGGATGGAACCTAGGTAGGTAATTTCATCTTTACGTGTGATAACATTGTCACCCACTCTAACCAAGAAGCCATTTGCCTTGCTGAGATTACTAATAGAGCCAAAGAGAATGGATTCAGTTTTTCCCAGGTGTAAAGATAGTTTGTTATCAGCGAGCCAGGTGCAGATTCTACCGAGTTCAGAGCTGAGGGCATTTTCAACCTGCAGTTTGTCCCTGTCCGAGACCAGCAGTGCTGAGTCATCTGCGAACAGGAACAAGTTGCAGTCACAGGCTGAAGTCATGTCGTTTACATATATTAGGAACAGTAGAGGCCCTAGTATGCTTCCTTGTGGAACGCCACAGCTCACTGGGAGGGGGGGGGACAGTGTTCCGTTCACTTCCACCATCTGTTCTCTCCCCTCCAGGTAGGATTGCATCCAGCTCACTGATGTGCTATCGAAACCAATTGCTTTTAGCTTGTTAACCAGTATGGAGTGGTTCACGGTGTCAAAAGCCTTTTGGAGGTCCAGCATGACCATGCCGCAGTATTTGCCCGCGTCCACCTCTTGTTTGATGTGGTCGCTCAAATAGAGGAGGCATGTGTCAGTGGAGTGGGATGTTCTGAAGCCAGATTGGAACTCGTACAATAATTTATTAGTGGCAAGATACTTTTCAACCTGTTCATAGACTATTTTTTCCATCACTTTCGAGATGGAACTAAGAATAGAAATAGGGCGGTAGTTGCCGGGGTCTAATTTACTCCCTTTCTTGTGCAAGGGGGTTACTTTGGCCAGTTTGAAATCTTGGGGGACCTGTCCCTGTTTGATGGAGAGGTTTACTATGTGGGTGATGATTGGAGCTATAGAGATGGCTGAGTCTCTGAGAAATTTGGAGGGAATGTTGTCATGGCCTGTGGCCTTGTGGGGTTGGAGGGCACTCAGTTTCTTAATTACCTCATCAGTTGTTACCATAACTAGTTTAAAATCGTCTTTACAAACACCTAGGTTTTTGTAGAAGGTTGTAATGTGCTCTACACCAAAGAGCCCAGAGTGGGAGGGCAGTTTGTTAACCAGAGTTGTTGATATGTTTGTAAAGAAGATATTCAAGTAGTTGGCCACATCAAGGTTGTCAGTGATGAGAGTGTTGTCAGATTTGATGTTTATGTTCGAAAATCTGGTTTTTAGTTTCTGACCATAGCTTAGTTGATTGTTTAGTAGCTTCCAGAGCTCATGAGGATTGTTTTTGTTTTCCTCAGCTTTATCATTAATGAAGTTACATTTAGCTGATTTGGTCATGGCAGTTACACTGTTTCGTAGTTTGATTCGTTGTGTATTTAGGTTGTTCAAACGAGCTTGGCGAACACTACGAACTACACTACACTACACTACGAACGCTACGGCCATACGGTGAGGATATATTACGCCTTTTAAGAGATGCAGCAGGAGCAGGTGAAGGGAGTCCTGGGGGGAAGTCATACATTTCCTTCCACTGGTGGCCGGTGGAAAGTCTGGTGACGCGAGGTTAACTGGCCGGTGGTCCCACAGTGGCCCACACTCGGGAGGCAACAGAAGGATCAACATGGCAATGGCATCCAGAGAAGTGCTACTTCCCGGCAGAGGGCCAGGCAAACAGCTGGCATGTATGTGTGTCTCAGCCCTTCTCGCTCTCACATTGCGTTTTCCTTTAGTGCACATTAATGCTGTAGTCAGTGTTACTGTACTTACCAATGTTGTCATCTCTTAACTGGCAATAGGCCTACCAGAATAGTGTGAACATTGGACGGAAGCTGACAACAAAATGTAAGAATTATGTAAACAGGCAAGTGATGTCAGACAGTAACGCACCGCAACGGGATCATAGCCTATCAATTAAGGTGTTGATCGTCATGATGGATCAGCTGCTGTAATACTGAGCTATGCTACCCTCTACTGACACAGAGGGAAAATAACATGCCCCACCTTCACTGAGTTTTCATGACATAGTTTTGAATGACCTCATGGTCAAATAGGCAAGGCAGGCAAGTTTATTAGTGTAGCACATTTTCATAAACGTATAATTCTTTGCAAATTATTGTTTCTCAGTTACACATCCATGGGCTGAATGAGATGCCACTAAAAGGGACAAGACATGTGTGGTATTATTTTGTTCGTCTAACATCCAGGAGTGAGAAAATGTGTGATAGCAGTTTCAGAAGGGCAGCTGAATGCCATTTTAGTGGTATACTGTGATTATGCAAAACCACATAATTAATTGTTGTCTAAACTCAAAGTATTCAAATGTATGCACATGTCTGATGTTTGTACCATGGATGGACATGAACAACATCACAATATAACAACAGACATGCTGAATTATACTTCTGGTAGCCATGCCGGGTAAATCCACATGGCTGCCTTTCTGAAACAAGGTACATCTTAAAACATAATAGAATCATGAATACCTCTTTTTATGAGTTTATGAGGATGTAGAAACCTTTTAGACATTACTTTGAAGAGTCAGGAACTCTCAAACTCAAGGTTGTACCCCAGCACACAACTCAACTCAGGAAACATGTAAATGGGGATCACACAACTAGACTTAGGTTAGAGATAACACACACACACACACACACACACACACACACACACACACACACACACACACACACACACACAGTATTATGTTACTTCTGGAGATACTGATTTAATGGTTCTCTATTTAGCCTTCTAAAAACACATCCTTGTCCTATCTATCAGAAGTGTGGGTGGTACATAAAACCACACACGGTTTGTGGACATAGTCAAGCTAAAACTTCTGTGAGAGTGGTTGCGCTACACCCATTTAAAGGATGTGACACTTGAGTGCCTTTGCTGGTTGTGGAAAACTGAGATTATTGAAGAAAAACCCAGAATTTCAGGAGACATTCAAACAACTTGTCCAGTGTTGGGATGTTTCAACAGAACTCTTTGACCAACTGCAGCAGTTCACTTGTAGCTGGTACCTGTCTGGGACCACCTCCAGTGACGTGAACAAGATCCGTTACCAGATTTTCTGTGCCAGGAGAGGGGAGGCTGATTCCAGTCAACTCCCACCATGTAGAGAATGTTTTTTGATTGATTGATTGATTGATTGATTGAAAATTGTATTAACAGTTTGCAGAATTACAGTACATTTCAAGCACAAACTCAATACAAAGGCTGTTAACTGTGAGTGGACGACCCAATTAAGCATTACACTTGTTTACAACAGGGTCCACCATGTTCAAATCATCAAAACATTTAGAGACGTACAAATAGACACTTCTATATAGACAAAGAACAGTACAGGAATTCATCATAATGGAGGTAAAAAGGGAAAAGAAACATATACAGTGAGGGGAAAAAGGGGGGGGGGGGGGGGCGGTGGGGGGGGAGATTGTCTAATTGTCCATGTCCTCTGTGCCAATTACCAGACTCGAATATGGAGATGCTCTCTGCAGACTCTGCACCAGATCCCATACAGAGTGGATGGACAACTGTTGCTGGTGGGCAGTTAGCAATTCACTGGATGCGCACAGCCCCTTTACCAAATGTAGTCCTTGAGTTTTTGGCTTGTAAATGTGCAGGTCTATGCAAGCTTCCTAACTGCAGTTGTCTGAGTGGGTTGAAATGTACAGACCTCTGCAAACTCCAGAACTGTACAACCAAGCACCTGAGGAAGACTCAATGCCTACAGTTGAACACAGTTCTGATGAGGAAGAGATTGCGTAGTTCTATGAACTCATTAACTGTTTCTCTAGAAAAGTCTGCACACACTGCGATCATTTTTACTATAATCTTTCAAGACCCACAGAATATTTAATAGAATTCAGAAAGGTCTCCGAAATTATTATCATCTGATTAGCTTGGGGTTACGTTTCGGGTGAATTATAAAGAGATCGCAGGTCGATCCGTTAACCATTTGCTAATTTCTGGTTGATGACCTGGGCTAATCTTTGCCTTGGACCTGACTGAAAAGGCCTTAGCAAGGGGAGAACAGACGGCAAAATACATTTGGCAGTAAATGAGACTGATAATATTTGATTATCTTGATTATAAAAAACGAAAACTATTGAGCTTATTTGTTGTTTATTTGCTACACATTTTTTTTATTTGTTACGTATTATTGAGATCAAGATCAACATAAAAATGATGAATAATTGTTAACATTTTGGATTGAAATTGACCTTGACATTGACCTTCGACCTTTGACCAAACTTGAATTGCTTCAGTCATCTCAGAAATCAACTCAGTGCCCCAGAAAACCTATACTTTGATAGCAGAATCATCCAAATCGGCCCATTATAGTTGCCAAGTTATGCCATTCACTATGTACCAATTTCTTTAATCAGATACCCGATATAAGGCCAGTTTAAGATTGCTATCATATCATTTCATAAACTACAGACATGTAGCAATACAAAAATCATATCCCTTTTAGTGGTACCGATATCCCAGAAATAGGCCTCTAGCCCATGGACTATGTCTCGAAACAGGGCCTCATGTATTAAGTCAGGACTCAGGACACTGGTGAAGGGTTGGCTGCAGGTTAAACTAGGTCCACAACATCTATTCGTGTTTAACTATTACTGTAAACTCCACAAATCTAAGAATGTATATATTCAATTTAATTCTGGTTTAATTCTGTGCAAGATGAAGACATCATCATGGCAGACGTACTTGTGGTCGTGGATGAGGGGATGAGGCATATACATAGAAAGGTAGACTTTCCGCCTTCGCGTCGCGATACAGGTAGCTCCAATGAACTAAAGTTTTCAAAAATGTGTTGATTCGTTAAAGGTCCACTTCACCACTTTTCAACCTATCTTCATATACTGTAATAGGTCCTCACTAATAATCATGATAAAATGGCACGATTTTTTTGCAATTCATATTGCCCCAGACAAGCCAACTAAATTCGTCTGGAACCAGGCTATAACCAACCAGGGCCCAGTATTCAAATATGGTGCGGGATATTGCAAAAAAAATCTAATACTGAGAGGGACAAGACTAATATCCACGCAGTGATATTAGTATCGCTACGCAAGGCTAGTTAATTTCACCATATCATGAAGCAGTGGATAGCATATGCGTGCAAGTATCAAAAAGTGGAAAAAATAACAGAGAACTTGAGAGACCACTCAACTGAGGAGACACCAGCAGCAGCACCTCCCGTGTTGGAAGGCCAACTCCCTCTCCTCACTTTGGGGAAATGGACCTACCATTTTGTTCATTGTGACATTCCTTGCCTGAAAT
The DNA here is from genome assembly GCF_951216825.1 of Electrona antarctica. Taxonomy (NCBI): domain Eukaryota; kingdom Metazoa; phylum Chordata; class Actinopteri; order Myctophiformes; family Myctophidae; genus Electrona; species Electrona antarctica. The sequence goes on along the minus strand of NC_136790.1, from coordinate 28,889,829 downwards.
GTTAATATATTAACGTGTTGTCCTGTTGTCCTGTTGGCATTCATAATTGCCCTTGTTATCAAATCTCAGCCCTTGTGCAAACATCAATTTTCCGGGTGGGAGGGGTAAAATACACATTTTTATTATTTTCTATTTGACCAATATGTGATTTGAAAATGTTAAGAAACCCTGAACAGATATTTAAAACGCATGATCTTTGTCTTCAGACCTTTATAACCATTACCACAATAATGACATTTGAATGGCTCCTGACTTGGTATGTGGACAACTGGACAATACCATGTTTTGTTTTCCATATGGGCTATTCTGCATTCTCATTATTTTCTTGCAAGTTGTAAACTAACTTATTGTGAATATAATATATAGAACACATGGTTTTATCTTACAGTTGGTTTATCTAGTGACACTGGTTACAACTAATTTATACAATCCAATCCTTGGATGTAAAATGTATGGGGCAGTGCCATGCTGTTACCAGCAGAGGGACCTATATTCCTGTCATGTCCCACACTGCTACATAATTCTTGGTCTGTGGTCAACGCCAGGCTAAATTAGCCAGGCTAAGGCTGAATGACAACACACAGGAGGTTCATAACAAGCAATATTTCTCAAACAATGGGGTTTGCTGGTTAATCAGTAATGGGGACAAAAATGGTGACACAATAAAACTCTCCAAGGGGTTTGTGATAAATAAAAATGGGCCTTTTGGAACTGAATCATCAAAATCTTCTATGTTATCCTTATCAAATTCCAGCCTTATCTATTTAGAGTTAGACTGAACAGATCAGGGAGAGGAAAGGTCATTCCACCAAATGGTCATTGGTCAGGTGGTCCTCTGTGTCCTCTGTTTCGCATAGACAGGAAGGGGTTATCAGATAGGAAGTGGAAGTAGGAGCGTCCCCCTCACACGCGCACGTGCACGCACGTGCACGCACACACACACACACACACACACACACACACACACACACACACACACACACACACACGCACACACACTCCTCCCTGGGCTGTCCACTTGCCTGCCCATCCTGTGGTTGTTGAGCGGTTTGAGCCAGGAACCCCCCTCACTGAGGCTATGGCTGCCTGCTTATATTTTGGTAATCATCATCCTCTCCGACCTTCTGGCCCGATCCTGGCGCCAGGAGTCTCCACACCTCCCGTCAACCCCCCACCAGTCTGCCCCCAGCTACCCCGACCCCGCTGGTAATTCAGACCAGCTGTTGCAAGGTGCCTTGCCCACTCCCACCCACCATACTCACACTTGCCTTTTCTATAAGCCTCGGGTTGGTCATTGGAAGAAAAATAGCTGGCATTGGGGCGTTTGTTGGAGGCTGCTAAACTCTGCATGGGGTCTTATAAAATAAATCCCAGTCAATCATAGGCCTAGTTCCACTTCTGTAACTAATCAATGTGGTGTCTGGATTTAATGTTGCCAATATGGAAAACGAATTCCGCGGGTCATGCAATGGCAGAGAGTCAAACTGCTGCATTGGCCCATTTGTTTTTCTGCATGGCCGTCCGTCACTGACCTGCATTGCACTGTAGTTTCACAACCTGTTTAGACGTCATGGTATGGAATGTATGTCACCATGGTCTCAGAGCAACAAAGTCTAGCGCTCAATCTTTGCTTCCCCCCCCCCTTTGCATGTCTTTATAGGCTATCTCTTCATTGGAGTCACATGAAGAGCATGTGCGCCCTCGATGAATAAGTGATACTGTGTGGGTATTGAGAATTACTGCATGGAATGTCTGCCGAGAGGACCAAGACCGAGAGAGAAAGGCTTCAATGTGCCACAGATAGCTTCCCTCCTGTAAGGAATTTGTGCAGCAGGAAAGGAAGTGTGTGTGTGTGTGTGTGTGTGTGTGTGTGTGTGTGTGTGTGTGTGTGTGTGTGTGTGTGTGTGTGTGTGTGTGTGTGTGTGTGTGTGTGTGTGTGTGGTTGCGTGTGCGTGTGTGTGTGTACTTTTATTGTGCTTAACTTTTGCAAACTTGAGTGTTTTTGGCATCTAGGGGCTCTGCGTAAAAGAGGTGCCTCTCTGTCTAAGGCCTAACCACAGAGGGACTACGCACCGAGACGTTGGGGAACCCTGAAGCTTTTGATCCCCCCTTCACTGCTGAGTAATGGCCCGTGAGTGAACTGTTGGGGTCTGGTGTGTGTGTGTGTGTGTGTGTGTGTGTGTGTGTGTGTGTGTGTGTGTGTGTGTGTGTGTGTGTGTGTGTGTGTGTGTGTGTGTGTGTGTGTGTGTGTGTGTGTGTGTGTGCTCGTGCGCGACTGTGTGCGACTGTGTGCGACTGTGTGTGCGGCTGTGTGTGTGAGAGAGAAAGGTTTGTTTTCTCTTAGTGGTGGTGGTGGGGTTGCTTCATACAAATGCAATGCATGATTGTCAGAGGTTGGCTGGTTGTGAGACGGGCAGGATGGAGGGGGCGGGGGGGGGGCTGGTACAAAGAGCCGTTCTGGTGGAACGGTGGAGGGGAAAAAAGTTCATGCTGCATTGGGATTTCCTGCTTTTGCCCTGGCTGCTCCCCCCTCCTCCTCATATCTACCCACTATGGTACATGTCTCTGTCCATGGAAACTGCACACTTTCTCAACGGTGATTGATTAAGTAAACGGTTCGCAGCATATTGAAAAGCACCCTAGGGATCATGGGAGAGACTCTCAAAATCTAGTTTCCATAATTCCATTTCCTGTCATCATCTATCCACTCAAAGGCTCGGGTGGATGGATAGTTTAGAGCCTCAGCCAACGTTGATACATATATCACTCATGGCTTGTGGTGCTCCCACTGACATGCAACCAATCTGGACAGGTGCTATCTGATCTCTTATCAGCCACAGCTGGAATACACATCTATTGCACTGACTTTGGGGTTCTGTGGGAGCGAGCTCAGATATCACACTCCCCTACTACATTATTTGCTCACATTAAACCCAGAGGACAGGTGCTTCCCCATTTGGCGGCCCTCAGACACTATCGTGTGGGTGTCAAAGAGGAGGTGGGGGCAGGGTGCATGGGGGGCGCCAGAGCGTAAACCAGGTCCACTCTCTTCCAGGACTTTGATCTTAGGTGTTAGAAGCAGAGCTAAGGGACATGTGTCGCTCATTAGCAGCGTGGTGAGAGCGGTGCACTCTGCGTGGCTACTCACAATGGACGCTTCTCCTATTTGTGAAGCAAAGCGGAGAGGATGCTGTGAAAAGGACTATGACTTGTAGTGATTCTACTAATAAACCCCACTCAGCCACGATGAGAGTCACTGTGGCTGTGTGGGTTGGGGTGGGAGTGGGGGAGGGGTGCCATGTTGGAGGACTTAACTCTGTGGCCGGGAGAGACTTTGAACGAAAGCACAACAGTCATCATTCAAAGAATTTACTAATAGAGGCCATTTCACTTTAATGTGCCAAACATATCTTTCATTAGATCCTTTTTTGGTGTAACCCTGTATGCTAAACTGATAGCACAGGAAGTGGAATAGACGATTTCATTGAAAAGCCTTGCTGCCAGCGCTCACTGTCTTGCGAGGGGAGGGAAATGGAAACCAGATGTCTGAGATCCACCATGAACATGTCAAAGCTCTCGGACTATGTCAGTTCCTCCCTGTCCCATTGGTGGAGCGGGCCTATTCTGCACTGTCATCAGTAATAGCTGCAATACGCCCTCCCAATAGACAGCTCATACATTTGTGGCTGCAGTTACAGCCCAGAAGACACTGGGAAAATAGAAATTTCAAAGTTACAAAAAAAAGTTAATTTTCTCTCTGTTCCTTAGGTTTCATGCCTCACCACATTCCTCAAATTTCAGTGTAACTTCCCATATCCTAAGGCCCAGTCGGGTGGCAAATCTCTCAGCACTCCTCTCTGGATAGATTGCTTTCTCTTGGCTTGAGAAAATAACAAGCTACAGAGTAATGACTTAACAAGCAACAGGATAATGGCTTCAACATGTGCGAGATTGTGTGTATGTCTTTGCGTGTGAGTGCATGAGCACGGCATGCTTGCGCGAGTGCTCGCATGTGTGTCTCTCTCTGAGTGGCTATTGTTTGCAAATCAACTACACAGACCTCTGTTTGGGGAGTTGTTTGAAAGCTACACCGCTGATGAATAGACTCTTCTCCAGGTTTGCAGTCTCAAAGTCCTTGGAGAATCAGCAGTGCTTGGTGCGTCACAATGATGGGGACAGCCTGTGTGTGTGTGTGTGTGTGTGTGTGTGTGTGTGTGTGTGTGTGTGTGTGTGTGTGTGTGTGTGTGTGTGTGTGTGTGTGTGTGTGTGTGTGTGTGTGTGTGTGTGTGTGTGTGTGTGTGTGACTGTGTGTGCGTGGGGGAGTTGTCAGTGGGGGTGCCGGGTGTTTTCCATCATAACCAGCTGCTGCTTAGGCCTCCCACACAGAAGAACACTCTTGTGTGTGTGTGTGTGTGTGTGTGTGTGTGTGTGTGTGTGTGTGTGTGTGTGTGTGTGTGTGTGTGTGTGTGTGTGTGTGTGTGTGTGTGTGTGTGTGTGTGTGTGTCACACAGTGACATAGGTATGTATGTATACGTGTCGTGTGCATGTGTGTTTGTTGAGGAGGATGTCAGAGAAAGTGCTTGACTGTATGCTGTCGTTAATGATACAATATGACAGCTGTACTATGTACAGTATGAGTGTGTGTGTCTGTATGTGAAAGCAGGATTGTTAGTGTTTGTGCTACTTTGACTATCTCTAGGAGTGTTTTGATGCCGTACATCTGTTCTCCAAGGCCCTAGCCCCCTCAGCTGCTTCCTGGGTCTTAGTGCGCCCTTTGATCTCCATTGAAACAAATGGAAGAAGTGCTTGGCACTTTCACACTGACAAACCCATCTCCCCTTCCCACCTGCATGCCCTTCTGAGTCTGCATGCTCGTGTGGAGTTTGGACCAACGCCGATATGTGGCTGTTCATGGGCCAACAAAATGGCACATTACAAGCACTTTAATGACTCCATTTTCCTTTCTGCATCAGCGTTATGCCATTATTCGGCAGATGTTACAGTGACATGATCAGACTTGCTGCAACGGGTGTTGTTCCCTTTACACAGCGATCACAATTTCATCAAATCAAAACCTGGGAGACTAGCTTAGTCTTAACCTGGGAGTGAGAACGAACCAAAACAATGTGTTTCTCAATGCACCACCTGATGCAGTTTAGGCACTCCAGAAACATGTCTTGACACGAAGATGAAAAATTTAACACAACCTCTCTTTCACAATACTCTGCCATGGCCTTCGGCAACAGCTCAACGTCCCATGCACCTTGTCTGGGAAATTTAACTCAGGTGCATTCCACTGTGGGATGACAAACAGGTGATCTGCTGCTCTGCTGTCAAGTGGAGAAGACGGTACTTCTGCATAGCCATGGTGTCTGGTGCTCTAATTTAGTGAAAGACTTCGTTGTTCCTTGGTTTCTCCAAATTTCCCCCCTAATTTAGGAAATTGCTGCCAATTCCCCCATGTGTACACCAGAATTATCAGTGTTGCTGCCAACACCATTTTGTGAGGTTCATCAGCTTTAACAGCAGATTTAGCTTGAGTCTTTAGTTGAGCGATTGTAAAACTATTAATGAAGCTGTGTGTGTGTGTGTGTGTGTGTGTGTGTGTGTGTGTGTGTGTGTGTGTGTGTGTGTGTGTGTGTGTGTGTGTGTGTGTGTGTGTGTGTGTGTGTGTGTGTGTGTGTGTGTGTGTGTGTCACTGCCCGTAATGACCCAATACAGTATTACAACACAAGGCCATGATTCTGATCTAACCCTGCTTTTAAAAAACTGCTTCTAAATCCTAGCCTAAATTTTCAGAAAACCTTGAATTTTTTATTCCAAAAATGTAAAAGAAAAACTAAACATAGCAACATCTAAAAGGACACAGTTGCTTTCCCGGATTTAATGGTATAACAACGTATCTAGGCTTTCCAGGTCTTAATGGGATACATGTAGTAAACATACAGTTTTTCTGTATATGGAAGACAACATGTCTCAACAGACTGAGATGCCACGCAAGTATTTTTGGGAGTAATGATAAAAAAGAAAAAAGTTAGGTCAAGATACTCTGAGAATCTCTTGTTTCCTGTCTCAGGGTTGAAGAAGCTGGGTTTTCCCCCCTCCTCCTCTTCCTCCACCTCCCTACTCCTCTCCAATCCCATAAGCCCTAGTGTGAGGCAATGCCCAGAAGGAGAGAGTGAGAGAGGAAAAGCATCGAGCTTAGGCGCCATCCGTCCTCTTCCACCTCTCCTCCCCAATTCTCTCTCTCTCTCTCTCTCTCTCTCTGTTTCTCACTGGCAGTGAGTCCGCAGCAACACATGTCTCTGATCAAGTGCAGCCTGCGTCATCAGTTAGTAAACTCCAGGCTCCAGGAAAACCAACAGAGAGCACATTCATAGCCGGCGACCCTGTGACTGCGTGTGTGATTCATTACTCTTTAATATGCACCCCCTTCCCCACCAACACCACTACCCCCCACCCCAAACCCACTTGACCACCTCTCCAACGCAGCCCCAGGCTGTTCCACAGCCTGATCGAATCCATCATTAGACATACTTGTGGTGTTACTGCTGCTGGCCTCTTTATTTACCAGATGCAGTGGTTGCGTCTCTGCCGCTTTGGCAGCGAAAGTGAGTGGAATTAGTGTAGGATTCTCATAGGTTAGCTTGATGCTCTGAGGTTCCTCATCATTTTTAGTTGTTGTTTTAGTTAGTCTTTGTTTTTGTAGGGGGGGGGGGGGGGGACGACGACGACTGGGAATGATCTTTAAAATGATCACCAACCAAAACAGCTTTCAACTATTGTAACTATTGAGAGGTGCTTAGAATGACTTTGAGCTGCTAGTGTGACACAAAACGATGATTGTTTTAATCAAAATACTATCTGCACTTTCTACTTCTAAGCATAAAACATGATGATGACTGTACTGCCTTTAGCCTTTAGAGCTGCGTTGACAACTGCAATCATTTAATACCATTAAAACACTATCTGGACTTTCTCCTTCTAAGCATAAAACATGATGATCACCCCTTTTCGAGCTGCGCTGACAACTGCAATAATTAGACCAATCCCACTGTTGACGTGATATCATATGCAATTCAGCATTGGAACGACACTAACAAGGCTGTGCCCTAGATATCATAGCACTTTGCCCATCTGTGTGCGTTGGGGAGAAAAAAGGTCCTCAAAACGTTTATTGTACTACTAGATAGCGAGGCTATGACTATGGCATCCCACAGAAGAACAATTTGCAGAAGAAAAAAAAAGAATAATGCATGCCTCCTTTCCCCTTGTCTCAATGGTTAACGTCCTTGTTAGCTCAACTGAAGGCTGTTCCTGCATGGGTTCTGCAGGCTCAGAACATCATGGATGCAGCATGAGTCCTGTTTATGAGATGCTGACAGTTCTTTCCTGTCTCCCAGGCCACAGGCTGTTGCTGCTGCATTGAAGGCCACGCTTTAGTTTTGTACCCTCCCCACCCACCTCCAAAACTGGGCCTGGGAGCAGGCGTGGGTGGGACGGCCGATGGGGGGGATGGGATGTGGCGGCAGCAACAGCAGCAACAGAAACAGTACTTGAGCTCTCTGGCCCGGCCAGCATGCTTTTTTGGGTAAAGTAGGCCAATGTAAACTCTCACTTCCTGTCGGCCTTGTCTCAGAGGGGGAGAGATGATCCTTCTGTGAAGAGGGAGGGGGCTCATGCTGCTCTGCAGAAACCGTTCACACACACACACACACACACACACACACACACACACACACACACACACACACACACACACACACACACACACACACACACACACACACACACACTGGCTGCGCACACACACACACACACACACACACACACACACACACACACACACACACACACACACACACACACACACACACACACACACACACACACACACACACACACACACATACATACATAAATAGAAATACAGCCAGCCATAGAGGCAGGCAAAGAGTGAGTGGGAGAGAGAGAGCGCGAATGAGAGAGCGAGGAATACACAAACACAGTGGGGTTCTGGAATGTTAAACACATGCTTTATGGCATAAATAGCAGCCACTTTTGGTAAATTACAGTGAGTGTTCTGGCGCTGTAAAGCGCACAGCAGGAAAGAGTTCTCAGATTTCAGATCCAGGCCTTCCATTCTCCCTGAGGAACAAGAAGGGGAGCATGTTATGTCTTTATTTCTCCAAGAGAAACAAATACAGAAATAAAATCATAAGAAAGTGAGCAACAGCCAAGTCAAATGTGTGAATGATAAGAAATGCCATCAAAATGGCATTTCTTTCTAAGCATAGAAGGCAATGTCCTTGTGGGATGACTAAGAAGCAGAAACAAAAGGATGAAGAATTTGAGTAGATAGATAATTTAAAACACTGGGTTATTTTAGTATTTCTTCAGCAGAGCCTCAGCTCATGTTTGCAATGTACGTCATCAAACAGGCCTTTTTAATTTTTTTGTAAATTCCCACAAAAGATTTAATAGGCACAGTATAGAACATCCTGGACGGTACAAAATGAACAACCAAATGAGCCACTATCAAGGTTATTCGCGTTATCTCCACATTTGGCCTGGTCTGTATCTGTACATAGATGTTGACGCATCTATCTTAACAAACTTGACACAACAAAGTGTTTATTTAACTCAAAGCGCTTGCTGAAAATAACATTCATAACTTTGCTGTGCAAATGTAGACTATGCACTGAATCACACTGATGCATAATACAACAGTCGTCCTGGCTAGGGGATGTGTGCATATTTCCCTGACTCAGAAGGAAATGAGGAGCCAGTGAGCCACTCCGTGGAACAGCTTACCTCACCCTGCAGCCTGCACTGGCCTGGGCCTCAGCCCACGCACAACCACGAATCTGACTGCCTAGCTGGCTGGCTGGCTGACTGACTGACTGAGAGAAGAGCAGTGCAGTCAAGGAGCCATGGGAACCTCGGCTCCAGGCTGAGCAGACTCTGACTCACTGTCTAGGCAGAGGAAGAAGAGAACGTTATACTCTCCTAAAGGAGGGGGGAAAATACATTCACTCTGTCCAAAGGCCGAATGGCTGGATGTCAGCCCATTGGAATTCCAACACAAATTATTATTTATAGTGATAGCCTTATAGTGATCACAATCGAATACTGTAAATCATGAAACTGTCGAAATAACAAATGTGTCGGACTTACCTGGGCCGCAACTACTTTCAATGTTAGACACGCGCGCGTGCGCGCGCGCGCACACACACACACACACACACACACACACACACACACACACACACACACACACACACACACACACACACACACACACACACACACACACACACACACACACACACACACACACACACACACACACACACAGCAGTGTTTGCACAGTGGCTTTGAGAAGTTGGTGGCAGGTGTGAACTTAGAGCAGGTGCAATCAGTTGTCCCCATCCATCACTGTGTAACCACCTGCACACCTGTACTTAGCTTCAACACAATGGTCCATTTTACACCATCCAATATGAGAATAAATATCAGTTGAATATAAAACCCTTGTTTATGATCTTAGTAGAAATTTTAAACCAACATTTGAACTACTAATTAAAATTAAGCAATGGATAAAGTAATTGCCACAGTTTCTAGTAGAAACTACAGCAAGAGAAACTAAAATTTGTAATGTAATGTAATGTAATTTTCATATATATTTTAAAAGCTATGTAATGACATCTCCTGCAAATATTATTCAATGAATGCAAATGACCAAAAGAAAGTTTTAATAAACATAAATTACTTTATTGAATGCAAATTTCATGAAAAACAAGAAATAGAAGTTAACACACAGGAACAGTACAAAATTTATATAAGACATATCTGGACATTGCACTATAAAACCACCATAAAATATTCAGGAAAGTTTGAAACGGATCTCCATACAGACCGTTTTATTTACATGGTCTTGGGCAACCATACCTCAGTTGAGTAAACACTTGAAACACACGTTCTTTGGTCCCAGCCTTCTTTTTGGTGCCAATTTCCATTAATACTGCAAATGTTTTTTTTTCTTCTCTTTCTTATTATTAATCACAAGTCAACTACTGACTGAGGTAAAAAGAAAAGGCACATTTTTTGGTTTCAAAACGTATAGGCTATATAGATTTCAAGGCACAATTCATATCACATCTTACATAAAAATGGCTTTGGTAGGCATTAGTAACACTGTGGTAACCTTGAGTGCATGACTTGAAATGTCATTAAAAAGAAAAACATTATTATAGGAACACAGCTTCCATAGAAAACACCGAACAAAATGGCTTCTCCTTAACTCTGAAACGCATCAGATTAGAAAGAGGGTTTGGAACTTTGGATGTGGTCAAAATAGAGGCTTAAAATCCTCCCCACTGGAGAAAATAAACTCACGAAGACTCTCTGATGCCTTCTTTATTGATAATAGACTTCCTCTTTTTTGTTAGCTATCTGAGGGCAGTGGAAGTTACCTGTTATCAAACAGTGAAGGTCATGGCTGTAGCACCTGTTAGCACTTTGTCTATCTACAACACAGTACCAGGGACAGCTGTGTGTGTGTGTGTGTGTGTGTGTGTGTGTGTGTGTGTGTGTGTGTGTGTGTGTGTGTGTTGAGGCCCGCTGAGAGTTTTATTCCACCCACGCACCCCTACCTCTCAGCAGCCGTGTCTAGACCATGATCTTGAGTTGGCCAGTACCAGAGACAGACTGAACACTAACCCCATGAGTCCACAAAAGATTTGGTCTTTGGAATCTAATGCACTTTGAACACCGAGCCAGATATTTGGTGATTGTCATGATTATTCAGTTCAGTTTTTGGTCCAGTGCCAAGATATCAACCAAGAATGGCTTGAAATTTGACTTGCGGCAGTCAAATAAAAATGTGTAAATATTTATCAGCTCCTCTTGTGGTTTTGCAGCAAACAAAGAAGCCAAGACGCTTGTGAAACTCTCAACCATAAAGAAGCGTCAGCCCTTACTACCAGGTTGTTGGCTATTCCTTCCAGGGCTCTTCGGACGGTCCCCATGCACTTACGGTGCTGCTGGTTGTCAACAGACTGCTTGGGACTGTGTGCATCTCTTATCCGCCCCCGCCCCCGCTGCCCTCCACCTTCCACTAGCCCTGAGGTCTGCGTGGATCCGTCAACTCCATAGCCTGGCTCAAACCGTGGCAGAGCAACAGCCTGAAGAGGTGTGTTTCTGTAACAGCGACATGCGGCTGAATGTGCGAGAGCATACTCCACACTGGTACTTCTTAACTTCGGCGTGCGTCTGCAGATGTGCCCTCAGGTTGGAGCGGTCAGCAAACGCCCGATTGCAGTGGGGACAGGAGAAGGGACGCTCACCTGGAAGGGGGCAAGACAAAGGTTCAATGAGCACATCATATGACTTTACTGTGATTACTACACTTGCTGCGCTTGAGATGTGGCCATTCAATGGTTTCATCATAATGCCTAGCAACAGTAGTCTACATAGTTCCATGTTAGCGTTATGTTAGGAATAGATTACAAGATGTGTTCAAGTTCATCAACCAAAGAAAGGTGATCATATAAACACACACACATGTGTGCACGCGTGTGCGCGCGCGCACACACACACACACACACACACACACACACACACACACACACACACACACACACACACACACACACACACACACACACACACACACACACACACACTCACTCACTCACTCACTCACACTCACACAGTATCTTGTGAACATATTATGTATATCATTTATATGTGAGTATTGTTGTTGTTTAATAATTAAATGGAATTGTGGGTACTTTTGTTAATTGAGAAACAATTTAATTTATAGATAGGCCTACTATATGTGGCATAGTAGAAATTATGGGCCATGTGAAGCCACCAAAAGTATTTGGCAAAAGGTGCGAAAGGTCACAGAAATGACAGACAGGCGTCTCCAAGTACAGAAGCAGGCCATTAACACCTCATTCTGAAGCTAATGAAGAGACATGAGGTATTTCTGGAGGGGTCTGACTGAATTAGCATGATTTAATCAAGAGCTAAATGAGATTAGTGCCCTAACATACTGCCTCAGGTAGTAAGTGCTCAATGGTAGCTAGAGGTCCTTCAAACATTCTTTGTACCCTTTGACAGAATTCTATCCCTCGTTGTCTTCATTCAGTCTGTGATAAGATAAGTACCCATCAGGTCATTGATGCAGGAACACAGTGAGTGATCAATGGGCCTACTCCGGGCTTCCCTATGGGTGTACTGTTTACCACTTTTGTGATGAGCTCATCGCACTGACTGTATTGAATAATATCCTTCCCCATAAAAAACTTGCCAGATAATGACCATGCTTTAGTTTAGAAGCAACCGATAAATAACAGTTACAACAACCGAAGTGAATTGATTTGCAGCTTGAAGCAGAGGCATGTATGATTTCTTACATGCTTATACCTCATACCTCATAAAACATAATGGAAAGTTGGCAACCAAGTAAGGATTGTTGTTTTTATGTGTGGAAGTGGATCCTATAGAGCCAATGACCTCATCCATCTACTAAGTGAATCTTACCCGTGTGTGTTCGAATATGGCCGCGCAGCAGCCAAGGCCTAGAGAAGGCTTTCCCACAAGTGGTGCATACACATGGCAGAGTGTGTGACCGGATGTGCATCTTCAGAGCCCCAAGGCTGGTGTACTCTTTTGGGCAGTGTTTGCAGAAAAAGGCTGGCCTTGCTACTGTGGCGGGGGCCTTACTCTCCTCCTCTTCCCTTGGACTTCCGTGGATCTTGGAGCCGGTGCATTTCATTCGCTGGCGAGGGCTGTAGCTGTGAGTGGGTTCGGGGCTAGGAGGGTCTGAGGTGCGACCATCGTCCTCCTCTCCACTGCTGCTGGCATTGCTACTCAGACTGGATGGGGAGCTGAGATCCAGTGGACCTGGGGTAGCAGAGGGTTGTGTATGGGAGGGTAGGTATAGGGCTGGGAGAACACTCAGGTCCCACACTATGCCTGTTGTGTAGCAGGTGGCTATTGAACCATTCTCCCCTGGTGCAAGCTCAGAGAGAGGGTATCTATCCAATGAAGTGTCTGAGGGCGAGAAACAAGACGATCTGTTCAAACACACAGCCAGCATAAAACAACAATAATTCGGTCTAACCATGCATGGAGGTATAGATGACACACAAATACACACATCTGATCTGAATTATGTTTTATATTTACTCACATACATGTTTTATACACATTCAATAGTGACACCTATTCTACCCATGCTAATTTTGCATATTCCTGTGTTTGTCCTTGGATATAGGGTATAAAAGCTGTAGGCAAGTAGAAGTTTCATGGGCCATTTCCTCCCACGTATTCACAAGGGGTTGTAACATGAATGGAGCTCTGTCTAGTAGCAAAAAGGGGGAAAGTGCATCTAACGGGCCTCAACTTGATCATGGAGCTGGTTTGTTTGTAGTCAAAGAAAAGAATTGCGCACATGCCACATTCGATAGGTTTAAGGAATATAGGCTACTTGATACTATATATAATTATTCTACAGCCAATTAAGAAAACAGGTGGCTGTGAAGTTTTATGCGCTTATAAGGATGCATCCATAATTATGCATTAACTATAGCTTAGTAAGCGTAGTAAGAGTTTTGTAACTTACCATTTTGATATTCCAGTTCACTATAGTTTGGCTTTTGTTTGGCGAAATATTTTTTGACCAAGAAAGATCGAGGCATTTTCCTTTTTGATGTTAAAAGTATATCCTGCGGGACAAGTTGATCAACAGCACAACACGGCGGAAAATGCAACGGGTTCTTCAGATCTTCACAGAAACAACAATACGAAGAGAAATACCATCCAATAAATCCACGAGATGTTGGGCGACTTATACAACTCTACTGTAGTGTAGACTATAGTGCTTGTGCAGCGCTCTCAAAATGACTAAACGCACTTCTCTGCTGAAAGACTCTGACATAGGCAGTAGGGGTGTGATCGCCCCGAGGGCACACCCCACCTTCCATAGCAATGGTAAAGTGCGCAGAAGAGAGACAGAGACAGAAAACATATGCCTCAAAGCTCAAACTGCTCAATGCTTTAACAGGGCCATCAAGGGCATTGGCCTGTAGACAAAACACAGTAAACAGCAATGTCTGCTTTTTAATTTGCAGCCCGTTTTATTCAGTTGTTGCCTTTAATTTCTTTAATTTCGTCAGTTTTATGTGAAGCACTTTGCAACATTGTATTATGATTATTAGCCTATAAAAAACGTAACAACAAGGATAAAAACAGCTTGGTAGCTTCATTGTAGCCTACAATCATTTCTGAAATGGCCTATATTGTCAGGCCTAGCCTCTATGTTCTTAATCGTTAAAAGTCATACATTTTAATGGTCTTGAAATTCAAAAGTAAACATTTTGTTCCAATTCTAAATATGATGAATTGAATTATTGAATGGTAGGCTGTTGTCAACTTAATGCAAAAAGGTAATTTCTAATTTGTGATTGTGACCCTAAAAAAATAAAAATAAAACAGCAACAATAAAACAAAACAAAACAGCAGGAGCTCTGCAATCAGTCAAATCAGTCATTGATTTGTTGTTGTCAGTCCAGTCACAGTGGCACAATTGCGCCACCTTTTGGAATAAACTAGCAATTTGAGACTAGTGACAACAAGGTCTGTTTGACTGTTTTTTAAGTGGTGCAACCACTTCAAGGATCAGCAATGTCTGTAATTCCTATGTGGGTATGGACGTTCTGCAATGGTATGTTCTGCAATGGTATCTGTTAATTGTAATTAAAACAACACTAGTCTTTTTTATTTAATTTAATTTAATTTATTTATTGTGGGGTGTGGGAGGCTACATGGGGCTCCATATGCGACTTTTAAAATTCAGATTCCGCCCTCAAACCGTTTGCGGTAACACTATCCCCCAAACCCCAATTAAATTAAATTCCAATATAATTGGACTTTTCCCAAGGAAAAAAACAATAGGCCTCGCAAATTATATTTGATGCAGTCTTGGAGACACCCCAACAAAAACAGCGGCTGATTAAATTTACATTTAAATTAATTTAAAACACTAAATGCTATTAGACAGCGCCTGTGTGTACAGCATTTCAAAAACAGATGGCTCTTCATGCGCCCTCTGATTGGTTGGTGGACCTCTAAGTAGGCGGAGAAAGAGGAGGTGCCGTGCGAGCAGCTGAGCTGTTGTTATTTCCAAACAGTTGCAAAACAGCAGCCACGAAAAAAGAAATATTGGTGTATGCATCAGTTCGATAAGTTAGGCTACATTTAAACTGAAGTAGGATATCTGGTAAAACATCTAAAATTGTCACAATTTAAGAAAATGGACAGCGAATTAATTTGAGAGACGATCCCCATCATCCAGGTAAGGTAGGCTATACATGTGACATTATAGCTTTATTACACATCTGTAAATAGGTCGTCCAACAGTTTGCACTGAAACCAGACTGATTTAGACAGAGACACGATAAAGTATAGCCTTGCTCTCATCGTTTGTCTGTATAGCTGCAGGTGCATGTGTGACTTAGTTACGTCCCTCGATCGCTCCATTAAATATCAAAATACTAGTTCACGAAAACCGTTATGTTCGGAGGTGACAAATACAACACGGGAAGACACAATTCGGAATGTTGTTTTTATTTTTGTGTGCCACTCCCATGAGGCTGTATGCCATAATCTGTAGCCATGCACTGTTAAACACTAATGTGTTCTTATTATTAACTATAAAGCCATAACACTGTCGATAGTGTTATATCATTATTTTCGTTTCGTGGTACGTAGCCTAATACCCCTATGCTGGTGTTCAGACTGCATCTGTTCCAGATGTTGATGTTGACTTAAATCAGTTCGCATGTCCATGCTCACTGATCGGCGACGGAAATGTCTACTGCTTGTCTGCTTTTCCAAACTCTGCAGCCATGGCTCAGCCTCACACACGACCTGTAGGCTAGTCTAGTGTAGGGCATGCTACTGTAGTGTAGACCGTCAGCGTCACCACTCTATTTGTGCGCAGCGCAACTCATTATTGCTATTGAAGTGTTGGCCTGGGTAGGCCTACTACTAGTCTGTAGGCTACAATATCGTTACGTTAATGTTACCTTACCACACCTGCTGGTACCGCGACACCGCGTAGAGAACGCACGAGACTGACGAGAGAGCTACGCAAGTAGGACTGTAGCATATAAGCCCCTCCCCCATGACCAAAAACAGATGGACGCAACAATGGGGCTCTGCGTGCCAGTTGATTA
The DNA here is from genome assembly GCF_951216825.1 of Electrona antarctica. Taxonomy (NCBI): domain Eukaryota; kingdom Metazoa; phylum Chordata; class Actinopteri; order Myctophiformes; family Myctophidae; genus Electrona; species Electrona antarctica. The sequence continues at coordinate 28,873,579 of NC_136790.1, read as the reverse complement.
TTCAAAATCACTGCAGTGCTCTCATTGGCCAATCAATGACCATTACAATCAGTTGAGTTGAGCGAATATATTGTTTAACTTACAATAGGCCATAAGGGTGTCTAGGATCCTCTCAGAAGGATTAGTTATACCGTTATGAAAAAATAACGGGCCAAGGATCATAGATGCTACTTGACAACAATGAAACAGAGAGGCAGCGCCAAGTGATGTGATGTAACTGTCACATTTGTCTTTTTCTGTCAAGGTCTATTGGTGGGACATCCATTGAGAACTACAGGAGGGAGGCCAAGCAAGCAACTACCTCACATACACCTGACAGAAACCAAACATGTTCAAAATATTTACCAGTTTGTTTTTTCGGGGAGATGAGGATGCTCACCAAGATCTGAAGTCTGGCGAAGTGGTTGACGATGAGGGCTGGCTTCTAGTCAACCATACAGGTCAGTTCTGTAGCTAAATGGGTGGTTGTTTTTTCTGTGATGATGCAAGCAATTAGTTAATTTTGTTCAGAAAGTTTGTTTTCCATTTTAAACTCCAATGCATAAATGCATGAATATAAATCAGAGTTTTTGAGAGTCTGATTAATATTTCATTACACAAGAGTGACACTTGCCAAAAAGATCGACAACTATGGATCATGATGCGTTGTTAGCTTGTAGAGTTTGGCTGGTTTGGCATGCCACATATTAGGCCTTAAAGTTCCTTACTAATGTGTTTCTGCAGAAGCAGTAAATGAAGTGAGTTCTGTAGCAGACCAGGATACAGAGCACGATGACTCATCTGTTCGTAGGGCGCCATCAAACCCTGCTGTCAATGAGGAAACTGATGCAAACCCAGAAACTGACATTAGGTGAGAGAAGGTGATGTTAACAAGGGAAGAAGTGAGGTCTTCTTTCTAGAACTCAGTAGGGTTGCAACTATCGATTATATTATTACAGATTATTCTATTTATTACTTTTTGGATTAAATGAATAATCAAGAAGCTTTAAAACATTTTCATAATACACACGCATATTTCAATGAATGGATTAACCTTTTAAGACCTATTATTTTATACTAGGTTTGTCACACAATGGTGTCACGCAAACATTTTGAAAATAGCTTTGCGACACACAACAATCAAACAACTCAATTACAATTTGCGTTTGTAGATCTGTTTTTCACATTTTTTTTAAATGCATGAAATTTGTTTAATGATCTTCACATATAGGATTGTTAATCTATCAATTAAATTATCGATTTAATTGATTACTTTGAAATAATATGTGCTCAAGTGAAAGCCTGGCTCAGGGAGTAGGATGCCCCTGCCTTGCAGAGTCCCTAGGCACTTTGGATTTAACATCACGTGTTTTCAAAATCATGTACCCCTAAAACTGAGTTTCAAAATAAAACCCAAAATCAACAAAGAGACTGTGAACCAAGGGCACACTGAGTGGCAAGTGCTTTTGAAACATGTAAATTAATATATTTTTAATTTACTGCATATTAAAGCCAGATGTGTCTGTTCCACACAACAGCGCTACTATTCTGAGCATCCGCAGCACTACATCCCAGGCTAGAGCCTTGGCTAAGATGACCCAGGTGACTCGTGTCCAGAGGGCTCATGCATGGGTTGACCGTCACCAACTGTCCCGCAGCTGCATTCAACGTCAGAACTGTGTTTGCCAGCAAGCCCAGCGCCACTCCTTCCACATACGCAGCACCTACCTCCACCAGCCAGGACGTCGCAACTGCACCCACTAAGGCTCTACTATGACGCCAAGCTAATATAAGCACACAAATTGGTCAGGCCATATACCTTGGAAGTCACATACTCAAATGTAATAGTAATGATTGAAATGATGATTCACACTCACTATATAATCTATACGTAATTATGTACTCCTTTGGACATATTCACATGGTGGCAATTTGGCCCCCTTGTCGAGGTGGGAAGGGTGGTGGGGTAAGCACTTATCTGATCATGGGCAGCTTTTTTATTTGTAATGTGACTGTACACAGCTTTAAGATTAAGATGTACATCTAATTAAATGACACAATGTTTTTTTTGGTTGTGTGCATTTGACTTTTATATATTTGAATTGATCTAAATGTGCTCGATCTAAATGTATCCCCAAACATTTTAAGTTGTGTATTTATTTTTATGCTCTGAGTTTGTATTGCCAGCTTAAAAACATCATACAGCAATAAAAATATTGGTCTTGAATTTGCATTATTTCTTAATCAATGCCAAGCATTCTAATGTCTGTACTATGTTGGTAAAACTTCACCAAGACTAGAGAGAAATATCAGATGCACATACAAAATCTCATTGGTCAGGAGTTAATTACAACTCCTGTCTTCCATTACTGATTTGTGCAGCTGTGGATTGAGTGCAGTTAGTGTTAGTGAACTGAACAAACACTACTTAATCCCCAAATCCATCTTTTAATGTTTTGCTTTGATACAATTTGCGTGTCTCTTTCAGAGTAAACACAAAAATAATGGATTTATCCCCTGAAACAAAATTGAGCAACAACAACAACAATCAAATCAATTACAAGAGTTTTGGAGGCTCACCTGCGGTGGCTGGCACATTGACCAAAGAACAGGATCCTGATACAGGTATGTGTATACCCTTGGTTACGCAAACCCTGCAGGTTCTACTAGGGTCAGGATCTAAAATCATTACCGGTATTTTCTTGACACAGACTTCATCCATCTTCCAAACGAGATAAAACAGCTGGTCTCTGGCGACGATGGTGATCTGACAGCTAAAGACTTCTTTTTGAAAAAATCTGCTGGCGACCCACCTCCTACAGCACCCAAGAAACTTTCTTCCTGTCATGATACACTTGTGCCACTCTATGCAGCATCCATCATCTTTGCCATAGCAGTCACCGTTGCTTTGATCCTGCAAATGTATCTGGGGAAAATTCAAGTATGCCATAATTTATACCTATCTCACATGTACAAGTAGAGCTCAGTCTCAAACACAACTGTAATCTTGCTCATATTTAAACGCCCTTGTCATCCTAGATCAGGAAAGGTGTGCTGGTGACAGATCATAAGTACTGCACAGCGTTAGGTCAAAGGGTCCTTCATGATCAAGGTTCCAGTGTAGATGCAGCCATCGTTGCTGTCCTCTGTCTAGGTGTTGTGCATCCGCATTTGTCAGGTATTGGTGGGTATGTGGTCATACAATTAAGGTATGTTTACTGTAAAATATTAATCACAGAACTATATGAGAATAAATGCTGTCTAAACTTTTATTATCTTTATGTAGAGGAGGGGTAATGCTGGTTCATGACATTCATAAGAATGAATCCAGGGCAATCAATTTTCAGGAAAGTGCACCTTACGCAATAAAGGAGATGTTTCACAATACTCTAGAGCTAAAGGTAATATTAGAACGTGAAACATTTCATAACATGTCTGAATTTGTTTAGTAATGCAGATGTTCATTATATGACATCTCATCCACTCAGCCAGGTCTGCAGGTTGGAGTGCCAAGTATGCTCAAAGGGTTACACCAAGCTCATAAAGTATATGGGAGGTAGGATACTATGGCTTTTTACCTGGTTTCTTGCCACATTTTTTTTCCCATGTCCTTTTTATTTGCCTTTAAGCACAACATTGCTCCATTCCAGCTTGTCATGGAAGGATGTGGTTGCCAGAGCAGCTGCTATTGCCAGAGATGGTTTCAATGTGTCTCACAGTCTAGGTAAGTCAGTGTTTCCTCCAAAGGGGTTTCTCCCACCCAGACTCACAAGTTGACGTAATTATGTAAGTTCAGTTCATGACATACTTTCTTCATTAGTATTTGACAAATTGTTGTTCAACAGCTGAAGCCATAACTAAGGTAAGCAGCGAGAACCTGTCAGGGCGCTTCAGGAGTACATTCTTCCCAGGGGGTCTGGCTCTGGTTCCTGGTGCATTTCTTAGAATGCAGAGTCTCGCAGCTGTCCTCGAAACTGGCCTGTCAGACTTTTACAGTGGGAACATATCGCAAGAGATGGTGGATGAGGTAACATATGAAAAGGATTGTTGCATATATAGTGGGGGAAACATCAAGTAAAAGCAGCGTGTAGCAGAGTGTCTCTGCCTGTAGTAGTCAAAGTTTGGTTTAACCATGGGTTTGAATCAAGGTGGTTAAGTGCACAGAAACTGTAATTGACTTGTACTTCGATCATTCATAGGTGCAAGCAAACGGAGGGGTCCTGAGCAGAGAGGATATCAGTAACTATAGTGCAGAGTTTGTACAACCTGTGGAAGGCCTGTATCATGGTAAATGCTGTACAATATACTCTATATAAAATATTACACATTTGTCATTTGTCAAATGAATTTGGTTCCATGACACTTTTCATTCATTCACATTCTACATATGTGCTTTAATTCCATTAGAATTTAGAGTTCTAGTTACCCCGCCCCCATCTGCTGGTGCTGCCTTGATATCGACCCTCAACCTGCTGGAGGGCTTCAACCTCTCTGAAACTGGTGGTTCACGTAACATATACCATTGGATTGCTGAGGTACATGATCTCAACCTTAGGTGTCGCCTCTTTGGTGATTACAGAAATTCTAGTTGCCTTATTGAATGCTATTTCCCTTTTATTATTCATTTTAAAGTCTTTGAAAGAAAGCGTCATCCAAAAAGGTTTGGATGACGCTATGCACAACTCCTCAATTTCAACTCCCCAGCTTCTTTCTGAGATGCTAAGGTAAACAATTTATTTCCAGAAAATGGGTATTCTGTATTTCACATGTACTGTAAACACTCTTCATTATCAGGTGAAATCCTGTTTTATAATTATTTTATGGACCCAGGAAATGGCATCCACATGCCACCAATTGGGGATCCCAATAAACAGATTTTAAAAAAGCACCTGACGGTGCAAACCCTACCCGCATCAACATCTCTTGTCTTGATTGTGACCGTGGCCATTTTTATTTGTTTGAACCAAACTTGGTCATCTCTTCTGGGTTACTGATCATTCTCACCAACTTTCCTGAAAATCTGACCATTCATTTTCGATTTGACCTGGATCAGTGCCTCTTACTACTTATCTTTTGTAAAGCACAACTCCGAAGTGATTTTGGTGGATATTCTCCCTTACACCCCTGTCTTTGTTAAAGCAAGAGAAAGGCTGATATGCTATGGCAGAAAATAAATTCGTCCTACGCCTCTCCACCAGAGCATGACCCAACTATCTCCAAGGGTGAGGCTGTGGCTAGCCAAGTGATAGTAATGGGACTAGATGGCCTCATTGTATCCGTGACAAGGTAGTGTGTTTGATCCATTTGAATTACATCAAACTTTAATGTCAACACAAAAGGTAACATTCATGGTATGAGCCACTTGGCACTCTTCATGCATTGTTTTAATGTTTTTACATTACAGTTCCTTGAGCAGGCCATTTGGGAGTAGAATCATGACCCCCTCAGGCATTCTCCTCAACAGTCACATCCTTGACTTCTCTATGCCTAACAAAACCGAAGAGATAGTCAATACTCTGGTAAATTACATAAGTAGTAAGCCACAAGTTCACAATAGACAGAACTTCAGTACATTTTTTTCCTTTACTTGTATGTATCTATAGCTAGTTTATAGCATACACATTCCTGCATGAATTATTAACAGAGTGCACTAAACTGAAATGTGGCAAAGAAGAAAGAAAAATAGTGGTGCGTTAGGATAGTTCGGCATGTGCAACAATATCAATATAGATTGTGCAGGGAAAAGCTAAGACTGATTGTTCATGGAGATTTTACATGCAGAGGTTCCAGAAAATTCTTTATGAAGACTTTCATAATTCCATGTTCTTTTGTTGCCTTTTACATTGTAGAGAAACAGGATCCAACCAGGGAAGAGGCCAATGTCATCTCTCATGACCACAATAGTTGTGCCGCCCTGGCATAAATGTGGGAGATATCTGGCATTAACCAATTCAGATGGAGAACACAGTCTGAGTGGGATTACTCAGGTCTACAATGATTCAGTACTTTACAGTATTTTGACTTGTGTATATTTAAATGTGGATGTAGGTACTACCATTACTGTATTGCACTTCTGGTTAGACACCAGTCTTCATTTCATTGTCTTTTTCTTCTTTTAGGTCTTGATAAATGCATTATCCAGCCATAAAGAAATTAATGACAGCTTGTCCATAGGAAGACTTCATCCCCAGCTCCAATCAAACAGCCTTCTTGTAGACTGTAAGACTTAAGTATATGACCCAATAGTTCTTCATTCTACTATGGCCTTTGTTTTTTACACACAAGCATTTGTGTTTATACTTCTGCCCTGCCTTTTCACTTTTTAGCTCGGTTTCCAGAGGAGGCGGTGCAGATGTTGCGTGGAAAGGGTCACATTGTCCAAAGGGTGAAGGCACTATCTGTGGTTCGGGGTATCAAGTGGAACAAGGACTATGGACCGTGAGACAATCTCCTGCACAGGATATCGATAGTTTAATAAGAACAAAAGAAAAACATACATTTCTACCTAATACAGTTCATATTTATAGTTTATGTTGTCATGTAATTGAAAGCTGACGGTGTCTTAACTACAAGGATGAGAGAATGTGGTGTCTTATTTCATTGTTTATTGTATTTGCAGTAACAACCAGTGACCAACAGAGGGCAGACTACTCTACGAAGCAATTTTCAACTGAAGCAGTTGAAATGTATAACTTGTTTCATGTATAATTAATTGGCTATAAATTATTTGTGGTGAAATGGCTGATTTATTCTGTTTATTTGACAAACTTTTTTTTTTTTTAGTTTATTGATCATCTTTTATAGCCTATAAAAATATCAGCTTGCGCTGCTCGTTTCAATTGATCATTTACCTGTAAATAGTTTCACTTTAACCTAATTCTATTCCATGGAATGTTAACTGCAGCTTTAAATAAATGCAGAATATTATGTCTCCAAGGTAAAATAAGTAGATAGCCTACATACAATTGGGCGCGTTCGGAAATACCGCACCGGAGCGCACTCGCTCGCCTATTAGTTTGCATTGCACAGTGCGCTCAGCCTCAGTGCGCTATTTTCGAACGCGCCCAAGTACATTCGTTTCATCACAAACTAAAACATAAAATAATATAGTGTTGAAGCAAAATAAATAAATTAGGCTCAGTATTCCCCTTCCTTGAAATTTCAAGCTGATCTTTATTTCAGGCTATCTGCATGCTGTAACGACCTGGACCTGCCACTTGCATTAGTTGCATACATGCATCTACACACGACCTAGGCTTGCCTACCTGTGGATTGTGGAATGGAATGATGTGTCACTTGGAGCACTGTAGATAAAGTAGCATAGGGCTCTCTTTCTTTCCTGTCTACTGGCTTCCAATCAAGCAACGCGCACACTACTAGCACACAGTGAGTAGGCGTCGCCGGTCACTGCCAGGTCACTATATCAACTCACTGGGAACGCAGGCAGACTTGAGACTACTTTATTCATAGGAACTTTGTGACGAGTTCAGACCTCGGCTCGTGCTCACCGATGCAGAATGTCAGTGACATTTAAATAATTGGCCTTTGAAAATCCTGAGTAAGTAGATCTATCTATTATTAGCCTACTGATTTCATCTGTGTTTAATTAAGAATGTTGCAGTGAAACCTTTTATCTTAGACAAGAACCAAACGTGTCTTTATTTCAGCTGGGGTCAAGTGGATTTAGGCTAGCACAATGTTGCCACCACCAATTTTGTATGACCCTTGTACAATGATGACAATTCATTATTCAGCTGAAAGTTGAAGAATTTTCTTTCATTCCTCTCTTTAACTCAAATATGTTATTGTTTTGTTTTTTTATGATATTCTGAAATGACTTTGCACACACTACAGTGAAAATTATTAGAATTAAATATTAGAATTTTGTCTGCTAGCCTCAACTTTTGCAGAAAACTATTGTGCAAACAAGGAGTCTCATGGAGACCAAAGCAGGAGGAAAAGAGAAATTCTTCATTGTGACAAGAGGCAAGGCGAGGAAAGGCTTCTCCAGAGGATGCATTGGTCGTGTGGAGGCAGAGATACAGCATGGGGAACTGATGGGATTGCTCTACGGCAGTGGCAGCAATGCAGGCAGCCCCAAGAGTGGGGGGGTCGTGAGATCTGATGACACGTACCCATTAACCCGCCACCAAGCTCAGCTTCTGCTCTTCGTGTCCCCATCAAGCAAACGCCTAGAGCTGCTGTGTAATCCTCAGCTGTTTTCTGCCATCTGTGAACTGTCTCAGGATGACCTTGTGGTGGTGAAGCACAAGAAAGGACACATGCCAGGGCTGGTGAAGAACCTTATGCAGATCGGCAGGAAGGAGAACCAAGAAGATCTGCAAATGCTTGGCTTTGAGGTTGAATTTGTGGTGAGTGTATCTTTATAGAGGGTATGCGCGTGACATCATCATCAAACCAGGAAGTTATGCACGAACGCCTACTGAGTGGCAAAAACGACTTTCTGGCCTTGACAGCCCATACATCCACACAGAAAAGTCATATCTGATTGCATTAAACAACATTAAACAATGTTAAACTCACTTTGCCTGTTGCTTTGCCACTCGATTTGCCACTCTATGTGCCATATAGTGCCATTCACTTTAAGCATGCGCATACTCTCTATTGGCAATATGAGCCAGACAAGATATTGGGTTGAAATGTATTTTCTCATGTGACCTGCCTATTTCAAAAAGGAATATCCACTCGTAATCGAGTATTACTGCATAACACTTATGTTGCACAGGAGTTGTAACTGGGAGTTGTATCCCCAGTTACTTCTAACTGGGGATGTTGTGTATTTGATGTATTTATTTTTAACTGAAGGTCCTTCAATTTCCTTTTTACAGGAGTCTGATCCCACTCCATCCAAGAAGCCCGTCCCTCTTCCCTTATTCAATGCAGCAGACATCATCCAGGTGGTCCCTGCTTATTCTGTCCCTGTTGGTCTTCACTGGAGAGACAGCCACTCTGGAGGTCAGTAGCCTGCCCTACTGTTTGTTTATTTGCATGTCTAAGTACTAGTCCACAAGAGAAGAATACAATAAAATATGAGCAAACATTACAGTGAAATAAACAATTAACAAGTGATCACATATACACAATTAAATTGTGTTTGCAAAATGTTATGAATGATGCTCTTAAGTCTAAATGGCAAAGGCTCTAGCCCCTCCTATATAGCCTACAGGTTAAATGTTTGTTTTTCGTTAAACAAACATTAAAAACGCTATTGACAATGGACAGGGTTTAATGTTTGTTTAGTCGCTAACACAAACATTAAATGCCATTAACAATAAAGAGTTTGTTTTGTCTGTTTGTTTTACATCATCATTACCTAATCATAGCAACATGAGTTAGACTTTAATATATTAGCTCTCCTCACTTCACACGGGTGTGATTTTTTTTTTTTTATACAAAAGGGAATTCGCCATGTAATTAGTAAACCCTCATGGCTTTTATTCAACAAAAACATAATCTCTTACACAAAACTGAACTGCTTTACTCAAGCACCTGTGACTACAGTGAGGGCACCAATCAAGTGGCCCTCTACATAAAACCTGAAAAACCGGCCCCAGGTGTTCTGGAATGCAGAATGGTAAAGTTATCACATGAGCTGCCATTTGTGTACATTGTGTGCTCAGAGAGTCTGCATACCTCATATTTAGACCTGTGGCATGTTTACTGGAGGTCAATGTGATGGCATGCAGCATGTGACGGCGCACAAAAACTGTCACAAGACCAATAAAATGTCATTGTCAGACACACACATTAAATGGTGCTGGTGAGAAACAAAATATGAAATGTGGGAACCTGAACCTGATGAAGGTCAATGTGGCCTAAAACATCAACATTTTGCTTCAAATAAACAACTTCATAATAACTACGATTGTTGTCCCTTTGCCTCCAGGTCTAAACAGAAAGGCAGTGTCACGCATAAACTCCATGCCAAATATGGGATCACGTGCACGACAAATGATGGAAATGCAGAGTATCAGTCAAAGCCCCAACAGTTCCCATATTCGCCTAGATGTAGGGTCCATGGTGGAAGTGATATCAAATACAGGGGTCACTGTATATGGAGTCATCCGCTGGATGGGAGTTCTCCCTGGAAAAACGACTGAATCGGCAGGAATTGAATTGGTGAGTTAAAGAACCCTACTGCCATTGATGCATGCAAAGTCTATTAACAGTCATATATTGCATTTATTTAAAATGTACAGTTACAGTATCATAACTTAAAAATAGCCATAAAAATCTGTATCTTTTGACAAAAATAAATTAGCAGTAATGGTATAGCCTATGCAACTATACTGTGTAGATAATCGGCTATGGTCCTTTTTAGGACTTAACTTGTGATGTGTTCTGTGTTGAGAGCTTGCTCGCTTGGCTACGTAAAATGTATTTAAAACACATCATTTTTGCATACTGTAGACAGGCAGAGAAAGTGTTATGTCAGATTTCCATGTCATCCTCACAGAACAATACGATTCAGATTCAGCAATGTTGCCCTTTATGCAGAATAGAGGTTTTTGTGAGATTTGACTACCTTTATCTTGACTCTCACTCTTTCAGGACTACGACGTAAATGGCTGTTCTGATGGGATGCATGGAGGCCAGAGATATTTCTCCTGCAAAGGGAACAGAGCTTTGTTTATGCCAGTTACAAAGTGCAGCCCTGACAGCAGGTTTCTCTGCTCCCCTACATATAAGGAGAGCCTGAAACCCAAAGAACCATCTCCAGCTTGCACATGTACTGTATATATTGTCCCTGTGTACAGTTTTGACACATACTTATATTGGGAGTGGGACAATTACTTTATTATTCTATGTGTTTTCTTTTTCCCCCCCACCAGATGACTTTGAGGAGGATGCACCCCCTATACATGAATCACAGGCCTTGTCTTTGTTGGTGGGAAGAATGAAGGGTATTCAGGGTCACTTTAACTCCTGTTATCTGGATGCCACACTCTTCAGGTACAACAAGTTCAGCAGCACCCCACAGGCCTTGTGCTTCTCCAGTAGCACTTGCTCTAGATTCAGATCAGATTGACTTTATTGGCACAGTATTGGGACCATTTTAATTTAATTTAACACAACTTGCATACAAATAAATTGCAGCATCCAAGTGCCAAGTTGATAAAAGTGAAAATTGTCCCTACAGTCTGTTCAGTTCACCCACAACGCTGGATACTGTCTGCAGCACCCGCAAACCAACAGAACAACCCATATCCTGCACTCTTAGAAAAGAAATCATCAACCGCTTACGCAGGTACTGTACATTATAACTATTGCCCTCAAGTTGGCTAAATATAGGCATGAATGATAATGTCTTTCCACTGGGTAAACAACACATTTTGTTGTATTAGCTTTATTGATATGGTATGGTGGTATTTACAGAGTTACTGTCGAAGTGTCCTTGAGCAAGACACCTAATTGCTTGGTTGGTGCCTTGCCTTGCATGGTTTCCTCCACCATCGGTGTGTGAATGGGTGAATGTAATCTATGTAAAGCGCCTTGGATAAAGGTGCTATATAAATGCACCATTTACCATTTGCATTAGGTCTGTACTAACATGAAATACATGCAGCTACTGTGCATGAGATTGTGAGTCTGTGTGTTTGTGTGTGCGTGCATTTTAGTTTGTTTTAGCCTTTGCATGCTGTTGTATCATTCCTGTGCTGGCACTGATTGCTGCTGTTTTCTATTCAGACAAGGATTTGTTCCTGCTGCAAGTGTGATGAAATTCCGTGAACAGCTGGGCTGTGAAACCTTCCTCACAGAAGAAAAAGGTATTATACAGTATGTGTGCCTGGAGCAATTTTTGTTTTCATTGTTATGATAGAAATTGTCTAAGGTGTGATCAAGATAATATATTTTGTCATTTTTGTATCAAGATAACAGAACCTATGTTTAAAGAGTCATGTAGGCTATATTCTAAATACTGCTTTCCTGCAGATCCTGAGGAATTCATCACAGTTCTCCTGCAGAAGGGACTTTGCATGGAGCCCTTGCTTAAACTCAGGTATGAAACGGATCCATTAATGATAACCTGTCTCGTTTTTCTTTGCAAACTCAAGTCACTGAAGTTCTTCTCATCATAGATCTAGAGGAGAAATGTTTCAGGGGGCCTATACCTTCCAGATCATTTTGGAAAAAGAGCAGGTGGTCCAGATGCCCACCGTCCAACAACTGCTGGACACGTCTTTCCTCTCATGTGACCTAAAGTTTGAGGAGGTGGGTTGTGCTGCTTTGTTATGCAATCTTTCAAAGTGATGATATACATGAGCTTGATTTCTACTTTTCATGTGGGTTTCATGCGCCGAAAATAGCAGATCTACCAGCTCACAATGCATTGCAGCACAACATAACTTAATGCCGCGGTGAAAATTGTTTCAGTTTAATCCAGTTGATGGCTGCTTAGACAGTTATATTGGGCGCTTAGGGGGAAGCAGTTAGGGCTTGGTTGGTGTATTGCTCGGCGACACATAGACTGGGGCTGGGAATCCAACTGGTGACCTTCTGATTACGAGGCAGCCTCTCTACCCACTATGCCCCCAGAGCGACATATTGTTGTGAGATGCTAGATAGGCTATTTTCAGTGCACCCTCACAGTAGTAACTCAGGCTTAATGATTGTCCCCACCATTTCTTCATCAGACTCCATCCTGTCTAATAGTGCAGATGCCAAGGTTTGGAAAGAAGTACAAAATGTTCCCCAACATAATCCCCTCCACAGAGCTGGACATCACAGATCTGCTATATAACTGTGAGTAGGACATTAAAGATTTTTACGGTGCCTTTTACTTTTTGAGAGGCGCTAGCCCCTCCTATGTCCAGCTTTGAGTGTTTGTGTAAACTCAAACATTGAAGACAAAAGTGTGTAAACATAATCATTGAAGACAAAAAGTGTGTAAACACAAACATTGAAGACAAATGAGATGATGTATGATGATAAGAGCGCCCCTCACTTTTTCAGCTTAGTCCCTTTAAAAATACACTCATACTTTCTATGGTAGACATGTTTTGGATGCCAAACTTTGGGGCCATTCTGACTCTTAGCTATGGATTGTTTACTTACCCTAACAGCTCCAAGAGAATGCTTTATCTGTGGGTGTGTGGCAGAGATCGAATGTCCTCAATGTCTTCCAGACTGTAAACTCCAACCAGGGAAAATCAAACAGTACTGCTCCACTTGCAATACACAGGTAAGCAGAGCTGTGGCATATGGTTTTAAATGCAAAGTCACCTCCATGTCATACAACAAAAGTTACACAAGGACTGATGTTGTTTTCCTTCACTAAAAGTACAACTCTTTTTACATGTCTTACTTTTTCTTAAGGTGCATTCCCATCGATTGCGGCAGGGCCACTGCCCCAGAGCTCTGGTAGTGCCACCACAGATGCACACTGATAACTCTGTGCCAAGGCACATGATGCAGCTGTTTGCTGTTCTCTGTATTAAAACTAGTCATTATGTGTCATTTGTAAAATATGGCGCTGACACTCGTTCCTGGCTCTTCTTTGACAGCATGGCAGACAGATGCGGTGAGACAGATTTAAGTTGGCCTTATCTGATAAACAAGTGTAAAAATAAAGTTCCGCATACTTTTGACCTGAGCTTGCAGCCACTATCTTTATGTATTGACTTGTATGTGCAAAGAATTGCCATTGTGACAAAGACATGACCGTTCGTGCAAATTATGTTATGTTGTGGTTTCCCTGCAAGATGATTATTCATGACTACCTTGTTTTCTGAGTTTCCAAGCTAGATTTAGAGATAACACAGCATCTGACGTCTAGGACTGGCTCTTATCTTGGCTTGTGCTGATCTCTAATCTAGTATCCACCTTTTTTTTCAGGTGATGACGAAAGAGGATACAACATTCCAGAGATCAAGGCTTGTCCGGAAGTTGGGGACTTCCTGTCCCAAACGGACGAGGAGCTAGCACGGGCCAATCTCTCTCAGGCCGACGAGCTAGTGCGCAGGCTGCTGTGTGATTCCTACATGTTTTTATACCAGAGCCAATCAATGCAAATTGACAAATAAATACTGCATTAGTCTCCACACTAAGCAGGACTAAATGTTCCCACAACAGTGCCATAATAACCTTGACCTTGTCAGTGTCTTCTTGACATGGCAGTGCATGGCAGCCATAACAAGGTTTTATGCTAATAACTGGCAAAAGAAATGCAAGATTGGAAATGGATGCAAATTATGATTAGAAATAATTATCAAAGTCATGTTCCATTTGACATAAGCCTAATTGATCCTTGTCAGACACTGTCGTCCTCTTGACCTTTGTCAAAATCTGTGTTAATATCTGCCTGTTTTACCCCTCCACAAAAACACTGCAAACATTTGATCTCTCGTACCACCGCCGTGTTGTTGTCTGCACTTGTCTTTGTGATTATTTATACTAGTTTTATAAAGGAAACTGTAACTCCTTAGTGATTTTATGAATTTGTGCTGATTCTCTTGTTTTATCAGATAAAAGTGAAATGTCCACACAACAATTCTCAGGTTAATTTAATTTTGTGTAATTTGTTAATCTACTTCTGGTTAGTCTCTCTCTCTCTCTTTCTATCTCTCTCTCAGTAAAACAAAAATTGACATAACACAACCAAATCTTTGTTTTCTTACTTAGTGAGGAAGTAGCTTGTGCTTACAAATAGCATATCAATTGGAATGCTGAAAACATCTAATCATCTCAAGGATGCTTTCCTCCCTAAGGTTAAAACAAGTTCTTGTCTGATTGTAAGCTGCATATTGTAACTAACATTTTCTCTGAATTCCCTTATTCCATTATGCTATTTACTAGTGATGTGGTGAGAACAGTCATCGGTACGCGTTACGTGTCTCAGAACATCTAGGCAGTCATGGGGTTCCTGGTAGATCAACTAGTTAAGTACACTGACCACATGCTCCCTGTGGGTAAAGTAAAGGCAGTCCTGCGATCAGCGAGATGAGATAAGCTATTACAAATTCTCTGAATTTGGCCTTGTTTGCTAAACTGCACAGTTCTATTCTTCTTTCTATCCAATAAGAGACGACACTCCCAAAACATGATTTAACCTCTACTCTAGTCCGTCTTTACGCTGTAGTATTACAGTAACTGGACCTGAGTAGGCTCTGTACTTGGACCGTTTATCTTCCATACACACAAAATAGCCAATCTACAAGCTCACAACACATTGTAAGCTTGTAGATCGGCTATTTTTGTTTCCCCAAGAATATGGATGCTGAGGTTCAAGTGGTTAATCCACATACAGGGAGATCTAATAGCCTACTATTAAATGCCATCATTTCATTGTCACACAACACCTTGCCACACAGCCCACAGCCTGTCAAGGAATAGGCTAGTTTTATGTTACACCTATACAGGTTGAGAGCATACCTTTTAAAAGCATAATAGAAAAAAGGGTGGTACAATTATGCCTGTGCCTTTGTAATTGTTCCCTAATATAAATTAAAAGTTTAAAAGCACAACTTGTGCTGCACATATAGAATATCATAGATAGGTGTAAAGGTGTTTTGTTAAGGGGTTTAGTAACAACATTCGATACCTATGTCAAGTTAAGTCAATTTTATTTGACCCAAGGTGCTTTCCAAAACATAAGCATATGTATGTGTTTTGTTAAGGGGTTTAGTAACAACATTCGATACCTATGTCAAGTTAAGTCAATTTTATTTGACCCAAGGTGCTTTCCAAAACATAAGCATATGTAATGGGTAATGCGTATTGTGGTCTCTACTGCCCTCTTGTGGAAAAGAGGGCAGTAGTGTAATTTGCTCAGATCCAATAAACGCTGATTTCTAGCCTCATGAAAAACTGATCAAGTGAAACAATACATTCAGCGCCGGCTTCAGGCACAAATCCAGCAGGGGGGGCATATCATTTTTAAAAGGGGGCACATTATTTTTTCCAACAATAAACACAGTGATGCGTTGAAAAAGGCTACAATAGAGTAGACAATACAATTATGCAGCAGCACTAACAGCAAACAAATACGGTGTATTAACGATTCAATTAATTTGAAAGTGTATATATTTTTAATAATCATGAATAACATATAGATTTAACATTTGTAAATCATATTAACATACTCGCCAATATAGACTGGGGGTCAAAGTGCAATCTGGGTGGGAGAAAACGGTATGCCAGAACTAGTAGTGCACAACCTGCACATACAGAGCTACTTTTCAGAATACAATCTGTGGTAAACGTTTTAGTGGTAGATTCTCTTCACATTAACATGATGGGGCACAAAATGTGTGCTATCCGCAGCTGAACAGGACAACAGCTGCTTATTTATTTATTTTTTATAGAAGACTAAGTAAAGTACATTTGCCATTATATTGGGAAATTAGTAAACACAAAATACTGATGTGGTTTTAATAAATAAACTATTCACAACTTTTTGTACAGTTGTACTTTATATTGCAGTAACATGGTTGTCTCAAATCCCAAGGCACATCTGAACTTGTCTGATGGTTCACCAAGAAATGTACAAATGGGACAATACAACTTTTAGTTGAGAAAATACAACTTTTCTTTTCTTTTTTCAGATATTTTATTCCTCAATGCACAAATGAGACATTGCAATCATGATAGAATGCAGGCACAGCAGTTGTATATTAAATAACCATGCATTCTATGAACAAGACTCACAGCAGTTGATATTTTGGATTTTAAATCAAATAATTTTAACTCAAGTCTTCCTTGACCTGGACAGAATAACATTCTCTAGACATTCTCTATCAGTTGTCAATTACATTTCTCGTTACACATTGTGCAAAGAGAAGTAGTTATTAAAGGAAAAGGCACAGTAGTGTTGAAATGATATTGCCCCAAACCAATTCTTAAAGCATACACTTACAAAATATTCTAACAACCCCTCTCCTAATTCCTAACCTAAATCCCGGCAGTACTGCTTGATACTTCTGTTGCACAAGGTTTCGTTCCACACAAATCTTAAACTGTTGATGCTATGCTTTCACAATTTATTTATTTCAGTTATAAAGACTTTTTTTTTGTGGAGCAACACTTTGTCGCTGAAGCCGACATCAGGCACGAGAGTCCTATTACTGTACACATCTGATTCTTGGCAATGTGCCCACACCCACATTGTCCACAAGCAGGGCCGGATTCCACCCCTGTACACACTCTGTGGCTTCGTACACGTGTTTCATGGCCGCCTCAATGCTTTTCCAATGGAAGTCACGTGGTTTGACCAAACAGTTGTGTGTGATCGGGGGAGGGGGGGCAATCAAACACAAGTGTTTGGTCAAACCACGTGACTTCCATTGGAAAAGCATTGGGGCGGCCATGAAACACAGGCAGAGCACAGCACAGTTGTTCTTTATGTGTGTACGAAGCTTGTCTGTGTCTTGTGTTGCATGTGCACGCTTGGTCCTGTAGACAAGTTGGTGACATCCGCCAGCTCCTGCCTGTGGGACAACATGCTCTTCATATGCTCCAGCTTAGCGCGGATGGTACAGTAGCGCTGCTGGCGCTCTTTGGACAGCTTGTGGAAGCTGTCCCTCAGGTCACTGTCTGCGGCTACTGAACCCTGATGGATGGGAGGGCGGCTGTCCGGTCCATGGTGGGTGGTGTGCCATTTTGGAGATGCAGAGCTTGAATTGGATGAGGGGGAAGTAACACAACCCTGGGTGGTGCTCGGTGGGTTACTGCTGCTAGTGGTAGATGTTATAGGATTTGATTGCTGTTGGCCTGTGTGCTGGGGCAAACACTGTTTGTTGCTCTGGGTGACACTGTCTGCTATGGAGCTGCCAGTCTGAGTGGAGACATGACAGGACACAGCAGTGGGATTTACTAGCTCCATGACTGCTGAGGTATGGGTAGCTAAACACTGGGGGGCGCTGTCAGCCAGGATCTCCTCTTGTTGCTGCTGCTCAACAGATTCCTCTATGGTGGAGGAGTTAGATGCTGGGCTGCTTTTATGACCCATCTTCCCATTTAGGGGTTCACAGGGGGGCTGTAACTCAGGGACCTGGGCCCGAGACTTGTGGTTTGGTGTGCTGGTCAGACATACTGGCTCCACTGTCCTCTCCTTGGTATTACGAGGGGAGGCAAGGATTGAGTGTTTGATGATCAGGTGGTCATAGATACCACTGTTGCGAGCACTGGAGGGGAACCGAGGACCAATAGGCAGGGACTGGGCATAAAGGATGCGGAACTCCTCATCAAAGTTCTCTGAGATCTGTCCAGACAGCTCAATGAGGTTGCTGCTGTTCAGTTTACCATCAGTCCAGTTGAACCTGCAGACAATAATGGAACTTAGAAACATAACTGAACAAATGCTGTGGTGTGGGTGGTGGGTGATTTCAGCAGGCACACCTGTTTAAAACAAATGATGTATATGTCATACATGTGCAAATGCAGGGGAGTGGCTATCGTATGCAGTGGCTAAATCCATGACAGAGTTCACCTAAGTTGAACTAAATATGAGGCAGGAGTTGCAAATTTGCTTCACCACCGGTCATGGAAGCTCCACCCCTTCACTTGCATAGAATGGAAGTGAACGGGAGGCGAATAATTAATTTGTGCATGTGAAAATGGGAGCTTGTATGATGAAGAATTTCAGTTGAGTTGGTGTTTAAGTTGACTACACACCTGTTAACACACTGTAGAAAGAGCCTCTGTCATGACAGCATGTTTCATCTGCTCTGACTTGTATCATCTTGCCCCTCTGTTAAATAATCTGGGACCACAACTATTCAGCTAAAATAATGTAACAATCGGGACTTTCCTTGAACAGCTGAGGGCGTATAGCCAGCTGGGGTTTGTAACCAGGCTATTGGGGCTTATAGGCACTCAGGCTCATACTCATGGCCTGTTGGGGTTCGTAGTCACCAGCCCAGTTCAAAGAAAGTCCCCATCGATACGTTGCTTGATGGGGCACAGTCCCAGGTTATTTAAGAGAGGTGCAAGATACTACAAGCCAGAGCATACTCATACTCTAGTCTATATTCTTCTGAATTATAGAAGCTCCAATGTGTGGGGATGGTTGATTTGTATTGTTGTGCATCAGTCTAATTAGTTCGACTGAGCAGTGTGACTGCTTAAATAAGCCACCACCTATACCAAACTGCTGATAACAGTTGAATGGGGTGGCTAATAAAGTCTTCAATCAATCAAAGCTTCTTCATTTAATTTTACTCTTATTTGACTTAAGTGGAGCTGTTAAGTGCATGGTTCTTACCTGTAGGAGCCTGTAGCCACTCTGTTTCCATCAATCAGCATGAATCGCTCATGAACTTTACCCATAATCCTTGCCCCTGATCTTGTGAAATATGTTGCACCGGTTATGGTTCGCACTCGCATTTGCTAAGGATTAAACAAAGAAATATACAGGCTCTTTCAAAACAACATTCAAGGGAGACACAGGTTACATCAAATGTTAAAAACACAACCTTTTACAGTTCAGTTGAACGTAAACATCAAAACCACACCCAGTAGGCCTATTATTGCTTATGTATTATTGCGTCGATTACGTTCAACTCTGTCAAGCACTTTAATCAACCACAAACCTGAAGGTCATCCAACCTCAAACCAAGGTTGCTGCACATCTTGAGGAAAGAGGGTGCATATGACTGATCAAGGAGGATGTAGACGGGGACCTTTCGGAGTGTGCATGCTTCCTTAAGATCCTTAAAGATATCCAGGTCTGTCAGAGAGTCTGTAACTATGGCAATAACCTGCAATGAAAACAATGTTCCAGTAAGTAATATAATTTATTTTGGGCTGCAGCTTTGCTATCCCAGATGCAGCGTGTGATTGTTTTCATTATGATCAAATCCAAGGCCTTACTCAAACATAGAGGCAGCGTCTCTCTGTTGGACACACTGTGATGTGCAAAGCTTCTCTTTGACTGTGGTTTGTTACCATGACAATCAGTTGTCAGCAAACAAATGGGATCCCGACAGGAGACAAGTGAACGTGGTAGGGATCATTGCATTTTTCGGTTTTGTCACAAGTACATTTGGAATTTCACATTGTGTTGTAAACATGCAGTGTGCAACGCAATGAAGACATTTCTCAGTTGTTTCAGACTAGTGCTGTCAATGAGGCTTAGTAAGGACGTTTACAGGTCACTACTCAGTACTCACTACATATCAACACCAGGCACCCAGCATTCAAAACACAAGGTAAGTGTGCAAATGTGCAGTTAACAATATACATTTCCTGCACATGACATTCAGTACATTGTGCCATAAAAGGTGGTAGTTAATTTACTGTACGATCCGCGCCAGTACATTTCAAAAGGACAATGATGTACAATATTCATTTTAATGTGGTTAGGATTTCTTCTCCCCAGACATCCCATTTTCATATTACAATACACCCTCCATTGTGTAAGTAATATGTAATTTGATACTGATATACAGCCTCTGGTTACAAACCCATCCTCGCCAACATTTGCAAAGCATGTTCAGGCACAGCAGAATTAATAATACTCATCTATGTGGAATTATTGTCATCCAGCCTGACAGATCCCAACAGGTCCACCATAAAATATGGATATTTGACGATGGCCCTAAAGTTAACCCCCAAAGTCGGAGGCTGGTGGGAAGAGAAGTCAGATACATGCTACATTAGCCCAAGATACTCTCGTAGCGTTTTTTTCGATTCTGACGAGTGATATCGTCAGAATCGAAAAAAACGCTACGAGTCTAAATCTTGGGCTAATGCTACATATGAACTACATATGAACTAGCCCCTCTCGGCACCCCCGTAAAGGTTAAACAAGTCATCCAAATGTCAGAAAACTTTAACGGAGGGTCCCAAGAGGGGCTACATATGATATGAACCAGCTCAGCTGCTTAGAGATAGAAATGTATTTTTAGATGTTATAGGTAGGTCTACTCACTGTCTCACTCTACTGTAATTCACCGAAATTAGTAGGCTTAGTAGGCTACATTGATAAATAAACAGGCCCATTGGCATTGCCTGCCATAGATATTTAGCTGGACTCCAGTCCAGCTATAAACTGGTTAAAACAATAAGTCATAAGCCTTTCTAAAGAGATTGTTTTGTGTATCTACCTCTTTAGCACTTTTAATCATTCGTCTCGCAGCTTCCTTGCAACTATAAATGCATTCGCCATAATTGGGTTGGAAGTGTGCAACAGCGCGAGTGACCCCTCGGTAGGAGCCCGTAGTGAAGGCGGGCCAACCGATCTCCAACAGCGGAGGCTCCGCGTCCGAGAGCTCGGGGAAATATGTGACGGAGGAGCAGTCCATCGAAGCGCTCACTGACTGCTCCATGGGATCGTCTCCGTGGACTGTCACTGAAAACCGCGGCTTCACCGCCGAGTGGATGATCCGCTGCATTTCATCGTCGGACAGAAAGTTCGGGATTTCTTCTTTCCGGAGAAACTCCAAAAAGTTGCCGATCCCCCCAGAAACGAGCTCTTCCAACGCCAGCCGGTGTCTTTCATTGTACAACTCCTGAAGATTCTGATCGTTCCCCGGCTTCTTTGGACCCCACCTCGCCGGTGAGTCGTCTAAACATTGCGATAGCGCCATGATGATGAGTCTTTTTTTGAATAAAAACGTGCAGGCAGGTAACAGACTGGGAGAGAATTTGAATTTGTATTTCGCTTCCGCGTCGACGTCGGTATGTCGCCCCTCGCATTGGCTGTCTAACCTGAATGTAAAGCTGTGAAGCCTCCGGAAAGCGCCGATCTACAAGTCCACGACGCGCTGCGTCCGGCACGCTTTAGACTTGTAGAACGACGATTTTCGGAGCGCATCACCGTCGTACGATGGATTATAAACTCGGTGGAGGCTGTCACTCTGAGGCAAACCGACGCCCATTGGTCCATTTGGAGGCAAACAAATCGAATGGTACATACCTCTCTGCCCGCCCAAGGTCTGGCTACACTGACTGTAGTTACACTGTACAGACTGGGAATGTTTTTGAATCCCATACAAACAGGGAGAGAGAGAGAGAGAGAGAGAGAGAGAGAGAGAACAGACATGCTTGAGGAATTTCAGTTATGAATCTGATGTAGGTTTTTAATTCGAGCTTTCTATAAACGCAGCAGCTTTGTTTGTGTGTGTGTGTGTGTGTGTGTGTGTGTGTGTGTGTAATAAATGGTTGATTTATGTTTTTTTAGCCTTGCAATTAGATCAAGATTCAGGCTGCATGAGGTTATTAGATAGGCTATTATCAATTTACAATTTACAATTTAGGCATTTAGCAGACGCTCTTAATCCAGAGCGATTTACATTAGGCAGGAACAAAAGTATGGGAATACATCACATATATAAAATGCATTTATCAAGAAACATGCGTAAGCTAAGAACGTAACTAGAACATATCTATATAATGACACTATACATATTAACTATACATATATACTATACTATGCTATACATATGTACTATGATGTGCTATCAATTTACAATTTACAATTTACAATTTAGGCATTTAGCAGACGCTCTTAATCCAGAGCGACTTACAATAGGCAAGAACAAAAAGCATGGGAATACATCACATATGTAAAAATGCATTTATCGCGAAACATGCGTAAGCTAAGAACGTGACTAGAACATATCTATATAATGACACTATACATATAAACTATAACTAGAGCATATCTATATAATGACACTATACATATAAACTACACATATATGCTATACTATGCTGTACATATATACTATGAAGTGCTATGACTACATACAATGCACTTATTGTGCTGTCTACATGACATGCTATAAGTCTGTTTCAAATGCTATCTAAGTCTAAAAAGCTATCTAAGGGGGTAGGATAAGTGCTATGGGCCATGATGGAGTCTGAAAAGGTGGGTCTTCAGACTACGGCGGAAGATTGGGAGTGATGCTGCAGTTCTGATTGCAACGGGGAGTGCATTCCACAGTTTTGGGGCCAGAAGGGAGAAGAGTTTGGGACGTGTGGAGCGTTGTCCTGGCGTTTTTAGTGAGGGTACTTCCAGCTTTCCTGCGTTGGCTGATCTGAGTGCGCGGGAGGGTTTGTAGGGTTCAATCATACTTATGAAGGGATAGACTAGTTTGCCCCATGGAGACTTGAGTTGAATAGGTTATATGGAGGTTATACCGACGTAGACAGACACAGACAGACAGACAGACAGACAGACAGACAGACAGACAGACAGACAGACAGACAGACAGACAGACAGACAGACAGACAGACAGACAGATATTCAACAATATAGGCCTACATAAAATGCAAATTGAAGGGAATTCCGTTCCAATGCTTACTATAGTAGGCCCTATAATGTAAAATCTAAAACTACTCCTATAGTTAAAAGAATAGTCTACTACAATAATACAATATGCCTACTAAAATCACCACTAATAAAATTAGTCGGTTCATAATGAAACAGAAATGATGGCTTTAAGGGTTGAGGTTGCCTATGCCTAATTCTTTTATACGAATTGCACCAAAAATAGAAAATGTACAAGCTCATGTGTTGGTTAAATGGTTACAATGACAATACAAGTTAAATGACATGCACACAATTGCGTTCTGATTTATGTCCTCATAATTAATAACGTGTGTGTTTAATGTTAATAAGTGGCCTATATCTAATTATATTAGCCTATTTTTATATTGATTTTTTTTTGGCTTTTCTGCCTTTATTGATAGTTTCAAGTGAAGATTGACAGGAAAGAGGGAGAGAGAGGGGGAGAGTCTGAGACATGCAGCAAGGTTCGTCAACTTATGAACGGGACTCGAACACCAGGCCAGAGCCCGTATATGTGGCATGCGCCTGGACCACCAGGCCACCGGGTGCCCTAGCCCTGGTCCAGTGCGTCAGCGAGTCTCTCACTGAGAGACAGTGAGAGTCAAAGTCAAGACTCGCTGAATGCTCTGGACCAGGGCTACGGGCGCCCCTATATTATCCTATTTTAATCATATAAATATGCTATAGGCCTAGTTGATTCCTAGTAGCATATAGGCCTTAAGGCCTATCGGATGTTGAGTTGGTGAGACGTGATAATTGATATGTAGGACTACTTGGGAAAAGTCTGTTGTCATAAGATTATTATTATTTACAGAGCCCTGAAATTCCATGACCCGATTAAGAAGATTTTAGGTCAAAGCTTGTGAAACGCAGCTACAATCACTGAGCCCATGCAGATCCCCAAAATGCACACTAAAATATTGAGTTTATAATATACCCACAGAGAGAGTTATGATTTATTTAGCCTCTTGACTCTTGATTCGTGTATTACGCATTGTTGCTGCCTGTATGTCCTTCTCTGACTGAGCACTGCCTTACTTACCCTTAACGTCGTCGTGTCTGTGCCCATGCTCAATATATGTAGCGTCCCCCCGCCTCCCCTCCCATCCCCTCCCCGCCCTCTCCAAAATTTAGATGAAAGAGCTTTTGGATTTTGGGTGACGCTTTGAATCACGTGTTCATAGGAAATACACTCGCTATAATTTTGGCTGCCTCGTCCTGCACCGCCGACCATAGTTGTTAGCTGTGTGTCCATACAGTGCAGGAGGCAGTGGCAGAGGTAATGTACCTTACTGTGGTCACTTACGGGTTCACGCCAGTTCACCGGGTTCACTTGAGGAGAGGTCCCACCCCCTCCCCTTCTCAAAGCGCAACGAACGGAGCTAATCTAAAATTATTCATTTATATATTAATACCGGGATTCCATTTTCCCCGACTAACTATTAAGGTAAGGATGCATCTTGTCAAACCGAATCGTTTTTTATTATTGGCGAGGCATGATCCCAAGTTGTTTACTGAAATTACAGATCGCTATTGCATTTTATCTTATGCTGTAGTCTAGGCAGTTATATGAAGTCGCCAATGTATAAAATGGCGACAGTAGGTGGGGGTGGAGGGGGTGCCGAGTTAGTATTTTTTGGGGGGGAATATTCATTAGGTTATATCCCTCTGAGAGTTGCAGATCGCTATTGGCAAGTAAGCAGAGAGGCTGTGTTTGCCCACAGCATTGTGAAGGGAACGGGTTAACTTGTCAGTTTGTTACAGTTTCAAGAATGTAATTCTTCCTCCGTCTTGCGCTCTCGCACGCTATACAATGTGACGTCTTTGGATATTTTATTGCACAACGCCGTATATTTCTCCCGTAGTGAAATACAGTATTTGCAGTTGTTAAACATGTACTTTTTGAAACAGTCCAACACCATAATTATGACTAAGTTATAGTCCATTCCCATAGATTTTCGAAACACATGCGAACTATCAGTTTATATATGTATTGTCAACTCCAACAAATCCCTTCCTCCGATCAGGATAAAAGGTAGGCCTTATGTCTATGTAGGCTACAGAACTCTTCTTTCATTTCCTCGTCTTCCTCTCTCACCAACATGTGCAGCTGCTCAAGCCAGACAGACAATACAATATATTGTCCTTACATTTGATCATTACTGTGCAAACTAATACACTCATAACTATAGGTTATCTAATAGAGGAGCCGGCATATTTACAGTATAATAACCTAGACTAAATACATGAATAGCTCATGTGTATTAATGTTGAGTAAACTGTGACTGCCATGTGTCTCTCTGTCCGTTAGGGGAGGGACCTCTTTGCTGACTAATGTTGCTTAGAGTGTCTCAAATTGCTCTCAAAGCAAGCACATTTTCACATGACATTTAAGCATATATACACTAGTTTCATATAATTTAGATTATACATAGCCTACTATAAATTGTTCAGACTTGTTCAGTCATGAGGATACAAAAATGGGTGCCGAAATTATCCTGTTCAGTTGCAACTAAAAGCAATGACATACACTCGAACCCTTGACATTGAATATCCAATCACTCATATTCTTAATTGGCAGGCCATTACAGTAAAATAACAAAGGTATATGAGCTCTTATCGTCCAGATCTGGTGGACTCAGTCCAGCTTGGCTCAGTAATGTTGGTCCGTAGAAAGATTTCACTCCAGCAGGAGGGTTACCATGGGGGAATGTCAATTCCCTTTGTGGATCCCTGGGAACGCTCTTCCATCTCCCTTCTCGGAACCGGTCTAATGAGGCCAGGCATATTGCCTTTCATCCTTTACTCCCTGCAATTAGGGACAGCTCACAGTTTTCGTTATGGCCATAACAGAGTGTGTTTGTACACACAGACACAACGTAATGGACTGCATGCGCCCACTCCCCTTCCACAAAAAAAGCCACTCCTTATGTTTTACTGTAAGACTATACAGGACTTTTAGGATTTTAGATTTAGATTTCTGCCAGTAGCAGTGAAATAATAGGTTCTTATGTGCGGCCTACAGTTTACTGTGAATTGTATGCCAGAGCAGAGTACAGAGGAAGGTCATATGGTCATGATTTGCAGTTTTAGCTGACATCAAGTGTATAGCATTCCTTCAGTTCGGAGAGGAAAATCAACTATCTAATGCCAACCAGATCTATTTCCAAGCCGTTTCTGTACAAACAAGCGTTCATGATAATGGCATACCAAGTGGTCCTTACAGAACTCTCTCCAAAGCACAGCAGTGCGTACTGTTTTTTCCTCTCAGTTTGAAAGGATGCCTTTCTATACAGGTTCAGTTTTTATTCAAGGCTTTCATCCTTTCCTATTGCTTTTGTCACAGGACCACTGTTCTGGTATCGCAGCCCAAAAGCACTCAAAAGCGACTTACTTAGACAGTGTGCGTTTGCACTGTTCCAACCAAAAGAAACTTCTGCATTGTAAAAAAAAAAAAAAAAAAAAAAAAAAAGCCTAGAGGGGATAGCAATCCCTGACACTTTGTCCTATGCAAGAAAGGTTTGGTCAGCAGCAGCAGGAGTTTGCCAAGCTCTGGCAGTTGCAAGAGGCTGTGATGTCAGCCATTTTAGGATGGACAGTACAATATTTGCGGTATGCCGCCATCTTTCTTCCCTTTCTTTTTAAGTTGCCAAATCAATGCCTGTAGTACTGGCTACAGAACTGAAGGAGTTATTCATCAAAAGTGATGAAAAAGGATGCATGACTCACAATTTTCTCCCCCCACCCCATCGCACAACATGGTTTGTTTGTCATTCATGTGGGCCACAGATAGAGCGTTTTAGAGAACAATGTAAGATTTCAGCAGTGAGCGTCCTCTATATTCTATAACACGAAACAGTTCAGTTCAGGCAAAGATGCGCCCAACAGGAAGAGTAGCAGTAGTTATACTGCACTCAGTCCTCAGGCCTGCACTTTGCTGCTTTAACAAGATAATAACATTGACAGAAGGTCGCCTGCAATGTATATTGCACTCGTGTTTTCTTTCATGTAGAGCTATGTCATGAAGACAACAGACGAGTACAGTGCAGGTATTGTTGTATGGCTGCGGCCAAAAAGGGAGAAAATAAACTACGTCTTCACTACTGACCACTGCAACTTATCTGAAACACACTGAATGGACCTTTCAAATATGGCTGGCAGGTCATGTGAATCTAGTTTGTCTTGTACCGGACGTATAGTCTAAGGAATTCTCTCTCTCTCTCTCTCTGTGTGTGTGTGTGTGTGTGTGTGTGTGTGTGTGTGTGTGTGTGTGTGTGTGTGTGTGTGTGTGTGTGTGTGTGTGTGTGTGTGTGTGTGTGTGTGTGTGTGTGTGTGTGTGTGTGTGTGTGTGTGTGTGTGTGTGTGTGTGTGTGTGTGTGTGTCTTGAGGTCGGTGGGCGTGGGCGAGTGACTCCAGTGTGCGGTGTGGTGGGCAACGGGAAGAGAGGGGTTGCCATGGCGATGTTAACACATGAGTGGCATCACTGACTGGTCTCCCAGCGGATGGGGCTGCAGTCTGGGAGGAAAGGAGGGGGGGGGGGGGGGGGGGGGGGTGTAGGAGATCGTTGTCTAACAACACCTGCGTCTCAACAGACGTTCAGACACCAACACACCCACATGGGTATCCAGCACAGGGCCAGACAGAGCCAACACACCAAGGCTATGTCTTTGGAAGGAAGCCGGGACACATGGGAGTGTGTGTATGTGTGTGTGTGTGTGTGTGTGGGGGGGGGGGGGGGGGGCAGATGCGTAGACATGGTGGATATGCCGGACTAATGCATATTAGCATTAGCATTACCATATTAGCAGTGTGGTAATGCCCCTGATGACTCTTGAATTATTTTTCAGCACACGTAAGTGTGGAGCTCGCCACTTGTGCATGCTGGCAAGCGTGCCACGTGCACAGCGAAAGGAGTGCCCATGTCTGAGAAAACTCCATCCATACTGTCCATAGCACATTGCTCCACACAGATGGGCATGACTGACACGGACGTGCAGGAAACAGAATGATGGCAGATAGACAGTCTGTCGTCTGAAGGCTCCCGGCATGGATCATGTTTCTCTTAGAAATGAGGCGCCATTGTTCCCAATCCTTTTCCTGTGCAATGGAATAATTGCTCTCTGTCTCTGGCTTATATTTGGGTGTCCAGCTGATACACTCACATGACATTAATCTATTTAATGGACATTTGGCAGAAAATGTTGTCCCTAAACCGATTTTTGATCATTCTGCCCTCCCCCACTCCTCCCTGCCACGCCCAACTGCCACCACCACAGATGTGGTGATATGACAGGTGATATGAGCTGTTTTTTGATGGAAACAAGCTCTCAAGACAGCTGTGAATTGTTGTCAAGACAAATTGTAAGAAAATATTGTCATAAAGCAACACCATGTGAGCCGTTCTCTTCACTGTCTGTTTTTTAGTTTAAAAGAGAAATTTCACAGAATGGTGCAGGTGTTAATTTGTAGGGAGTTGCAAGGAGACTGTGTGCGTGCGTGCGTGCATGCGTGTATTGCATGCTACAGTATCATGGGTGCATGTGTGATTTGGATGTGTCGGAGGAGGTGGAATATTGTACATGCTGTCATCATTCATTGTCTCACTTCCACTCTCAACTGTCTTTTTCTTATCTCCTCCACCTTCCACAATCTCATTCATGTGACAAGTGGCACAACAAACACCAATCTCTGTTAATGTCAGCTGTAGGTGACCCAACAAACTGGGAGTGTCTGAATCAGTGCAGCTGTTTTGAATTAAATTTTAATGTCTAGCAACCACTTTGTAGCCTCTGTTCCCCTTTACGCCAGTAGCAAAGTACATTACATGCACCTTGCCTTTTGTGTAACAGCAATTTATGAGGCAATTAAAATAATACATTTTGTGCATTTTGGGGGGTTAGAATATGGATTGGTTGAAATGTGAGCCGTACACCAAACTAACTTTATACGATAGAACAAATATAAGATTTTATTTTATTTTAAAAAGCAAGTCGTGAAAAATCTGAATGGTTCACACATGAAATCTGTTTGGTTTTGGTTCCATGCATGAGACCCCTTTTCCATGAGTGTGGGCATAGAGGCAGCTTGACTGAGAGCTCTGTCACTCTCCCTCAGTTCAGATACAACTCCCCAGCTCTGTGTAGATGAAAAGAGCTTCATCCTCTCGGTGCCACATTGCCAGTGCCAGTGCAGGTACATACGACACACTGGGGACAGCGATCGTCTGAGCGTTGTCTACCTTGCTGCTGAAACACGAGGCCAGGCTTTTCAGAGAGCGCCATTCAATGGTGCTCCCTGTCTGGAAAGCCCTTGTCTTGTGTCTGATCGCACGTCTCGCCCGCTAGATAAAGCAACCCATTCTTTTGATAGGTGACCTGATTCTTTATGTAACCTTTTCTCAACTTTTGGCTTGTCTTGCATTTTCTCATGCAGGAAGTTGAGTGTTTAGGGGAGAGGCTCTCTCTATCAGGCCAGTGTCTGGCCTGTCACATAGCAACATGCCCTCTGGGGCTTCCCTAGGCCGCAGCACCAGACACAGCAATTTGCCATGACCATATTACCATAAATTGACATTACAGCCCATCAGCTTCTATTTCCCAAATATGGTGACATACTGTATGATGACATTGCTTAAACAAATGTCATATGGAAATGGATTGTGGATACTCCATTTTGGTTTTTTTCATCAGCAACTTACAGTATATAGCATAACCAGGTCTCTTATACAGATGTTTTGGATGTGCATGACTAGACCCATCTCTTGAGAACCGACTTCTAAATCCCTGGTTGCAGTGGAACAAATTCACTGAACCCGTGTCCTCACCAGGGGTTAATCGAGTGTGTGCGTGTATGTGTATTGTGTGTGTGTGTGTGTGTGTGTGTGTGTGTGTGTGTGTGTGTGTGCCATCAGGGAGTATCATGACCTCGCCAGCGGCGAAACATACAGCACAAGCCTGCGTCTGGATGTAGCGAACCAGGATTACTGCATAAGATGCTGCTGACCTAGTTTTTTTTCCTGTGTGTTTGTTTTGTTTTCCTCTGTTTTTTTGGTCAGAAGGCGACCGTCAGAAATGAGAAAGAGGCATTTGGGAGGACGTCACAGGCTTGTCTGGGATCAGCGTGTACTTTTGGCCAGTCATTTGGGGGGAGTTCCGGAACAGGTTCATCTTTTATTTATGAGGTCAGCAGGCTGGCTGTGGTTAATGTACACGTGGAGGTTTTTTCAGACTGCATGTGCCCAACGCTGCGTGACACAAAATTTGTCTGAAGTGTGTGACATTGTATTTTTTTGTGCTATGGCCTAAAAAACCCTGCAGTGTTGAGCCGTTAAAAGGTGCAGTAACGGCCATGCAAGGCACTAGAGGGGTAAGGTTTGTCATTTGTGCCATTGATATTCGTTCCCCAAGATGAGAGGCTTGGGAAGAAGGAGATTTATTCCAAATGATAGAATGAGAGCAGTTTTCAGCTGCATTTCACACATCAACCAGTCTCCACTCTGCTCAAGGAGGGAGAGGTGTGAAGAGAGACTGTGTGTGTGTGTGTGTGTGTGTGTGTGTGTGTGTGTGTGTGTGTGTGTGTGTGTGTGTGTGTGTGTGTGTGTGTGTGTGTGTGACTACATGCTTGTCGGCAGGTGGGTGTATGTCAAGGGTTCATTTGGAGGGCAAGGAGCGGAAAAGCTGCTTTTTTTCTATATGACTTGTTTTACATTTTGGGAAACAACCAAGATTGATAGCCTCAGGTGACTTATGTTCTGAAAAAGATTGACCCCAAAAACTATATATATATATATATACTATATATATGAACTATACTATATATATATATGTAAAATTATGGTTTGCAAGGATGTACATGTACGTGTGTGTGTGTGTGTGTGTGTGTGTGTGTGTGTGTGTGTGTGTGTGTGTGTGTGTGTGTGTGTGTGTGTGTGTGTGTGTGTGCGTGTGCGCGTGCGTGCGTGCGTGCGTGCGTGCATGCGTGCAAGCTCATGTACATTCTTGCACTGGGGCATGTTTTGCTTCATGAAGGAAAGAGAAGGGTGAAGACATGAGATACAATCCATATCCATCTCTACACTAGAACTGTATTAGGAAATACGAGTTGTAACATAAAGACGTCTTATGGTTTTGGACAGACAATGATCTGTAAATGGTGTACACATGTGATGCCATACCCTACTTGTTGAGTGACAGGCCCATTTGCAGGCTTATAAAATGGCTCCAGATGTATTAGCAGTAACCTTGTCAGACATTATCAGAATGTTTCCTGTCATCACTGTTGTTGACAACATACTGATAGAACATCAGTCACCCGATTGGTCGTGACACTGTAATATGAAGGAGTGGCATGATATAGAAACAATAAATTGATCCACCCATGGCCGGGTAGGAAGAATGTATCCTTAATCAGATCAGAATTTACCAATGAATTGTCCCCTCTCAATGTGAATGTTTAGGCCAGTATTTCTTAACCTTTTTCATGTGTGTTTTACAAAAGCACACTACTGTAACGCTGCTTTTTTATATTGTATTTTAATATAGAAAGTCACAAAACATTAGCTTGACTGTTAACTCACAACATATTGACCTTTGTCAACTCAAGATATACTGTATATCAACCTTACACTTATCAACCTCTAAAATGGCTTCTAAACCAGTGTATTTGGCCACGGACCCCCATCTGAAAATGTTTTGCCAGGGAGTGCGTGGACCCTAAGAAGAGAAGATTTGTGTTTAAAAAATTATAAATACACTTTAAAGATTTTTCTAAAATAGCAGATGTACCACCTCGCAGTGCGGCACAAAGTGACATGCTGTGAGCTTGTAGGCCTATATCTATTTTGGAGAACCACTGTTCAAAATTGTGAGATGAGTTTTCTGAAATGCTTATGTTGCTATATAGCTAAAATCTAAAGTGGCACAGTTGCTTTCACGGCTTTAAAATATCTATCCTACACATCCAAGTTGGATAAAAAACAAACAAACCCGGTGTTGATGTTTTTTATGACAAAGAACAAGCTCTGAATACCTTGTGTCATTTGAACATTAGTGAGCACAAACCTGCATGGGTGTGCATATATTTGCATGTTTGTGGCATCTCAACACAACCTGACACAGCGTAGTTGGCAATGTGAGACACATCTTTCTCTACCACTAGCTTGACTTACTGATGAAGTGAATCACACCCACTGAATATGCATCTTTTAAAAGAGGATACTGGGAAACATTTAATTATTTTCGGTGTAAATATTGGCATTCATTTTTCACTGTGTAATGTATGACTAGATGATTGATATAGCCGTGCAATTCCCTATTCATATTGTCTTAAACTTTCCTCTTTTATTCTTTTTGCCATAGGTTCCCAGTGAGCTGTTAAAATCCATGTGACAGCAGACATGAAGAAACACTGTGACGTCATAGCGGCTGGTCCATGACACTGAAGTTCATCCGGCCCTCTCAACAATCCACCTGCCCTCTGTTCTCATTAGACCAGACAACCAGTCAGTCATTCTCCTATCTAATCCAGGCTCCACAATGGCTAGCAAGAGGAAATCCACCATACCATGCATGATACCGTCCAAATCCAAACATGTGCGTGAGGAGATCATACTGGGCTGCCTGCCAGAACTCCTGCCCACAATCCCTGAGGATAGCATACTGAGCATCTCTGGAGAGGAGTCCAGCCATTTCTCCCACAACTCCTCCAAACCTGAGGCTTGCAATGGAAGAGAGAGCGGAGGCACATACAGCTGCCCTACGTGCCGTTTTGAGTCCAGAGATCTAAACTACTTCCTGGATCACATGCACAACTGCCACGTAGACTTCAGGGCCCAGCCCACCTTCTACTGCCTGAACTGTAGGGTGTCAGTGATCCGTTTCGAGGCCCTCGCCCTGCATAATGCTAAAGCCCACCCTGGGATAATGGAGGGTTTGATCACTGCCTCCCTCTCTGTCAACAAGAGGGACGGTTTGACCACTGTGGAGCAGAGACTCTTCACAGACAGTAGAGAGGACTATAGAGAGTCTGGGCTCTCCCTCATCAAAGCGCCCATCGCCAAGATGATGAAAGCCAAGGCGGAGCATAAAAAAATTGTGGTCTCCCACACTGTGGAGGTAAGGAAGATAGACACTGGAAAGGAGGTAAACCCCAGCATGCTGACAAATGTGCCTGAACTCCAAAACGGGGCGATCAGTCTTTCTGGAGCCCCAACTATGCCGAGGACCACTGTCAATCATTTGATTACGACAACGGTGTCCAATCAAGTCTTTCACCAGCACACTCCCTCGCTTTACTCCTCCCCCACCTCTGATTCCAATAAAGACCTTCCAAAGGTGATGATCCCTCTGAGCAGCATTCCCACCTATGATGCTGCCATGGACACCAGCAGCTTTCTCAAGACCTCCTTTGGCAAGTTCCCCTACCCGACCAAAGCCGAACTCTGCTATCTGACGGTTGTCTCTGAGTTCCCCGAAGAGCAGATCAAACTGTGGTTTACTGCCCAGAGGCTCAAGCAGGGCATAAGTTGGTCTCCCGAAGAGATCGAAGAGGCCAGGAGGAAGATGTTCAACACCGTCTTCCAGGGCGGCGCTCCCCCCAAAAACCCTGCTTCGCAGCAACATGTCAATCACATCATAAGTCACCACACAGTCACTGCTCAGCCTCCCCAAACAGGCCCAGTGGCTCCAAACTACCAGATGACCAAACTTCCCTATGGCACTTTGAAAGGTAGTCCTGTTGGGTTGATATCCACTCAGCCTAGCATGTCAACCAACCCGCATGTCACCAGGGTGTCATATCCTGCCCCAGCTTTCCCCCAAAAGTTTCTATCAGTGGTCAGAACAGCGCAGGTACTGGCCAAGAATAGTCCGGAGACAGATAAGAGTAACGGATTGGGCCCAGTCAGTAACACCAGCAGCAGTAGAAGCAGTAGCAGCAGCAGCATTAGCAGCTATTCCAGTTGTAGTAACGGCGGCGATGCCATCGCTAGGAAGCTAATGAACAACAGCAGCCCCACCAGCAGCATTAACAGCGTTGTCAGTTGCTCTGCTAACAACAATGAGGAGCACTGCCTCGCCGATTATACTGGCAAGCCAAGTGTCAGAAGTAACAGTGTGCCGTCTGGATTGGAAGGTTTCACTTTCAACACTAACCAGAGCAAAGTGATAATGAACAACACCAGCAAATGCAACATCGCCTGCAATGATCATAACGGCGGCGGCCCACAGGATCAGTTCCACATCAAAAAAGCAGATGATGAATTCAACAGCTACGTCCATCCACCCAACACCGACACCAGTATTAGCAGTGACTGTTCCAGTGCCACCTGTAACAGCGACCCTAGCCTGAACCATGCCAGCAAATCCCTGAATGAAATCACCAGCACCACTGTTATTACCAAAAGCAGCAGTGGCTTAGCCATCACAGAGGAGGAGGGTAAATGCACCAAGGACTTCCCGATCAAAGGCATGTCGATTTTGCAGCAGCTCATTAAAGAGGACGACCACCTCGAGGCAGACACGACCGGTCCAGAGCTGAGGGTCGACCCTATTAAGATCAACCTGAAACGGTTGAAGATGAACGAGCCTGAGGCAAAATGTGTCTCAGAGACGGTACCAGAGTTCAAGCCTGTAATCTCAGAGGTGCCTGCTTCTCAGTCCGTTTTCTTGCCCTCCTGGGGCAAAAAGTCCCCAGACCAAGCGCACATACTCCGACACGTGTTCTCCAGCACCCACTGGCCTAGCAGCCAGCAGTACGAGGAGCTTAGCATCATGACAGGCCTGCCCAAGTCTGAGGTGGTGCGCTGGTTTAGCGATAGCCGATACATCCATAAGAACGGTCAGCTGAAAAGGCTGGAGAGCTACCAGCGCCTGCCAGCGGATACAGAGGCATCCAGGGGCCATGGAGAAGTCGGCGCAGAGATGGAGAAAGACCATCTGATGGCTCAAGAGAAGCAAGACGTGAACAAGCACCTTGATGGAGGAGCAGGATTGAACTCGGAGCAGCAGGTCGTATGGCAGGATACATACCCACAGCTGTTGGGTGCGATGGTGTCAGAGGAGGCCACAGAGCAAGGCAGAGCTGGGGAATCGGTGCAACCGGTCGTTCTGCGGGATCCCTGGTCTGAGAGAGTGGACGCCCACCAGGAGCCGGTGGCCAGTCAGTCATTCATTGATCAGCAGACAGACGCCAACCAGGCCAGGTAAGTCTTCATCTTTTTATGTCGATACGACACTGCAATAAACTACATAATACTTCCTCTTAATATTTGTCTATGCCAGGGGTGCCCACACTTTTTGAGTGGTGTAAACCACTCCTACAACTGGCTTTGTTAGTGCAGAAAAAATGAGCATGGTTGCTAT
This sequence comes from Electrona antarctica, assembly GCF_951216825.1. Taxonomy (NCBI): domain Eukaryota; kingdom Metazoa; phylum Chordata; class Actinopteri; order Myctophiformes; family Myctophidae; genus Electrona; species Electrona antarctica. The sequence continues at coordinate 28,837,987 of NC_136790.1, read as the reverse complement.
GTTCACCCTGTTCACCCGGGTGTCCACTCCTACAACTGGCTTTGTCAGTGCAGAAAAAATGAGCATGGTTGCTATGTTCACCCTGTTCACCCGGGTGTGATTTCATTACGTCAGACATGATTTCATTACGTCAGACAGGCCTTACACCACTCAGTTCACACGGGTGTGATTTTTTGACTTAAGAACTACTTTTAAAATGACCAGCTCAACAAGATCTACATTGCTGAAAATAGTTACAATTCTTACCTGAGGGGGCTTTGGAATAGCAGCGCTGGCGTTACGACAAACACACTTGGAATAGGATATAGAGGGGAAAAATTGTAATTGGTAGTTTTTTGTATGTAACTTTGTAATGATATTGACGTTGGCCTTATACTCTACACTTTCATACTGAAAACAATACTATAGAAGCTGTTAAGTGAGCCGACAGGCCCATCTTGATGTCAATCACTCAAGTCACCTTAATTCAAGTTTTTGTATTTGATGTATTTCTTTTTAGGGCCATGCCTTTGTGATCTACTGGTAGATCGCAATCTACCTTTTGGGCACCCCTGGTTTATGCTATTTGAATTCTGCATCAGTACATTTTATAAATGTATGTCTAAAGGCCAGTCAAAGCCACCAAGGTCTGTCGCTTAGTTGTTGCCATGTAGTGAGTGATACATTTAAAAGACAGCAAAAAGATGCACTCTCATGTTGTTGAGTGTCTTATTCAGACAATCAAGGGTCTGTTTTAAGAGGCTATTTTTAGGTAAGTAGGAGTCTGGGCCATTAAATTATAGATTGAGAGAGCGCGTGCTAATATATGTGAATAAATCATGACGACGGATGAATCCGGGCTTCTTTTCACTCCCTTTCAAAATGTGGATCAGTGACATAAACTGTTTCTAATATAATTGGTCATATTATAAGTGCAGTACATGGCAGCCCTAACACGTGTCACTTCCATGTTTGTGTCTTCCCGGCCGCTAGGGACCGCCTGAGAATGGAGATGCTGGAGGTGTGACAGAAGATGCCCTAATCTCACCCGGAGGGAAAAAAGGACGGTTAGGCTGGCTCACTCCCTGGCCATGGTCTGGAGTGTTCATTATGACAGCAGATGTGATTGTAGCTGGACCGCTGGACTCTGACTGTAACTGTGAATACCCCCACCCCTCCTCCTTCCTCTTCCATCTCCCATCACTTCCTGCCATCATCAAAAAGAAAGAACTTGTCACCTTTGAGTCCTGTGATGTTTTAAGCCCTTCATGCTTTCTTTGTGGTTGTGTGGGGAGGGTGCACAATGAGGTCAGTATGAGGGATCTGACAGAAAGAGAAAGAAATGGGAAAAGATGCACATTGACTGGAAAACTGACTTGAATGAAAAAAATAAAGAAAAAAGACATAGGAGAGGGAAGAAAGATATTGTTTTGGGGCTGAGGGAGAAATATATAATATGATTGAAACTGCACTAAACAGGAGGGTTTGTACTGACGGACAAACATGAGATGTGTCAAGAAATGTTATTGTTGGCTTTGTGATATTTTTTACTTTTTTTTTAGCAACCAGTACTTCAGCACTGCCTTGAATTTTACTTTATTCCGTTATTTGGTTTTTCAATTCTATTTACTCTTCTATAGTCACTGTAAGTCCAGATGCAATCAAACATGTTTTATTTAGATCTGTTCTGTATAAATGTTGGTGATCACTTCGCAGTTCAGCTACACGCAAGACTATTTACATAAAATGCACTAATGAAGACAGCAATGCTAAACTCACACTGCCCCAGAATAAAGATATTGACAGATCTGTCAAGATCAGTACACTACACTGCCCTGCAAACCGAACAGAGAAGCCTGTCACGCTAACGTTGCCTTACTCAGCTCTGTCCATGTGTTGATATGACCTGTCTGCCCATCACTTTGCTTTCCAGTTATTGTGCTGTCCAAACAATTACTTGCCAGTGCATTGATGGTCACTGTTGGTCTACATCTGTGAAAAATAAAAAAAATCTTGTGCTGCTTTCTGTACACTTGGAAATGTTCAACTTTTACTGTAAATGTATCAAATCTTGTTACTGGCAAAAATGTTGCTAAAGGCAAAATTATGAATTTGATCCTTACACTGACAGAGTGAGATATTGTGCTAGCTAGAGAGCCAAATGAGGAGAGTCCTCTCGTCAGAACTTTGTGTTCATATAAACATAGTCACTACATGAATCCTATTGAGCTGCATCTTTGTCAAGCTGCTAATAGCTAAGAACGGTGCTATACCATCCAAAGTTAAATTGGAGGTTGATCTCCTACCAGCAGTGTATGCACTTGTCGAATGTTACAAATTTATTTTGGTTCGAGAAATGGAATCTGGACTTACGGTGTTATGATCACTTTTATGAAATAGTCTGATCATAAAGCACTGTTGTATCATCCTTTCTACACTTCTAAATCTTTACAAAATAAACAGAATACTCACCAGGCATTAATGTCTAGTTATTTTCCACAAGTGTGCAACACAATGTTTTGAGACGTGTTTATTAATTGTACATACAGTAGCATGATTAGCACAGAATGTATATTCATTGCAATTATCAAAGCACCATGTAAGCTACACAGTTCCTGCTGACATCTCATCTACATGATGTAGATTCTACATCATCTACTCATAAGAAGCAGCCGGCAAAAACTAGAGTTCTCAACAGGCCCGGCCCAGCCCTACCTGGGCCCTCATCAAACCCTGTACACCCTGTACACCCAAGACATTGCCCCCGCTGCCACCCTTAGATCTCCATATATGGAGCTGACCTGTTCTGACATTCCCAATGTTGATCTTACCTCATCAAACCAAGACACGCTCCATATATGGCCAGACCTCATCAAATCCTGTACACTCAAGACACGCTCCATATATGGCCAGTAGAGAATTCATTCCATATGTTGATCTGACCTCCCAGCAGTCTGCAGACACCCAAGTGGATGCGTGCATGTTACCTAGGGCGAGGTTGCTTCTCGCCCTCAGGGCGTCTTACTGGTAGTGTAGGAAAAAAATCTTTTTGAGCAGGATAGAAGGCTGCAAAGAGTCCAGTAAAATCCACCACAGATCAACCTGCATGTATAGACCGAAACGGGTCTCATGGTCGCAGCTTACGGATTTCCTGTAGGCGGAGCAGACATAGCTGCGGTGTAAACCCGGGTTTACACCAAACTGGCGCATGGAAGGACTAGGCTCTGTGGGTTGACTCCTGTCCGGGCCACTCCGACGTCTCACCAGGTCCACTCCTGCTTCACAGGACCTGTGCGTTGCACCAGACACTTCAGTGTGTGATGTCATGGACACTGGTCTCACTGCTGGGTTACTACAATGACGCTCCAGAGAGTGAAGAGGCGTCTACCTTTACATGTCCATGACTGGGACATGTAGTCCAGGAAGGGAGACCAGTGTCCATGACATCACTGGCACTTTGTGTAATACACGTTTAGATATTTTAGCATTTCACATAAAAACCCCAGGAAAGTGTTTGTCTCCCAAACATTACATTTTAATTAGATCTGGTTGCAGAAGGGGTGAAGTGGCCCTTTAAGCGAAGACACAGGATGTTGAAAAGTACTAAGTCATGCTATACTGTTGACTAAATACTCTTTAGGTTAGTCCAATTGGAAATCTAATGTTTGAGAACTTCAGAATATAAAATAAATACCCATAGCCAAACTTCAGCAGATCTCTTCTGACTACTAATCCAAAACCAACAACCAGCTGGGTGTCTAGGGGCCTGCTCTGAGGAGACTTGTTTTTAACTCCATTCCAGAACACACTACCCTCTAGTTCATTTTTACAAATATGCAGGTTTACCAATTAAAGAAAACAAAGATCCAGTAATAGCAAAAGGACATCACAGACAGCATTTTGAGTTGTAGGATTTAATTAATTCTCTTTACAACCTACAATGAGCTTGAAACTAAAAACTTGAGGGGAAAAAATAAAACCATGATTGAAGGCTATGACAAAAGGTTTGTAAAACAGTAAATGGACATGATTTGACTACCTACATCAACTTTGTCATACATGAGTGGAATAGACTGGAATCAGACTAATAGATATTCACATTAAAGTGTTTGTTTTTGTCCTCAATCTCTACAATTGTAAAAACTGCTAAAATTGTAACAGGTTTCTCTTTTTTGGCAAAGTCAATATCCCTCTAATACCATTCCGAAAACACATTTACTGATTTGAAATACATTTAAATATTATCTTAAAGTAACAGATAAGGGAGTTTCTTTCCTCGACATGTGAAAATAATTAAGTTAAAATCAGATGTAGACAGGGCAATGGAGAAGGATTAAGAGGATGCTGGCAACCAAAAGGGGTGAAAAGAAAATTGGTTCACATTTACACTGAACAAAAAAGTCCCTGATAGAGGCTGTAAAACAAAATATTCACATTCTGTTTGCAATATTGACATGGTTGCAGTATTCTCCCCCACCCCCTTGCCCATCCAGACATGCCCTTTCATGTTATATTATTCAACACTCCAGTTTAAAATATCATTCATCCAAACACACAGCTTTCATGGTCCCCCCCCACACTCATCACAAAACTAAAGCTCACATTGCATTCCCGCAAAAGGCGTGTGGGTGTATTTAAGGAATTCATTTGATTTAACTTTCTCTTCTATCAAAATATAGAATTCATTAATAATACATGGGAGGGCTAAAAAATACAGAGTGAACAAAGATATTAAAATGATACACAAAGCTTCTTTTTATGAATACAGTAGCTATAGGACCACAGAGTTCGAAGTACAGGCATTGCCAGGTGTTGTCCCCAATGAGGGAGAAAAAGGTCAAAGGTTCTTCCAATTACTGGGACTACACCTTGACGCTCAGTTGTGGGCATAGTTCAGCCTTGAAGCCCGACCTTGGATCAGGTCCTCAGACCAACCACAACCCTCGTCAGCTCGAAATGCAATCAAAATGAAGTAGTTTGCTTGCCTGCCGTTGCCATTCTTGTCAGCTCACTTTATCCACAATTAATTGTCAGGTCTGGCCATCAGGTGAAATTCAGTTATGCTAAAAACAAGTATCCAATAAAACGGGAGTATCATAGTTAAAACCACAAACTTGGATTTAGAATTCATAGTCATCTTCTGCCATGTCAATAGCCCAGGCAAACTTTTCACGCTGGGTTTTGTTGTAGATCTTCTCAATGGGTATGTCCCACTTCTTACACCTTAAGAAACAAGACGAGAAATTAGAATGGTACTCACTAATCATTCAAATCACAATGCGCTCCACTCTCCCGTGTGATTATGTTAATCAATTACGTCTCATTGACCAAAGGCATAAGGAGAGTGCTGCAGAAATGGGGAGCTGTAACATAAGTCAAGCTCAGCCCTTAAGGTCTTGCTGATATCAAGAGTCTTACCAGGCCACAGAGATACGTGGGTCCAGATAGTTGAGTTTTGAAGTGCCGAGGGCAATCTGCTTGTTCTCCTCACGGTCGGTGGCCTGCACCTCCAGCTTCATTAGCTGCTCTTCTATCCTCTCGACTGCCTTTTTCTTGGTCTCCACAGTCCTACAGGATATGGAGGAATGGTGGAACAATCACATCAGAGAAAGTCATCAAAACCACAAAAACGTAGATACCTCATTCGCCGCTGCAGTTCATTGGAGCGACATCCATGTTATGGAAGACGCCATATTGGCCATCCAATATGGCAGAGGCACAGCACGATGCCACTCAAGAGACTACTGGTCAAACACAGCACGTCTTTTCGGGGACAGTAGTCACTTCAAGTGGCATCACGTTGCGCCTCCGCCATATTTCATAACCAATATGGCAGCTGCCATACGATACATATGTCCCAGAACCGGAGGAGGAGTCTACCTTTCTTTGTCTATGATCTAAACTACAAAACATCACGAAGTATTTCATAGTGAAATTAGCTAGTCTTTAGTGTTACTCACTTTTTGGACTTTTCATCTCTCCGTACTTTGGCATCAGCCTTGGCACTCTTCAGCTCCCTCTTGGAATCAGAGAGCTGGTCCTTCTTTGCATCAATCTGAGAATGGTGAAGATGGTTGAGTTCACTCAGTGGAGACAATAGGGTTTAATATGTGGGCTTTTGAGGAATCTCATAGCAATACCAAGCATATTCATAAATGCTTGATTTGGGTTGCTAAATTCTATCATTGCTCATCCATCTTTCAAACAAACATCTAGTATACCAACCTTGACCTCATTGTACCATTGACCCAAGTTAACCTACATAAGACTAATTAAATTGAAATTCAACTAAAGCCTAGTCTAGAGCTACAACTTCATGGATAGCCATTTTAGACAGTCAGTCACATTGAAATTAATTTATTTGAACCACAGGAGCCAAGTAAACCATTTCAAATTGAATTAACCAAAACAGAAATTAATCTCACTTTAGTCTGCAGGTTTTGCATAGACTTCTCATAGGTCTTGGGTAGCGCCCTCTGATGGTTACAGAGGATGGCTACAGCTCTGTTGGCCCTGTTGTAAGACAGGATCTTGGCTGGAACGTTCTCGTCCGCTAGAGAGGCAGAGGAAGAACACAAGTTAGTATGCTTAATTACATGGCTTGGTTCTGATTGCTTGATTCCGATTGGTCAATCGCAGAATTCAGCCGTGTGTTATTTCTTGATAACAGACCGCTCTATAACAGACCGCTGCCTAATCAAACCCTCAGAGCACCTGGCTGCAGGCGCTTGATTTACTGCTTTTCCAACATGTAAACAGTAATTTATAGCTAAACATTGCTCTTAAAATGTTTTTGAAAACATTTGAGCGAGAAATAGACGAAGCAGTACCCGAAAATGAACAAGTGAGTTGATCAAATGTAATCAGACAGTGCTGCAGCTGGGCAGACGCCGGCCAGCATGACACTTATGGAGTACTTTCGGTAATGAAAGCAAGGAAATCTCATTTTGTTGCATTTTGGGTCAATTATTAATTTAAATATTAAGTAGCCATGTAATAAGTGGGAGAATGTATGGCCGAGTGGTCATTGTTTATAGATAAATCACCGAGAGGGTGATTAACCACTGACGCGTAACGGAGGTGTTAATCAGCCTGAAGGTAGCATGGGTGCTTCCTCTAGCTTAAATCAAAACTATGAGGCTATTGGGATGGATCAGAATAGTAGACTAGTTAAGATTTAATGTATTCGTTTTTATTGCCTTGGATGGGTAACCAAAGAGATCTACCACAAATGACTAGTCCACATTTAGAAGGTAGGGTGATATCTATTAGAGAAGAACTTACGACTGGTCAACTCTCCAAGCTGCTGCTGGAGGGTGATTGAGGCGTTGTAAGTACGGAACACTTTGGCCGTCAGACCTTCCATCAACTCCTGGAGGTGCTTGTTCAGAATGGAGGTCTGGAGGGATGACAAGGAAGTGTTCATTAGTTTTATAACAAACACTGAATATGGAAAGCTTGAGGCTCAATGCCATTAAGAAGAGTCTACCATTAAACTTTAATATCTTGCATAACCATTTTGCCAATGCACTGAAGACCGACTATAATGTTGGTTCATGTCAAGTTAGACTTGAGACTTTAGGAATATAGTTATTAGTCATACAGGTATATAAATGTTATGATGTATGCATAATTAATTATGTCAGTCCTCACATTAAGCCCAGCAATACATATACAATCAACATGACCAGGTGGGGTCTTTCTACAATTCCTTGGATCAACTAGCCAATATCAAGCTTACATTGAGACGGTCAAACAGGTCATCTTCCGGCTGCTTATTCTCCATGAACAACTGGAGATTTTTAAATACCTGGAAGAGATTTGGGACATTAATACCAAGAATACCACAATGGCTCACAAACACCGTTAAAGCAAGATGGCCGTCTTTACCCTCTTTTCCACAGGGACTTTGTTGTAGTAGCGGATGGAGTCTTTACCCAGGAAGTCAAACTCCACCACAAACTCCTGTCCATCTTTTTCTGGGTACAAGTTGATGTGTTCCACTCGGAGGGAGCAGCAGCCCACCGTGTCTGCCGTTTCCCCTTCTTCCTTCTCGTTACCGGCTCTCAGAGCAAGCTAGAGCACATCAGAAAAGGAACATTACCCTCAAAGCACTCAGGTTTAAACTACTGCCCTCACTTTCAACACGAGGATAATGCCCTCACACAGCATTTAATAAAAATCCCCCACACCTGTAAGTCAGTACATAAAGTTACCTCTAAAGCATGGGGTAGTTTACAGGGATATCTCAACCCAGAACATTTGACAAGCTCATATTATATATCTATAAAATATGCTTATGCTTAGTCTAATTTGCAATTTACTATGACACATTTACACAACTGCAAAGCCAAGACTGTACTGCCATTTTCCCCAGATGTTCAGCACTTACCCTAGTGAAAGCATTTGAAAATGTTGTTGAGACTAATAGGGATGTAACAATTATAGTTGCATTCCTCGTAACAATATTATGGATGTAAAAAAAAAAAAAAAAAACTTAAAATATTATTTCTAAAATTAGAAATGAAACCATTACGATTGTTTACAAAACCATTATCGTTTACAACACGTTCCTGAAAAGTTCTAGTTCTTAAAGGACAACTGTGGGGTTTTTTTCAACCAAGGTTCAGTTTTAGGTTGTTTTTAGAAAAAGTAAAAAAAAAGGTGAGCGTTCCATGTTTAAGCAGCAAATGAAAGTCATTTTGATAGGAGACAGGGCATTCAAACAAGTAGCTAAATATATCGGTTTACAAAATGTTAAGTGTTCAAGTAAAGTTGAGGAGAGAAGACGGCAGTGGATTACTTTTTACTCATGCAGAGCCCGCCACCTCCCACTTACTCAATTTGGATAATGAATGTTAGTTTTAAACTAAGACCCTTTGACCCATTTTTGAGGGGCGCCAGCCCCTCCTCTACACAGGTTTAATGTTTGTCTTTAGTTCATTTACACACACACACACACACACACACACACACACACACACACACACTAGGAAATGAGTGCACTGTCTATGGCAGTGTGTGCACTCATTTCCTAATACATTACAAAGGCCAAGTCTATACTCACCTGGCATCCCCATTTTGGGCACGTCATTACCAGTGATCACTCCCAAATGTTCAAATATAGCCAATCTACTACATGGTCAAAATGTGATGAGACAGGGTGGTCACATGGGCTATTTTGCACTGAGACTTTTACTTGTGCTTGGTGTGACTTCAGTTGAGTAAAACCGGTTAATAGTTGCATCCCTAGTTGGTAAGTCATACGGCCTCTACCCTTACCTTGTCAATGAAGTAGAGCGCCACAGCCCTCTGTCGGATTCGCATCTCCTTGGACTTCCAGTCATCGCGGTACTGGGCCCTCAGGCGGTCCACACACTTCTTCAGTCGACGAGCCGTCTCGTATTTCTGCCAGTCTTTCTCTCCCTGCGGGCACAAACGCCACAGAAAATGGAGGAGATGACTAAGCACTCAAAGCAAGACTGAAATTACAAGACTGTAGCGATGCAACCTACAATTACTCGTCACAGGCAATACATTTTAAGGTAATTATGTACAAAAGGTAAATGCTCATATTACATTTTCTTAATAAGTTTATCCAGGTGTCAAACTTCCATATAAGACAATTTGTTTAGAATGTGCACTATACGTTAACTTCCGTTGAGAGACTAGTTGATTAATATTTACTAAATACTGAAGTGCATCATCAAGATCATGGGCCTACCTTGATCCTTGAACTGGGGTTCAACATGATGTACTTGATGGAACCTTGGATATTTTCTGTCCAGGATACAAGCCAGGTTACTTTGTTGTCATGACGAACCTCCTTCCACCTTGTGCCTGGGGGAGCCTTGGGGGGCTTGGAGTCTCTGTGAGGCAAGGATTATAACATATTGTTTTACAATGTTAGGTAAGAAGGGGGCCGGACAATAAGCATTTGCTTCTCTGCATCCCTTGAACAAACAAAAAAATACCGAAGCTGAAAACTTCACTCACTTGCTGCAGTTGATGATTACGTCCTCGGGTCTGATCCTACGCTTCAGCATGCCCATCTTGGGGTGGTCTCCTCTGCCCCGGAAAAGTCCAGGCGGCTCAATGCGGAAATTAGCGATGCGCTCCTTGTGGTTGTCCATGAGACAGAAGCCATACTCCTGCAGGATGCGCTCATTCTCCAATTTGATTTTCTATAAAATTGAGAGATGTCAAATTGTCAACCAACACTAGAGCTACATGTCACTTTCATCCGGGGGAGGAGGGGGTACATGGTCGAAAATGGACCCAATTCGGTCTTATGTCCATGTCTCACCAGTTTCTCTTCTTTTGACATTGCTTTCCTGGCCTCTGATAGAGCCTTGAAGTGCTCATTCATCTGGTTGAAGTCACACTTTTTAAGATCTGTGATTGTAGCCTTTTCCTCGGCAGTCATTTCCTGTTGGTCGGGTGGGACAAACATTTGCATGATCAAAATGAACCAATTATGTTTTGCACAAAAAAAAAGACACACAGACCATGCCCGTTTCCTACCTTTCGCCAGTCTTTAAAAAAGTTCTTTCGGAAGATATCTTTTGTGGTGTAATCATGGTCCAGCATTTTTCCAAAGAAGGTGGCCACTTCTTCAGCTTCCGGGCTGAGCTTCATGTGCTTTCCTAAAACAGATGCATAAACACTGGTTGATCAGTCATTAACGCTTATGAATGAAACTACTGCATACCCGACAATTAGTGAAATATAAAGAGTATAATGTCATGTGGGAAATTGTTTTACCATCGTAGTAAAATTTTACACGGCTGGGAAGAGGTTCATATGGTGGTGCCAACACTGGTCCTTTGTGTTCCAGAAATCTCCACTTGGAGCCATCTGTGGACCTCTCCTCCTCCCACCTAGAATAGACCACAGAATGAGAAGTTAGCATAAGACATAATTAAGTTACTTCATGTCATGCAATAGAACCAAACGACTCGTCGCCATACTGATAACAGACAAGGAAATGCTTAGCAGGTGGCAGGCAAAAACTAGGCTCACCATTTCCACTTCTCCTCCGGCTCCTTTTTAGCTTTCTTCTTTCCGTCAGCGACTTGACCTTTTTTGTTTTTTGTCTTCTTGGGCTTGACATCCTAAAAAGCAAAGACTGAATATATGAGCCGTGTTTCACTCCCAGAAAAAAGGTTCAGCATCAACACACAGGCTTGAAATTAATTTTCAATTCCTCAGGTGTGCCCCAAACACAGCCCCCATCCAAAGGTGTTGGAAAAGATCAGAGAACCCTTCCACATTCATGGACATGAAAACCCAAGAGCAATTCAGCACAATACCTCACCTCCTCATGGTCGTCTTGTTTCCTTTTTTTGGCCTTCTTTTCATTTTCGATCTTTATTTTCTTAGGCTTGAAATCAGAGCTGAAAGAAAACACCAAGTGTTATCCAAGGCAACAGTCTTCTCCAATCTGCATTTGGCAGCAACTCTGTGGGAAACGGGGGGAGTTCTTGCACCGTCAACCGTTCAAATCCGGTGCCGTTTAAAAGGCAAACTGTAATGTGCATGCCACATAAGGTGATGTGCCCTTCTACTCTCCAATGTCTTTGTCTTGCATCTCTACACCTAGCCCTAAGACAATTATAAATACAGACACTATATACACTGTGTGTGGATAATATACAGACACTATATACTGTGTGGAAAATATTTAATAGTTTTTTGCTCTCTAAAAGATCCTATGAATAGCAGTGTTTGTAGTTCTTTCCAATGGCTGAGCAAGCCCGCTCTCCCTGAAAAACGACCATATGCACAATGGAGTACTATCGAAGCATCATCTTGGCTGCACACATTTAAGGTCAACTGAAACTCTATCCTGGTTGAAGAAAACTTGGGCACTCACTCATTGTCACCCCGTTCTCTTTTCAGAGTCTTCTCAAATTTAGGCGAGTGGTAAGAGTCATCGTTGGGCTCCGACTTCACACGTGGAGGACTAGAAACGAAAACAGCCACAAATGAGGGATAGTTCACCTCAAATCAACATATTAAGACATTTTAGCAGACATGTAAAATGTTCTACCTGGCAAAGCCATTCTCCTTTTCCTTCTTGACATCAACGGATTTAACCTGAAAGGAACAAGTATTCGTTATGTGAGGAACATAACATCACATTTCTTTCAACCCATGTATTCTATGTACATACATTTTGTTCAAGCAACTAACATTACAAAAAGTAAACAGTCCCATCATATTAGCTTTGAATTAACTAAATTAGTACAACATGATAAATATTACTTGATCAGATTGCACACGATAAGAGACTGATCGTTAAGTTAGAATTAGTAAACAAAATATGTTTTCCCATAGTAGCAGATCTACAAGTTCAAAACTTGTAGATGGTCCATTTTTTAAATATCTGTGGTTAACTCTTCACCTTGTCTTCCCTCTTCTTCTCTTTGTCCTTGTGCTTATCCTTGTGTTTGTTGTCCGTGCTGCCATCCTTGTGTTTGTCCGCGCTGCCATCCTTGTGTTTGTCCGTGCTGCCATCTTTGTGCTTTATCTTCTCCTTTTCCCTATGCTTTTTGTCAGACGAGTCCTTGTGGTCACTGGCATTGGAAGAGAAAAAAAGATAAGGCATTTTACCACCTCAATCTGGACCAAACACTTGGCTGTGGCAATGTAGTCATGTGAGCAGACACCACACCACTTATCAGACAGGCACATAACCTTGCAGTGAAACCCATCTCCAACTTATGGGCGGGATATTAAAAAGGTTCACAAAAAGTCTCAACATGTAATACAATGCAAACCATTTAAGGTGACATACCCACTGCCATACTTTGACTTCTCCCGCTCCTTGTCTTTCTTGTGGTCCTTGTGTTTGTGTTCCTTGTACTTTTCTTTATGTTTGTACGAATCTAAAGAAAGTGAAGAGTCAAATACATTAAAGATACATTTTCGGGAGACAATTCTACGCTGGGAGATTTTAATAGTCTTTGTCAGATGTCAACGACCAACCAATATCACTTAAGAAATTTGGCCGATTACCCTCTTTGAACAGCCAACCAGTAGCCACCTAAGCAAGTCCAATCTAACTGAAGAGGGCCATTTGCAGCTCAATAAGTCAACTTTTGAACTAGTTTGATATGCATTTGGTTCTCATAGTTATGAACATGCTTTACCATCAACAAGCAGAGCATCTATGACAGTGAGACAGCACCCTCTAGTGCCCAGATACTGATCTTTGTCAGTGAGACATTATGAAATGGCAGACAGTACACTAGACAGGCTTCAACATGCTCAGAAAATACAAACAGGCAATTATTCTTCGCTTCAAAGTCACAGCCATGAGGAAATCCCTGTAAATCTCACATTGGTTATAAAAAAAAAAGAGGCTGGTATTGTAAACAAATTCAACAAATAAACTGACCAATATCAATGACGACCACCTCATGCCAAACTTCCACGTTTCAAGAACTTCAGCCAATTGTCTGACACAGACAATGCTTAAAGTGAGCTATTTACACACATGTCCTTAAATATCAAGTCATGCCGCTTCCATGATGTGGAGGAAACCAAAACCTGACTTTTAACAGAAAGTGCCATTTCAAACTTACTGACAGACAGCTGTTCCTCGGTTACAACATTTTCACTGAAGCATTGTAAGACGTTCATCATTTAGGACAGGGGGGAAAATATGGGTCCCAGACAGACAACAGTTTACTGCAGGGGCATGCAATGTTCAACCATGCCGTTGTTCAAACAGATTTGCACATGTGAAATAACTGTTTATACCATAGATAGAAGGCTGTGTATTCTGCTATCTTGCACCAGTTATGTGCATCATCTATATATTCAATTGATATATTCTAAGGCCCGATTCATACTCCTATTTTTAGAGCCGAATAAAAGTCGGTTCGGCTCTGTAGAGCCTACAATGTGACATAATTTGAGGTTCGGGGGGAGGGTACCGTCCTAAAGTCAGCTCTTCGGTGCTACTGAAAATTTCTGACAAGCCGAAATCATTTCAGCACTACAGCGCCGAAACAGCGGTAAACTAGGAGTATGAATCAGCCCTAACAATACTGCAATTTGTACTCTACTGAAGCCACGGTATATACACTGCATCATTAAACAGCTCATTTGATTTGATTATCTATTAATTAAGTTAATGTAAAGCACTGTTTTATTATGTGCTCTAAAGTTTCATTAGTGTGGCAGGAGTAACATGCATTATAATAATTTGTTAATGAATTGTTAGTTTTTTTTTTAAAGGTTAACCAGGAGTTAAGGTAGACAAATGAAAAGTATTTAAATTAGTTTGCAATTTTAGATGGTAGACATTGCCGATATTAGTGAGGCATAGCTAAAAACTACATACAGTAATTACATATACAGGCAATCTATGTTAAACATCCATACTGTTTAAAGCAGTCTAAAATAAATCTTGATGTGTTGAACCTTTCCCATTGTAAGAAGCTTTGTAAACTGTAGTGGTGGTAAACATCCCAACATTTTATACTAAATTGTGATGTAAAAAAAAAAATCCATGATCATGAACTTATTGACTGACATGGTCTTTGCTACTGTTAATACACTCTAAAGTCCTTCCGTTAGTGTATCCATTTTTAACAGTTACATTTGTACACAAACAGTCAAAAGAACAATGAGTGGTGTACTGTGTGTAGTCACCCTAAGGGAACCTCGTCTCATCTGTACTTTACAACCTCAGATCATCTGCCTGCTATGGTACAGTCAGGCCGCTACTGAAAAAGAAAATGGCGCAGAGACTAAGTCCTCAGCCCCCAAACCCTCACTTTCAGTCTGGAAATAAGGCCTTTAAAGCGCACCAATATGCGAGTCTAATCAGATAAACTAATAAAACACGCCCAAATGTATAGATATAGACGGTCCGCTAGAGATAACAAACGCTTAAAAAGCTTTTTCAAGGCCCCCCTTTTGAACAATAGGCGCTTGTGAGTGAAGCAGAGGACTTAGTCTCTGGACGCCATTTCTATCATTCTGCTAAGAACAACGTTCAATGTGTGAAGAGAAGACATGTCACCATTTCAAAACAGACAATTCGCTTTTATTATGTCATCCATATTATAACTGCAAGCTTACCATTGATCCGGGAGCCACAGTCAATCTGAAAATTAAAAAAAAGACATGGTTAAAATTCCATAGTAGCCAACTAGCCCGGCTAACTAACTTTTAACTTCAACTGGACCGCAAAGGCGACAGTCATTCAATTCCTGGATATATTACTTGGTCGGGCCACGGTGGGACGTGACCTGGAAAAAAAAATAGAAATATTGGCGACGCGTGCCGCGGCGACACTTTTCTCGGTTAAAAAAAGTCATTTTTGTCGATCGACAAAGTAGACCTAAATTAGCCTTTAGCTAGTGAGCTAGCCACACTAGCTTCACACACCGGCAGACAGTGTGAGCTGGCTGCTAACGGTAGTACCCATATCAAAAAGTACTAGCCATTAGCTAGAGTCAGTTTCAACCAACGTTACTATGGAATACAACACATGCTCGTCCGTCGCATGGAGGTCAAACAAAATCGTAGACGCGGATACATTTTGATGGATATTGAGGATACAAGGGTGTGATGATATTTATCAAGTTCACGTTTAGCAGTCAAGCGTTATGTGCGCTTACAGACATGCCTAGCTAGAGCGCGCTAGCGAATGCTAGTTAAGTTAGCTGACCTGTAAACCCAGACAAATGATGAATAAACCGCAAGTAAAACAGCATAACCTTTAAATGGCATAAAGATGACAAAATACACGTTCAGTTACCTGGTTGTCGCTATGATCTCCGCTCATTTCCTATTAGTTGTGTGATAAAACAAAAAAACAAAAACAAAGTGTGTGAACGTGTGGTTAAAACACCGGCTGGGGAGATGCACGGCAGGCCAGGCAGAATGAAGAAAGAAATAGTTGTGTAATAGACCAAGTCCGAATTTTATACTAATGCGCACGCGCAAGACACTTTAAATGGGTGGAGGGACGCGCCGTAGCCCCTCCCCCTCCCAAAACGTGTTCGCTTCTCCAGCCCACGTTGTTGCTCAGAGCAGAGGAACAGGAGACAGACTCCAGAGGTTTACAAACTCTATTGGCTTGCTTTCTTTCCTTCTGTTATGTGTCTATTCAGTTTATTAAGAATATGTTAATCTTGTGATGTTCTGTGACTTCTATCATAACCCAGATGTGTGTCTATTTGTACGTCTCTAAATGTTTTGATGAATTGAACAAGGTGGACCCTCTTGTAAACAAGTGTAATGCTTTATTGGGTTGTCCACTCACAGTTAACAGTCTTTGTATTGAGTTGTGCTTGAAATGTACTGTAATTCTGCAAACTGTTAATAAATATTTCAATCAATCAATCAATGTGATGTCTCATGTCTCTATGAATTATTGAATACACAGGACTACAATGGATGATTGATTGATTGATTGACTGACTGATTGATTGATTGATTGATTGAAAATTGTATTAACAGATTGCAGCATGGGTAGGCCTACAGTTCAAGGAAGGTACAGATCAATACAAAAACTGCAAAGAGGATAAAACCTGAAAAAGGTTAGCAATAAGACTTGTTTACATCAGGGTCCTCCATTTTCAATTGATCAAAACATTTAAATACATACAAATATACACATCTATGCAAAAAAATAATAATCAAATGCACGGTTAGAAAAAGGGGAAGTGGGGGGACTTTTACCTTTTTACAGAGGCCAGATTCGAATTGCAGCCGCCCGTAAGTGCTCTTTGAGAGCGGTTTTGAAGGAGGCTAGGGATTCACATTTCCTAACGGCCGGCTGTTGGCGCGAAATTAATTTAACCCCTTGTTTGAGCCGAATCTGGATTGAACGTGGTTTGTTGAACTCCCTCTGGTGTTGTGATCGTGGACTTCGTTGACATTAAGGAAGTATTTTTGACAGGTACATGGGTAATTTGGGTATCTTAGTGGTGTAGCAAAGCTTGTAGACCAGGCCCATTGCAAGTTGCTGTACTCTAAGCCATTCCAAATCAAAATGAACAGGGGTGAGGTGGGTTCTGGGAAGGTGAACCCACGTCACCCCTGCTCAAAGCGTAATGGTGCGTTTGCACACAGGCAGACACAAAGACATGTGAGTTTTTTTGGAGCAGCTACATTCATCATTGCGTCTTTGCAACGTCATGTCGCTGGCTTCCATTGACAATGAATAGTAGACTGCATCTTTTACATCTGCCTACTGTGAACGCACCATAAGAGGACTTGGAAACAAGCCCTTAGGGATTGTTGTGTTATCCTTATCGTACCTCTGTACTCTTTGCAAACTGTTAATACAAAATTCAGTCAGTCAATCAATCAATCAAGCAATCAAAGACAATAACGCATAATGCGTAATCAACGAATGAAAGTGCTGTCAGGATCCCTACTGTATATGCTGTAACGCACCCCTCACCAACCTTAATCCAGTCGGACCAATGCTATGTCTAACCAAAGTATGCCTCCCGAAGACACAGGAGGTGGAGCTGGAGGTGGCAGAATTGAAGATGCTACGATTCTCATTAGGAGTGACAAGGATTGACAGGATCAGAAATGACAAAATTAGAGGATCAGCCCAGGTTAGAAGGTCTGGGGATAAGACAAGAGAAGCAAGGTTGAGATGGTTTGGACGTGTCCAGAGGTTTATAGGTTCATGCAGGTGGCTGGAGTGTTAGTAGTCGAGGGGCCACAGGCCCAAAAGCTCAAGGAATAGATTAATGTTTATTTAGTTCAATGTTTGTTTTAAAAACGCCATTGACAACGAAGAGAAATTAATGTTTGTTTTGTCCCTAACACAAACATTAAATCCCATTAACAATAAAGAGAATTTAATGTTTGTTTTACATCATCATTACATCACCTAATCATAGCAAGATGATAAGAGCGCCCCTCACTTCACACGGGTGTGCTTTTTGTCTCCACCAGGCCGAAGGCATGGGAAGAGAGTATGTTTTGCACTCCGTCCGTGTGTGTGTGTGTGTGTGTGTGTGTCCGTCCGTCCTTCCATCCGTCTGTTACCAGCTAATGTCCGGCACCGTTAACCCGGTCGATGCCAAACTTTGCACACACACTCCCTGGATGCCAACGATGAACCTCTGCCCCACATTTTCCAGAATGGCCTGTTATAGCGCCACCATGAGGCAGCTTTTTTTTACCTAAAACTGCACTGATCTGCGTGAAACGTTGCATGCACACTCCATAGAGGCCAAGGACAAACCGTTGACCTGCATTTTCCGCATCTGCCTTTTATAGCGCCACCAGGAGGCCGACTTTTGTAAAACAATTTTTTTGATATTACTCCTCCAGATTCTGTCCAAAAATCTCACAAATCGTTACACACTATCTCTATGGTCATGTGCTCAAGTCGGATCTGTCCGATATTTCAGATTCCATCCTAATTGGCTATAATTAGCTTTCACAGTTTGCACGATTGCCCCGTTTTGAACAAAAGCCTCAAATCATGAACGCAGCATGCAATTTACGTGAAATCTTTCACACATTTTCTTACTAGGCTGAGGAATATATCCCACCCTTTTCACATTGGCCTGTTATAGCGCCACCAACAGATTGATTTTTGCAAAACACATTTTTGGAACAAAATGCCTCAAAAACATGTTTAAATTAATCCTAAACATTTTGCCAAACATCTCACACAGTCCTATCCTCCTGGTGGAGACCTGTGCCCAGAAGGGCACTTTTTCTAGTTTCTATTCATTTGGTCATTAAAGATGGAGTGCCATGATTTTTTTCCACCCTAAAACATGATCATCAGGTCTTATTGTTATATAAGGAGGAAGAATTTTTTTCAAAAAAGTGTTCACTTTAACTGCCGGAGAAACAGTCAGAAACTTTGTTCCCCTATATGGGGGAACAAAGCAGCACAATATTATTGTGCTGCAGTATTGGTCAGCATGTCACAGCAGCCCGAGCCCCTGCTGTTTTCACACCTACTAGCCTACAGCCAGCATACAAACAAAGAAAGATGATTGTTGTGGATTAGCTTGTCTCGCACCTTGGGAGAGCATGCAGAATGGTCGTTACAGAGGCAAGCGTAGCCAATACAATGACGATTGTGCTGCGCAACAAAATGGGAACGGTGTTACCAGCGCCTGGTCGGGAAAAATAAATAGACCATCTCCCATCTCCCAATAATGGGGGGACATTTTGACCCCTCCGGCGCCTATGCTTTAAGTAGCATGTCAAACTATGGGTTTTTCATGATTCTGAATCTATTCCAAGCATTCGTTTTGCACAAAAACACTCCTTGGCTTAAATTTGGCCATAGTCACTTGCCCAAATGTGCCCAAATGTGCTGCCCAAGGAGTGTTTTTTTGTGCAAGACTAATGCTTGGAATGGATTCAGAATCATGAAAACCCCCTAGTTTGACATGTCACATGCTACTTAAAGCATAATGAAATTTGGAAAATGTTGCCATACGGTGTGGTATACAAAAATGGCCATAACTTATTTTCAGTGTGTTTCCAACCAGTGTGTATCAACTTAGAATCATGTCCCTCTTCAGGGTGCTCCTCACACCTGCTAGTTTCTCAGGAAGGAATTATACGTTGTAGGTAAAGTTTTCCTCATTAATAGCCCGTAGACATATCCTACACTGAAAAAGCCTAAGCCCACCCTCCACCACCTCCTGGCTCAAGGATCTCCGACCTAATATTATTTCTGTCATCTGAAAAGGTAAAGTTCACTCTAAGAGGCTCAATTGACTGATTTTTTTACGATAGATGGCAACCGCTAATCACATTCATGAACACCCTCATATCCAGTGGCGTATGCAGGAATTACAAGTTGGCCAGGAGAACATATAAAACCCGGGGGGGAGGGGGGGGGGATCGGAAAAGACGGAAAGCAGCAAGAACACATCGAAACTTGAACACAAAGGCGTTGTATTTGCATGTCTATGAGAGGGTCGCGAGTCGCGCCTCATAATGGACACGCCCGGGCCGTGATGAATGGGCCTTGACCCAGACTGATCCTAAAGAAATACTCCTCCCCTGAGGTGAGCACCTCATTCACTCTGATGTAAACTTCTCCCCATTGCGTCTTGGACGTTTATTAATCTACTTTCTTTTGTTCTTGTTTTTTTGTTTTCCTTCTCGTATTTCTGGTTGCTGTTGTTGTTTTTCTTGGTCACATCAGTCCTATCTGTGTTTGTTATGTCCCATGAAATAACAAAGATTCATGGTGATATGTTAACAATAATAACATAATGCGGAAGTTCCAGACCCACAGGAACGCACCCAGGATGCCGGTCCGATTCCGGTGAGCCGCCTGCGTCCGAAACGGTTGAGAAATGACAGAGTTACCGTGTGGGGGTCCCTCTACTGTACTGTACTGGCACACCCGAAAACACCATATATACAGTTAATATGTGCGTGTGTGTTTGTTAGGTTGCGCCAGCCACCCACCCACACATATAGCTCCGTAAGGGAGTGGTTGCACTGCAAAAAATCACACCCGTGTGAAGTGAGTGGTGCAACTCCATGTGGGAGTGGGGACGGAAGTTCCAGACCCACAGGAACGCACCTAGGGTGCCGGCCCGAGTCCGGCGAGCCGCCCCGCGTCCGAAACGGTTGAGAAATGACAGAGTTACCGTGTGGGGGTCACTGTACTGTACTGGCACACCCGAAATAACCATATATACAGTTAATATGTGCTTGTGTGTTTGTGTGTGTGTTAGGTTGCGCACACGCGGTGCAACTATACAGTACATACTGTACTGTATAAGCCTCCTCCCTGGCCTCTGTGTGTGTGTGAAATGAAATGAAATGATTACTATATTTACCCAGGGTATCTGGGCTAAGCTCAAGCCAGGCCCTGCTCATAGAACATTTCATCGTAGTGGTTCAATGCCTTGTTCAAGGGCACTTCAGCGGTGGTAATTTTAACGTGTCGGACCGCTGATTCGAACTGGCGACCTTCCGTTATCAAGACCGCTCTGCAATCCGTTTCGGCCACCGCTGCCACAGTGTGTGTGTGTGTGTGTGTGTGTGTGTGTGTGTGTGTGTGTGTGTGTGTGTGTGTGTGTGTGTGTGTGTGTGTGTGCGTGTGCGTGTGTGTGTGTGTCAAAAAATGACACAGTTACCGTGTGGGGGTCCCCGTTACATCCAGACCTCGAGGAATGAGGCCAGGGTGCCACCATGGTTCTGGGGAGCTGCCCGCGTTTGAAACGGCTGGTAATGAAATGACTGGTAATGGTAATGAGTTACCTTGTGGGGGTCCCCGGAAAATCTAGACCCCCAGGAAAATGGCCAGGAGGCTGGCCTGGTTCGGGCGAGCCACCTCGCGTCCGAAACAGTGGAGAAATGACAAAGTTACCGTGTGGGGGTCCCTGGGGGGTCCCTGGAACATCCAGACCCCCAGGAACGGACGGACGGACGGACGGACGGACGGACGGACGGACGGACGGACAGACAGACAGATACCCATAGCTGCGTATTGGATGGATGGATGGATCTGAAACAACCTGAATTTTGTACATTCAGTGGATTTTCTGTGATCTTCTCTGTGTTCTGAAGCCTTTTGAGCTGTAATGAAACAAACATCTGCTGGCTAAGCAGATGTCACTGTTGGGGGATTTTGCCTGGCAAAAATCACCTCTTGCGATTTGAGACATTTGATGTTTTGTATTTTATTTCAGTATTTTGTGTTTACTAATTTCCCAATATAAAGGCAAATGTACTTTACTTACTTACTCCTCATTGCAAAAATGCAAAATAATAATAATATGCAGCTGTTGTCCTGTTCAGCTGTGGAGCAGAAGGCTATTTCTGCCCTGTCATGTTAAAGGTAGGGTAAGTGATTTTCTTTTAAGAAAATAAGTGTTAAGTTAAGTGATACGTTTTTCAGCAGATGAGCAGTGTTTTTTGTTTTTTTTACATTTTTGTTTAAAATAAGTGTTAAAAAGCTATATAGTAGTGATAGTACTCATTGCTAAAACACTTTATAGTATACAGTGTGTTCAATAACAGGAGTCTCCATGTCTCTCCAGCTTTTTATTAAACAGAAAATGCCTTTTCAGGTCGGGATACCTATTCTATCCAATCAGGATAGAGAACGCAGTCAAGATACAGATTAAACAAGAGGAATTGTAAGTGATGACACATTAAATGAGCAGACAAATTTAGAATCAGAATCGGAACACAAAAATTAAGCTAATGAATGGCTACTCTCTCTAAATTGTGTCACCTATACCTGATTTCTGTTTATTAAAGAGCTGGAGATACAAAAAAAAAACATACTGAACAAGCACTCTATCAATGATTACTATCAGAATATAGTAATTTTACCTTTATTTGCCATGCCACGACCCGACCATGTCACGACCCGACCATGCCACGACCCGACCATGCCACGACCCGACCATGTCACGACCCGACCATGTTGAAAATGTTGATTATGTTGACTATACTGTTGAATGTCATTAAGTGCTATTCAATAAACAGAACTTTAAAAAAAAGAAAAGAAACATGCTTGAAATGTTGTGTCTGTTTTGTGTGAGTAATGTTTAACCACATCAAAGGCATGAGTAGGCCTAACATGCTGTACGTTGGACATAAGAACAGATTTGCTGACAAATGAAGAAGCTACCTTGAATATTTTAGCCGGAATGTAGACGGCACCCGGGTGAGCAGTGTGGGTTAGCGCCCCAGCCTGTGTCCGCCGTGAGGAGGAAGCCCAAAAACCCCACATGAGGCCTTTAGGAGGGCCATTCAAGCCGCAAGTGGAGCCTGCGGCACCACCGTTTCCCTACCAGTGGAGCATGCATAATCCACCACTCCCGAATGAAGTGTCTGGGGCTGGGAATCTGGTGCAACGCAAAGGTACTGGCTGCACCTGGTGAGAGCAGGAGTGGACCTAGTGAGGCGTAGGAGGTGCCTGGCCAGGAGTCAACCCACAGTGCCTAGTCCCTCCACGTGCTGGATGGCCTGCCATACCCACCCAGTACCGGATGGCCCGCCCAGTACCGGCAGAGTAGTTCTGGAGCAGCGGAGTGTGTGTCCCTGGTTTTTCCCTAATGGGACTGATCGAGGGTAGCTACTGGGACGTAAGTCGGAGCTTGATGTTGTCAGACCCGAAACCCAGAGGACCTTGAGATACATCACTGAGGATACGTCCCATATAGGTGCATCCATGCGATGTTTTTTTTGTTCTTATATACAGCATATAAAAGCAAAAACTAGATAATCAATTGATATCAATCAATGATATCAATACTTATTACTTATATTATACTTACAAAATGTAATTCAACACGTCATTGTCATTTTAGTACACTTTATACTCAATATTGTTTTTATTCCATTATCTGCCTTGAAGCTGAATAACTCCTTGTGCCAAATGCCTTTGCCCTTTGAACATTTACTATATTGCGGATGCAATGAGCCATTACTATGGAAGCCAGGCAGAACATGTCTGTCTGTCTGTCTGTCTGTCTGTCTGTCTGTCTGTCTGTCTGTCTGTCTGTCTGTCTGTCTGTCTGTCTGTCTGTCTGTCTGTCTGTCTGTCTGTCTGTCTGTCATGCTGTGACACCACCCGCCCACCACGAGAGGGCGCAGCTGTATCACACACAAAAACAGTGAGCATGCACGCTCACACACACACACACACACACACACACACACACACACACACACACACACACACACACACACACACACACACACGCACACACAAAAAGAAAAAAAAAGAAAACAACAAAAAAGAAAACTTAAAAAAAAGGAAAAAAATATATAAATTAGGGGGCTAGCACTAGCAGTGCTGAGCCTTCTCGTGGCGGGCCTGTTTTCACTAATTTTACAGTACCACACACTTCTCAATCATTCGTAATTTATTGTAATTGTTGTTATTGCAATTTACGAACTGCGTTCGCTTCCCGCTTTTGCGCGTCTTACTTGTTATAGTATGTTTATTACAGGAATATTTGAATGGACTTTAATCAATCTAGTATTTTGTTAGTTAAGGAAATGTTTGACCAGGTGGTGGGTGTGATCCAATCATACAACGAAATAATGTAACTAAAATGAAATAATGTATATGCCAATGAAATAATAACGATGTTTGGATCACACCCACCACCTGGTTGTATTTAAGGGTGACTAATCAGCTAAGCTGGCAGATAGACCCTGACGAAGACCTTTTGGTCGAAACGCGTAGGTCCTGTTATTTATTGGCCTTGCTCATCAAATAAACTATTTAATTTTTCACCAAAGACGGAGTGCCTTGGACTCTTTTCTTTTCAAGTCTGCAATTTACACCTTGACAAGCAGTACAACTTGGAGGAAGGATACCTTTTGTCTATACTACATAACTGTTGGATTCTTGTGGTGGTTTTAGTAGTACAATAATGCAATTACATTTATGTTTAAGATAGAATTTCCATAATGGATAATGAATGAGTATTACCCTGCCAGCATACCAAAAATTGTGAACAAAGGAAAGGACGCTTTCTTAATAAATGGTTTAATGAATTCACATATGATGTAGGGATGATCCGATTCCAATCATCCCTATATATTTATGGAATTTATTTTAAGGGAAAGCAATTCACTTGCACTCATATTGTTCTTAGACCTTATGGAACATTACACGTGAAGTCTGTGTTCATGAGGTATTCTGGGAACTTCACAGATCACAAAAGTGGTACAAATAATTCATCAACATTTCCGGCTAGATGTGGATTAGTATCACACAATCTTGTGTCACAGAGAATGGCATTTTCCAAAGTTAATATTCAGGGTTTGTTGGAGGGGCAAAAGGCAGAGAGCAATTTGAATTGAAAAGATGACAAAAACGTAGAATGGATATACTGTCTGAATGAGGCAATTTAGAATTGATATACAATGAAATATATCACTTTGCAGATGTACTGCAATGCAACAACTATAATTTAATTGTTTCAGTTGCACGTGATGCTTTAAATTGATATGAACTGTTGATAATGTAAGCTGACATAAAGTATCCCTGCATATACATGTGTTTTACCATTAATCTTCTATTTACAATGACAATTCACCAATTCAACATTCTGTACTCAAGCAGACATTTTTTTTTATATATATATATATATATATATATATATATATATATCACGACACACCTGTCAGTGTGTCGTGTCAAGATCACAACACTGACCTCATCAAAGCCTTGATAGCCATACATGGAGAATACTGAATCAACACCTAGATCTGCATATATACGTATATGGAGCCGGCCAGCAACTCTACATCTGACCTCAAACCTTAGATCTCCATATATCCCGTCCTTCCTCCTCGATGTCTCCCTTTTCACTGATACCTGTCCATTCAAACTATGTTGTGTTCTACACGGGCCTGCCCCAAAGTTATTAGTAGAGTTCTCAACATGCCTGAAAATTAAGGCCTGGCCCTACCTGGGCCCTCATCAAACCCTGTACACTCAAGACACTGCCCCCACTACCACCCTTAGATCTCCATATATGGAGCTGACCTGTTCTGACATTCCATATGTTGATCTGACCTCATCAAACCCTGTACACTCAAGACACGCTCCATATATATGGTCAGTACAGAATTCATTCCATATGTTGATCTGACCCCCCATCCCAAAGCGCCAGCGTTCGCCCAGCAGTCTGCTATCATCCAGGCGGATGCGTGCACGCAAGGACGAGGTTGCTTATCGCCCTCAGGGTTTCTTACTGGTTATTATTAGATAGTTAATATACAAGAAAACAACAACCCAGTAGCATGACACATTGTTTTAATTTATAACATGCCATTACTACCCACCAGGCTAAATACAGTGAGCAGATTATCAGGGAACTACCAGAATTCACAAAATCTTCCTCTGGTGCATTTGTCTCCCACAAGGCATGCATATCAAAATCCTTTGTATTCAACATGTAGAATGGTGCATCTTAAGGGAATTGATCTAAAAGTATTAAATGCATGGTTGGTAATGTGTGAGAAAATAGTACTTATTCAATGCATAGCAACCACTGTGCTTGTACTGAAAGAAGCGACAGGCAATCCACAACACAGCAGTCTGCAAATATTAGATTCATCTCATTGGTAAACAGTAAGGTCCTTGCATAGCCTACTTAACAGAACAACAATTAAGGCAATATGCCTGTGTGATTTTGTGCATAATGTTGTCCTTTCCCCCCTCCCCACCCGCTCTTTTTTTTCTTCTTTTTTGACTTGATTTGATTTGCCTCTACTCTTTGTGCAGTAGGAGCAGCAACAATGCCATCCCTTAACCACCAGAGAGAGCCCTATCCTAGGGAATGAAATACTTGCTGTGTGATGTGGTTTATTGTCTTCCCACATCTGCTCTGTTTCATATAAAAGTGCTTAGGCATTCATTGCATATCATTTGGAATAAAAAAGAAAACAGACTGGATGCATTCTCTAATCTCAGACATTTATTCCAAAGAATATCTTGATTTGGGATGGGATTATGCAGACACATTCTGCATGGTGGACTCGAAAATCCACAAGTTAGAATCCTTGTTGTGATCGCTTTATTGCAGGTGTCTCTTACATAGTAACATCAAACAGAAGAAAATACTTGAATACAATACAATCCTGTTTACATGGGCAGAGTGGACACATACTGTCCTCAATTGATGTCCTGTTTTAGGTCTCATCTGTTAGTAGCCTACCCATAACGTCTCCTGGTGCATGCTGGGTAAAGTGCTCTTGTTGGCATCAGCATAAACTTGTGCAGATCTGAATTAACCTTGTAGCTCCCCTTATAGTGAGCTGAACCCATTGTAGGGATGGTGGTCATCTTAGGAAAGTTATCGGCGGGCATAACAGATGCCAGTACCATTTTCGTTCATTCGACGTTTATATATAAATGTTTATGTCTATGTCCACACACGATGCCACGAGACAGGTCAAAGGGAGTCCGTTAGCAGAAATCTTTCTATTAACACACTGGTATCATAGCCATGACCCCCTGAACTTCTGACTGGTCCAAGAATGATACAGACAGACAGAAACTGTTTTCCTATTGATTACTGGATTTATATCCATACCTACACCACCCACCCACCCACCGAACCCACCCCCTTCGTTCCTGGATGTTCAGTGTTGACCAGTCCAATTGCGTTGGCATTTACTATGGCACAGATTAATAGGAAAGGAGAGCTGAATAAGTTTTAATATTCAAGGTAAATGTGAAACATTCTGTCATTCATTTATTCTGGTTGCCAGGAGGATAAAATAATAAAATGTCTTCCCTGAAGTAAACCTTAAATTATTCTGTGATTTATGGGACTGAGTCTTGATTACTTGTCCTTCATTAGACAGATTGTGAGCTATAACCATTCCCAGAGGCACTGTTTAGCATTTCTAGACAAGGTTCACCTTTTGCGATGTGCTTAGCAATTACATTGACTCACAGTGTGAAAACATATACATACAGAAAGCATACACACAATACACATTGCATTTATATTGTTACATGTACAGTATACACACACTACACATACATACAGTATATTACAAATGCATATATACAGCATATAACTATATACATATATACGTAATACGTATATATTATGTAGCTATTACTATATATGAACAAATGCACACATACTGTATACAGTACAGTATGAATGCAGTATGAGTGCATGTACACGTACAGCACACACACACACACACACACACACACACACACACAGTCACACACACACACACACACACACACACACACACACACACACACACACACACACACACACACACACACACACACACACACACACACACACACACACACACACACACACACACACACATAGTACTATGAGCTGAAACAAGCTGGAACTAAGAATTCACTACCTCCTTTAAATGTATAAAAGAAAGCAGATATAAAATGTGCAGGGTTTGCAGAACATTACTTGGTTGAACTGTTCCACTGTCATAATTCAACGTCTTTGCCAGGCCATCCCCAGCATTGTTTTCCATGAGGGAGCCCGGTGGTATAGTCACCATACCAGACAGGGCAGGGAGTGTTCTGCCCGAGGCCAACAAAACAACTGATAATGAACATTCAAGTCACCGGAAAATGGAGAGAAGCACAAATATGTGGTCAGAGTTTGTGCTGATTCCTGGTGGTTGTTTGGATAATATGTGAGTCAGTTGCTGTAGTGTCATACTACTGTAACGACATTTCATTTTGTACAAAAGTCAAATGTGTCATCTTCTCTTTTGCTACTCAAATGCTGATGCCGCTGTTAGGCTAACTCAGGTAAAATACATTGTTCATATAGGTTCTTTTGTGCTAACTTTGTGGCGAGCTTGTACACACCGTCCGACAGCAGTGTAGCCGCTATTTTTAGATGGGTACAGCTGCTCCTTAGCACCCACCCTTTAAACCATCCATTCACCAGAGATTTATGGCTGGAGCCCATGTGAAACAGCTGTAGTGCCTTGCCTCTTATTTGTGTAGTACAAATAGGGCTGTCTTGTGCAGCTATGTGCTTAAATATTATATATTCTATTTGTATTTACTGAAATATTAATTACAATTAGGTCACTTCAATGGAAATACAAATGACCAGGCAGGCAGGCAGGCAGGCAGGCAGGCAGGCAGGCAGGCAGGCAGGCAGGCAGGCACTAATCTACCTTTACCAGTGAGAAACAGTCAAGGACCTCTAAAACCCTGATGATGACTCAACTTTGTCCACAACACCTGAGCCCCACAGAGGTGGTGTCCACCATGTGTTCTAGGACATTAGGTCAGCATGCTTTCCTACCATGAAAAATTACCCCCAGTTGGTTTATCTGAAGTATATCCTCCCTGTGCTGATGAAAGTGGCCTGGTGTTTGTTCATATATGTTCTGTGCAGATTAATACAGAGAAAAAAGATAGCTCTTCCCAGCTTCTCCTGGAACAGTGTTCTTTAATGTCCTTTGTTAAAATATTCTGTGCCTCATCTTCTTCAGATACTGTAATCTGCGGTCCTGTCTGATTTACAACAACCATAGTTTGACTCGGGTGGTATGTATGATCACATTAGTGTAAATAGCCAAGAGAAGTGTTGAAAAGACACTATGACATATGTGGTGTGTGTGTGTGTGTGTGTGTGTGTGTGTGTGTGTGTGTGTGTGTGTGCGCGCATGTGTATGTGTTAGCAAAGGCAGATAAGTCTGGCTACGCGAGGCTATGTGTGTGTGTGTGTGTGTGTGTGTGTGTGTGTGTGTGTGTGTGTGTGTGTGTGTGTGCACGCACGAGCACGTGTGTGTGCGTGTGCGTGTGTGTGTGTGTGTGTGTGTGTGTGTGAGAGAGGCTGTCAGTAGACCATGCTTTAGCACTTCAAATTTAAGTTTGGTTCATCACAGTCGTACTCCAAAGTGCATCTGTGGTAACTATTAGCCATCTACATTGTGTGCTGCCTACGCACAATGCTATTCCTCACTGTTACCACATTAACTCTGGTGTCTATTTCAGCAGCTCTCTATCCCTTTATTGATGCATGTCTTCCATTGATCCAACCATTGATTTGCCATGCAATCCATTACCCATCTGTCTGTTTCAGCCAGCTTTTAAATGATCCGTCAGATTGAGCTATTACGGGGAGTGGTGGAGAAGTCCAAAGGTTTGTGATACATTCAGTGAGAAGAGTGCAGAAGGAGACCCTGATAATACGGGGGGAGGGGGTGACTCCTATGAGTCTGACTGTGTCTTTTATCTCACAATATATGGAAATGAAAATGTCCTCAGAGATTTACAAAAGTTTACAAAAGACTACAAAACAAAACATGGATATCCTAACAACACCATCAAAAAAAATGTCCATATATAAATTAATTTTGACAGGTTTGAGATGTTAATACAATTGTACCCATTCAGAACAAAGTACAGTATATATGCAGACTCTTCATTGCAGCTTCTCCTGAGCACAAAGAGTCTATTGAAGGAACAGTCTTAAGAAAAGAAAATGCTACCAGCAAAATGTAGATGAATGGGCCCCCCCAAAAGGGTTTCTTTTGGATTGAGATGCAAGATAGATTCATATATATTCATAAATTCACACAACAAAGTCAAAGGAAAGCAGTATGATAATCCTGCAGTAATTGCATTTTTCCTCCAACCATTTTTGGCAGGTGTACCGAGGCACATGGTGAAACTGTATGACTGTGTGTAGTCACCAGGAGTGTCACAGCAGTGAACGTTGGATACAATCTGACCCTGTCTGTGAGGCCAGTCAATCCACAGTGGGGTCAACTGGTGGGTATGCCAAATCCTATGGATTCTTGGGTAATGGGATTGCTATCATTAGTCCTTCGATGGTCAATTATATGTTTAATTAAGTGAGACGGGCATCAGATAATTGAACTATTGAGTGCCCTCTCTTTGTAACATTTGTCTTAGGATTCATGGAGGGCTCAGCGACAGCCTTAAATGCAGACTTTAGATTTCGGTATAGATAGCGTATATAGGATACCGGTAATGCTTTCTTGACTATGTTTTTTAAAATATTCTTTCTTAAAAAAAAAGGCATTGGTTGACAGTTTCTTTCTACTGTTTTTTTTTTTGGTCTGCCAATCTCTATACCCGATCCATATTTTCTCCAGCTACAATTATGCAGATAGATGAGTGCACACATGCTTGGGGATTTACAAAAGATCCCGATACCAAACCATATATGAAAATATCAAGCATGTTTTAAAATGTGAGACTGCTGGGTCTGCTGGTTACATGTTGGCAGTCATCTGCAAAGTGCTGACATGGCTGCCCTCCTGTCCAACAGCCCCCTTCCTCTGTGCGAACTTGGATTTAGCTCAAGGGTATAGCAACCCAGCTAATGTGATGTTGCTCCAAGAAGGAAACAAATTGGGCTGACGTCTCATCCACCGCCTCATCTTGATTGTGTGATGGTTTCTGCTGCTAATGTGTTACGATGGGTAGACCTGCACAGGGTGGGGAAAAGTGTGTGCGTGTGTGTGTGAGCGCATGTGTCTGTGTGTGTGTGTGTGTGTGTGCGTGCGTGCGTGCGTGCGTGCGTGCGTGCGTGCGTGTGACTGCGTGCGTGCGTGTGTGTGTGAGAGAGAGAAAGAGAGAGAGAGAGAGAGAGAGAGGGGGAGAGAGAGAGAGAGAGAGAGAGAGAGAGAGAGAGAGAGAGAGGGAGGGGGAGAGAGAGAGTGGGGGAAGGGCTTCAGTCTGCAAGATCAGCACAACTGGAATTGCATTGATTCAGTTAACTGCAGAGTTGGAGGGTGATGTGGAATTCTGTTTATCGGGGGTGGAGTTTACACGATAGGCTCCATTTTGTTTTTATTTTCCACACCGTATTCATAATCCTTCACTGCTCTCTCACTTAAACAGATGAAATATTATATGTCCACCGCAGGCGTTTCATATGTTCAGTGATATCAATGGATGTCTATTTAGGTTCAGATAAATGTAGGTTAAATATGTCCGTGGTAAATAAAAAAGCCACATGTATGGCTTTCACCTGTTTTTATAGTGAATTTTATATATTTATATATATATATATAATGTCTGCTTAAGTACAGAATGTTGAATTGGTGAATTGTCATTGTAAATAGAAGATTAATGGTAAAACACATGTATATGCAGGGATACTTTATGTCAGCTTACATTATCAACAGTTCATATCAATTTAAAGCATCACGTGCAACTGAAACAATTAAATTATAGTTGTTGCATTGCAGTACATCTGCAAAGTGATATATTTCATTGTATATAAATTCTAAATGTCCTCATTCATACAGTATATCCATTCTACGTTTTTGTCATCTTTTCAATTCAAATTGCTCTCTGCCTTTTGCCCCTCCAACAAACCCTGAATATTAACTTTGGAAAATGCCATTCTCTGTGACACAAGATTGTGTGATACTAATCCACATCTAGCCGGAAATGTTGATGAATTATTTGTACCACTTTTGTGATCTGTGAAGTTCCCAGAATACCTCATGAACACAGACTTCACGTGTAATGTTCCATAAGGTCTAAGAACAATATGAGTGCAAGTGAATTGCTTTCCCTTAAAATAAATTCCATAAATATATAGGGATGATTGGAATCGGATCATCCCTACATCATATGTGAATTCATTAAACCATTTATTAAGAAAGCGTCCTTTCCTTTGTTCACAATTTTTGGTATGCTGGCAGGGTAATACTCATTCATTATCCATTATGGACATAAATGTAAGAAAAACAAATAGCAAATATATATTTGCTTTATGTCTCTTTCCCTTTCACCATCCATCTCATTTTTCCATTTAGCTGCAGGGAATTTGTCTCTAAGGGTTTATCATGACTGCCTCATATTTCCCCCTAGTTTGTCATTTTGCTGATCCAAACGCTTTTTCATATTTCAGTATTCTTATCATCCACCGGCAGTAAGATGATCCATTTCACGTACTTCTTAGACGTGTGACTGTAGCCTAAGTCACCATCTACTAAATGTATTCGGTGGATGGAAAGCTAGCTGAAAGAGAGGCTGCTAGTGTAGGTAGTTAGTGGTATCGGTGCTACTCGTGATGCATTTTTCTTTTGTCCCGAGTCAGCAAGGGTAAAATGTCAAGCATTTCTTAAGCAAGCGGCTCCATAGGATTCCATTTGAAGCTTTAATCTTAATTGAGAGCATCGCACATTGATATTCCATAGGCCTGTTTGCCCTTCGCCTCTCAGCTACTTCCATTTAGAGGACAGCCATACTGCACTACAGCATGGAGAGGAAGGGGGGGGGCTTTGTCAGACAGCCAAGAGGCCAAAGGCAAGGTCAACCTCTCTTTGTAACTAGTGGCTGACTGGGGAGGGAAGGCCTCACCCCTTTGATGATGTCCATACCTTCAGTGAATCCTTCTGAGGCGTTTTGAAACAGCCAATGACTGAAATGTAATCACTTTCTCACCCTGCTTTCATTGGCATGTCATATTATCGGATGAGTCACATTCCAAGGCTTATTTTCTTCCTAAAGAAGCTGCGTTTGCTCCACACTACATAATGTCCGTTTTGTGTCAGGGCATGTGTTGTTCTAACCTGGTATCGTGAAAGGATTCAACGGATGAACAGGCCGACGACAGCGCTGTGTCACCATGTCGATGCGTGAAAGCTCCCCGAGTGGGAATTATAAGTGTTAGTTAATAGTTAGTTAATAGTTCCCTATATGGTGTAGGTCAATTTAACTAAGAGTTAAATTTACACTCCACTCTCTGTATCATCCTTCCAGTCTTCAACATTTCAATTAACAACCCCAGTAGATACATGCCATGATAAGGCACCTGTCGTGTGTGTGTGTGTGTGTGTGTGTGTGTGTGTGTGTGTGTGTGTGTGTGTGTGTGTGTGTGTGTGTGTGTGTGTGTTGTGCCACCTCTGTCACCCAAGGTGACAAAAGACAGATGCTTGAACAAATAGAGCTGCAAACTACTTCATATACACATACACACACGGTCACGCACACACACACACACACACACACACACACACACACACACACACACACACACACACACACACACACACACACACACACACACACACACACACACACACACACACACACACACACACACACACACACACACACACACACACACACACACACACGCACGCAAAGCACACAATGGTTGTTTACTGCTGAGCTCACAGCCCCTATCTCTAGGACTGAGGACTGGGCTCTACTGTGTTTCTCATGCTCCTGTACGTCTCTGCTCACTGCTGACACAGATATGCTGTAAAGAGATAGGAGAAGATAGGTATGCATGTACGCTACATGTCAAAATAGCTCTGGGGGTTGGCGAGTTTGAAAACACAAAGGGGAAATGACATATCACTGCAAAAAATATAATAATAATAGTAATAGTAATAGTAATAGTAATAGTAATAGTAATAGTAATAGTAATAGTAATAGTAATAATAATAATAATAATAATGAATGAATTACACAGGATTTTTAGCATGACTGCCTATTTTCAACGTCTGAGATCTTCTAGAACCGTGATTTAAAATGGTGGGAATTAAAGCCAGTGAAGTCAACACATGAGGACTGACGAGGTGTTTCATCTGCTGATGAGCCTTTGAAACAGGTATAAGGATTAAAGGATTAATCCCTCAGTTTGGTTCCTTCAAAGGTTTGTTTTGCCAGTGTGTGCTATGCCTAACAGGTACCTTTAGGAGGGAGTGTCGCAAACACAGCTTCTGATAGGTTTATCACGGTGATCAGTGCTTGATAAAGGTTCAGAATGTACTCTTATTTCAAAGTGTCTTCCCGCAGCTCCTGTGGGAAAGCCCACTGTTTCTACTTTCCACTGATTCCATCATCAACCAACTCAACTGTCATTCAGGAACTCAACATGGTTAGCCTGCAGACATTGCCTAATGACAGCAGGGCTCTAGGGTAGGACACTGACAGAAGATCCTTAAAATAAAGGTCGATAATGCATAGACCACTTTGTAACTCATTAGGGGATAAGGTCATAAAGCATTTATGTTGAAAAACTATATATATACCGTACCTATACTCTTTACTGCAAAGCATGTTTTGAAGACTAACATCCATAATAACACTTAACAAACAAGGAGCATGGTGTGGCTCACCATGCTAAGATGTTCAAATCCCACCACGGGTGGTCTCTGCAGGACCGGGACAAGTCATTTGGCATACTAAGTAGAGTGATTTCGGACCGGGCCCCTGAATTTAGTATACCTTAGTATCTCAGGTACTATTATTTAGAAAGTTTTCAAAATGTAAATGTATGAAAATCCTTTTTATAATTGCAAACGCATTCCGAAAATTCACTGGTTTGTAATAATAACAAACAATAACAAGTAACTAAAGTCTTAAATATTGTAGTGGAGTAAAAGTACAAATATTTGTCTCTGAGATGTAGTGGGGTAGAAGTAAAAGTATTGAAAATTAGAAATACTCCAGTAAAGTAGGCCTACAAATAATTTTTTTACTTAAAGGACAACTTCACCCAATTTTTCTTCATATAATTGGTCCTCACTAATGCTCATTATAATATGGTACCATTTTTGTCTACTCAGTCTGTGTCTCAGAGGAGGGCTGTGGACAGTTCAGAAACCCGCCTACCAGTGACATAATGTTTTTAATGTGTGGTGAGGGGCGCACACTGTATTTATATCGGCCTCATGTTGTCTTACGAAGTCATTTAGTGCCTTAAACAAACATTAAAGTCCATAGACTTGGCTGGTGAATTCACACACACACACACACACACACACACACACACACACACACACACACACACACACACACACACACACACACACACACACACACACACACACACACACACACACGCACACACGCACACATCAGTCCAGTATCATGTCAGTAGGATAGTCTTTACCGTAAAGAATGTCCAAGCACGTTTCGAAGACTATAATAAGACTTAAACCACAAGGAAAGGTGTGATGAAACAAGGAGCATGGTGGTGGTCACTGTGTTAAGAAGCGTGCATGTTTCTCAGGTCCTGGGTCTAAATCCCACCAAGGTTGGGTGTGACAATGGTGGTAATTATGAGATAACGTCACAGTCTCTGCTAGTCAAGTGTATTTTAACCACTGTACCACCATGGTTTATATTGACTGGATCAATAGTGTGGCCATGAAAACATATCACTCCAATGAACAGCAGTATACAGTCTGGGTAACATTTCTCACTAAACAGGGAACAGTGGGTAGTGAATTCAGCCTGGTGGAGATCTGCGTTCTGAGGAGCGCAGCGCACTTTTCTAGAGTTTTCTTTTAACTTTTGAAACATTTAAAAGATGTTTGCCTACAGTATAATGACATACCCAAAGTAGTGACATCAGCGTTAATGTGGTTAAGTACATCTATACTATACATCTCAGCACCCATGCCTCTCAAATATCAATCAATGTTGAACATAATCACTGTTAATAACCATAATGTTATCTGTGTTTTATTTTCTTTGCGTTTTTTTAAGCCACTTGAGCAGAAAGGTTGTGTAATTATTGTGAACGTAAAGAGGATGTGTTGGGTCCACATGAGTCAGGGTTGCTCTCCCTAGAACTTAAATATAGCCCAACTACGCCTGTCAGTGGAAGAGTTATCATGACCTTTTGAACTTTACACCACTGTACAAAAGAAGCTTAGAGGAGACATACATATTCCAAACACTTTCACCAACACAGCCCCAACATTGGCTGATTTTCAATTTATGTACAACATTTCATTATATTGTTGCAAAGTGCTTTACATAAAGAACACACAAATAAAAAAGTGCTTTACATAAAGAACACACAAATAAGTAAAACCCCAAAGAGGCATCATTGCTATCTTGTTATGCTCTCTTATTATGTTTCTTGCACATTTGTATTATTTTATGCTCTGTTAAAATGTTTCTCGCACAACTATTTGTTGTTTTCATATTTCTTCAGTCTTGCCTTTTTATTGTTTCTTCACATTTGTATACCTTTATAAGAAGAAGGTGAAAACCCCCCAACCCATTCCCAATAACAAACCATCACAACAGCTCTGGTTCTATGTAAGAGGCCAACAATCCATGTTGTGTACTTGTTTGGTATGTTAGTAATGCAGGCCACTGCTCAGCCACATGTGGGCGTTATGTTCCCTTCCAGACCTCACTCTCTCCTGTCTTCACTGGATGGACATTCCACTATTTTCTGCTTTATGTCAGTGTATTGTATAGACAATTAGCAAGTAGTAGTTTCTCAAATTAAATATAAACATAATTGACACGATAGACATGTTTGTTGTTGTTGTAAATTAAAGTAATTACTGTATACTAAACAGGAATAGTGAATGCTAGTTTTAGTCATCCTAGTAAGAATTACATTTAAGGGCCTGGGCCCTTAAATGTAAGGTCCAGGCACCTTGGCTGGTAATCCAGTCTGGCAGTGTGCCGTGGGTTCGACTCCCGCTCCCAATGGCCTTTACTGCATGTCACCCCCCATTTATCTCCCCATTTCCTGTTCTCCTACTGTTTTCCTACTGTCTGTCCTTCCATAAAAATATAAAATAAAGGCGAGAGCCACACAAAAAAATATTTAGACCAAAAATAATTACATTTAAGTATGTCAAAATGTGTATTTCTTTCTTTTCAAAATCTTTTTATTGTAATTTCAATAGTATAGATCTCAGGAATCATAGGGCAGACATAATATAATAAAAAGAGTATTATTGCACAAATCATGCCCCTTCAAGACAAAAGAAAAAACATTTCCTCCCCTTCAAGTCAATTCCCCAGCCTCTCTACGAGTAAAAATGTGTATTTCTTGAAGTAGTCTTCTATCAAATTGATCTGCTTAAATTCTTAAAATGTGCTAATCTTATAACAGTGTTAATCATGAATACTTCAGATAGTCAGATATAGTTTATATTAACTGCTACATAGCCTGCTTTCCATGCATGTATCTACATAGTCTTTTGCTTGAACATTTTCACTACGCAGCACAAGCTGCACAACACATATGAGTTCATCATCAACCACCAACATTACCCTAAGAATCCATGTAAACTATTCAGTTATTCTCCTAATGTTCAGATTATAGTATGAAAATCATACTTATAACGCATATGAACATTGAAATTAAATGTATATTTTTCACCTGTTTTTTCTTATTTTTAAAAATAATTATTGCAGCACTAAATACACGAGAAATGCGTAGAAAAGTGTAGGGCCCGGCAGGACCGTTTGTCTGATACAGTATTAGTTAAACAACAGCACCAGCCTGTGCAAGTGAGAATGTCTTCTGGAGTTTAGAAATGATTATTTTTAAATGCAATAAACTTTGTTGAGCATTTATAGCCTTTCATCTGATTTTGCTCCCTGAGAAACAACGGGCTGGGCTTTCTGTGTTCTGCTCTTAAACTGCTAGAACAAAGTACTTCCTGTATGTTCACCACAAAAAGAGCAAACAAGTACATGGGTTCACTGCAGTATACAGGGCAGTATCCCCTTAAATAGACTTCTCATACGCTTTGTGTTGGGTCAATGACAAGCTACTCAACAAGACCCAACCACAGAACACAGCTGGCTGGTCCTCAGTTCTACTAGTTGTAGCCCAGTCTTAATGATGAGAGGCAGTTGACAATCAAAGAATGGGCGTGTGAACTAAACGCTATCGCTGCTGTCAAGTTCTGCAGCGGTTTATGAGCGTGTCAAACTTGGAGAGACACAGAAATGACAGAAGCTGCTGGGAAAGTAATAATATGGCTGGCATTGAGAGTTATGGCACAAGGGAGATGTTAACATGACACAAGTCGCAGAGAGTCACACCCAATTCCATGGAGTCCCGTTAGAGTTACCAAAACGAATACCACATTCTCATGACAGCGACAGCTACATGGATTTGGTCTGGCCTTTCAGGGTGTCAAACAAAGGATGGGGATTTTAATCTTTTGGAAAATGATTGTCACATTTATGACTTTGTTTTCATGTTCTTTTCTTATATTATTTCTTGCAAATGTACATTTTCACCTATAACAAGCAGTCAGATGGTGCAAACCTTCCCTATTGTGTAACTTCCTTTTTTTGGTGTGGCTAATTTATACTTTAGCACACAACCTCTGAAAATAACAGATTTTTGGTGAGCGAGGCAGTCATATGACAGTACTATAAATGATGCATAATCCCCAAAAAGTGTTGCATGTACGGCTTTTTTGTGTGTGGTGTTGGGATATGGGACTACAGTCACTGTGGGTTGGAATCGCTTTCCACAGTGTGTTGAACCCCACAGCGTGCATATGCTGCTGTCTGACTGAAAAGGAGCTGATCCCTAATCAGTAACTGAGAGCTACAACTATATGTTGTGCATGGGGGCTATGGAGCGGGAAAAGGCTGTGGGGTAGGGGGGGTTGAGTTAACCTCTGTGGCTCATGTTTCTACCACGCACTAATGGATGCCTGTCATCATTATGGACAGAAACAGGAGGGCACCTGCCAGCTGTATGACCTCCATAAAACAGAGCAGGAAATCCTAGTTGGGAATGAGAGGGAGACAGTGCTCTTCTCTTCTCTTCACTTCTCTTATCTTCTCTTCTCTTCTCTTCTCTTCTCTTCTCTTCTCTTCGTCTCTCAAATGATACTTCTACAAAAATCTCCATATTTCAACTTTTTATGTATTTTCTTCTGGTAAATTAATGCCCTACTTTGTCATACTACATTGTCACACAAATTGTATAAGAAATGTGATATTTATATTTTAAATGTAAAAGTTAAAGTGGTTACCAAGTTTGTCTGTGGGTTTGATGAAAAGTTTTAACAAGAGCTTGTGACTCTATGACTACATTGGATCCAATGGAACACATTGTTTTGGACATACAAGGCTTCTACCTGACAGCGACACCCTTTATTATATTATATACCTTTATTGAAAGGATAAACACCTTGAGATGTCTCATCTCATTTTAGAGGGGGTCCTTTATAATTAGTTGTTCTAATTAGTGACCTTTTTCCAGTGAAGAGAAATCATAATGACATACCTGTACAATGACATTCTAGACCAGTGGTGGGCAACCACCTCTTTTTAATCTCCTGGGTGATCCTTTTTTGTTTTGGTCTTAAAAACAACAACAACCATTATCCATTATTGATTGATGTGTATAAAACTTTCTCCCCAGATAGTCTACCTTTATGCATACAATTCTTTGTTAGGTTATTATTATTTTATATTTTATTCTATGCTTGTATTATTCTAATTTTCTGGCTCCAAAACTGTGGAAAGCACTTCCCATTGCAGACAGAACTGCAGCATCACTCCCAATCTTCCGCCGCAGTCTGAAAACCCACCTTTTCAGACTCCATCATGGCCCGTAGCACTTACCCTAACCCCTTAGATAGCACTTTTTGTAGACTTAGATAGCATTTGATACAGACTTATAGCACGTTATGTAGACAGCACTAGAATTGCATTGTATAAAGTCATAGCATAGCACTTCAAGGTACATATGTATAGCATAGTATAGTATATATGTATAGTTTCATTATATAGATATTCCACTGTTGCCATGCTTTTTGTTCTTGCTTAATGTAAGTCGCTCTGGATTAAGAGCGTCTGCTAAATGCCTAAATTGTAAATTGTACAACCTATAGACAGCGTATTTGGCGTTTCAAATGAATTCCAAAGGTGTTTGATAGGGTTCTGTGCCGGCCAGTTAACCACTTAAGTCATTATACTTTGTTGTGTGACGATGATAAATCACAAATTTACCAATCTAATAAATAGTCTTGTTTTTGACAATTGGCCCATAATAGGGACACCAAATGTGATTCATTTCTTCTTCACTCATATAAACAAACAATTTCTATATGGGGGAGCATGGGGGGCATGGGGGAGATTGCCAATCTTAAACAGTGAACTGACAGCTTGTTCCACAAACTGTTACAACAACATTTAAAACACACATTGTCTAGAATGTCATTGTATTGTACTGTAGCTGCATTATTATTTCCATTCACTGGGACAAAGGGCACTAAGTAGAAAGAGTAATTAGAAAGGGCGACAGACTTTTGGTCATGTACAGTAGTAGTAGTGTTCATGTGATGGGTGAATATTCACAGAAAGTCATGGGGATAGGCACAGTGGAAGAAACGATACTTTAGGTATAAAGTCCATCAAATTTCAGTGTTCAAAGTCAGTTCATTTGACCATGCTCATTTGGCAACGTATAAAAATACTATTTTTTTCAATTCTGTTATGTTCTGTCTATGTTTTATAGACTTCCCATAACACGGGGAAGAGGCTAAACTGTATAATAATTACATGCTGAGAGTCGCCCTTTGCCCTGTTTCCAAAGTCCAGCGTTTGTAATGTGACAGGACTTTGTCACGCCCCTTTCTATGGAACTCAGTAGAACATGACAGAGACTTTATCAAAGGGACATTTTTATCAGATCACAGGGAACTCGTGCACAAACACACTAATCACACTCCTCCCCAGGAAGCCAGGTAGGGGCCCTTATTATAGCCAATAGATAACAGACCAGCTTTATTGTTGTGCTGGGGCTACATATTAATCCACTCTCAGCTAGGCCTATCATGTGATAACTTGTCAAAATAAGACATTTACTGTAGTGCCACTGTAATTGTTGTAGTACCTACCCTTCAGTATGTGGCAATTGAATCCTTTTACAACCCAGGAGCCAAGGTTACTGATTAAGTTACAACATGTACGTGTGATATGTTTTTATGTCATATTTGAAGCAAAAATTACATGTAAAAAAATGTGTATGTGTGTGTGAGAGTGTGTGTCACAACGCAGCGCAGATACGACTGGACATCCTGAGCGGAAACCACAGCCGGCCGAGCCACGTTTTCCTGCACCACATAATCTAACGCTCTCACAAAGAGTCACTTGACTAGATCCTCACATAGGAAGTGAAAGAGGAAGTCCCGATTCCATCCTGTCCTCCATCCCTCTCTGTTCTGTGCTTCGTGAAGCCACACATCATCATTGATACTGGCCTCAACCATTGCACAACGCCACTGGTTAAAACGAACTGGTTGCGACCAGTGAT
The DNA here is from genome assembly GCF_951216825.1 of Electrona antarctica. NCBI lineage: Eukaryota > Metazoa > Chordata > Actinopteri > Myctophiformes > Myctophidae > Electrona > Electrona antarctica. The sequence goes on along the minus strand of NC_136790.1, from coordinate 28,796,489 downwards.
GTACTGTTGTTGGGGTCAAATGTCTGGTGGTCAGTTGACACCTTACCACAGAAGATTACTGATGGTCATCTTTCGTAAACACAGAATTCATTGATTGGTCAATCTGTTTGTTTGACACTGGCATCTTGTCGAGACAAAGACAAATTTGCTCAGCTAATCAAGGGAAAATGAATGTGATTGAGTCCTATCATCGATGGCTCCATTACAGCCACTTTGCAAGAATCTATTTGACAACATTTAATCTCTCTGACAATCAAAGAGAAGTCTCTTTTCTTTGAAACAGTTAGTCAACAGTTCTCAAATTATATCATTTTGTTTTGAAGATACCAGTGAGACAATGCTGTCCTACCCTAGACATTTGATATAATATTACAGACATACTGTAATGTCCAGAGTGTTAATTTATCTCTAACACTAGATTGATGCTGGATTTTACTGTGTATAAATGTTGAGTAATACTCCAGTATGGGTGTCCTCTGAGCCCACCAGCCTGCCCTCCCTCACAGCCTGAGGCCTCTTGCTGTGTCCACTGGTGACAGTGCAGCCTGGTGGCCTGCATTCCTCTGCCTCTCCCCACACAATGGTGAGTTACACCAACATTCCTTTGTCTGTGTCCGTTGTCTGAGGCACAGTCAGGCCTCGGCAAACTGGCTGCACTCTATCCCTATCCTTCACCTTGTCTGTCCACCAATCACTCCTGTTACAAATATGCAATATCCAAATAATACCTTCTTGGACTTTGAACATTCTTGTGTTTTAAATGAAAACGACTGACAGACGGACCGATTTACACACAGACGGAACGGACTGACAGACGGACCGATATAGGACTGACAGACGGACCGATATACACACGGATGGACGGACGGACGGATGGATGGACACATACAGACAGACAGACAGACAGACAGACAGACAGACAGACAGACAGACAGACAGACAGACAGACAGACAGACAGATAGATAGATAGATAGATAGATAGATAGATAGATAGATAGATAGATAGATAGATAGATAGATAGATAGATAGATAGATAGATAGATAGATAGATAGATAGATAGATAGATAGATAGATAGATGAATTTTATGGAAACCAAATATGTACTGTCACTGATCAGGCAGTAAAGACTATGGGCGGTGTGGTGGGGATTAGAATTGATTAATGGAAGTGATGTCCTGTCTCTTCATCAATTTCGACGTGCTCTGACCATCCTGTTTTCTCTCCCTATTCATATTGGTTGCGTTTTATATTCTAATGATTTTCCTCCTGCTGCTACCTTGTCTATATTCAGCTATTCTCACCATTTTCTTTGTTTCCTCCTCTCTCTCTCTCTCTCTCTCTCTCTCTCTCTCTCTCTCACTGCTTCTGATGCCACAGCCGTGCAGACAACTTTCCCTCCTGCTGACTCAGTAGCCTCCCCCAGGCGGTGTGGGCTTGGGGTGTCGGTGGCAGGGAGAAGGGGGAAGTGCTCAGCTCCCACATCAGGCCCGCCAGCCTATCACATGGAAGGGAAAAGAGCTGGCTAATCGGTTCTACAATGGCACCCTGCAAGCTGTGTTACAGGACCACAAACCACTGCCTTCTGCGACATTTTACTTCTCTTAACGGCGCCATTGCATGCAACGTACATGTGATATGCGAATGCGACTCCGTGCACATATATAAGCGTGCACTACTTGAGATGCACACATGCTAAATCGCAGACACACAAATATTTACTAATCGAAAATGTATCAATTTTTGGAAAGGAAAAAGTTTACCGATTGCAATTGCTAAATATTCTTTTAAACACAGCTAAATACTGTATAGTAGCCTACTTAAAATGTCACTGTTATTGTTATCTACAAATACAGTAAAGAAAATTAATTCAATATTTTTACTTTTACAACAAATTAGATCATAGCTTGTGTGCAGGAAATCTAATAGGCCTAATAATAATAGGAAGAAGAAGAAGAAGAAGAAGAAGAAGAAGAAGAAGACACTTAAAGTGCATCATAAAGCATTAAATACAAAAACAACAAATATTGTGCAAGAAATACAATAAAAGAGCACAAAAGAAGTGTGTGCAAGAAAAAGAAAAACACAAAACGGACTAATCAGGCCTTAAAAGCAAGTCTAAACTAGAAAAAGTGCCCTTCTGGGCACAGGTCTCCACCAGGAGGATAGGAGTGTGTGTGATGTTTTGCAAAATGTTTAGGAGTAATATAATCATGTTTTGTGTGTGTGTGTGTGTGTGTGTGTGTGTGTGTGTGTGTGTGTGTGAGACACGGCTTGGCCTGTTGTAGCGCCACCATGAGGCTGATTTGAAAACTGTCAAGTGGCATTTCTTCCTCAGCCTAGTGGGAATATGCATGCACAGTTTCACCGCAATCGGACGCTGCGTTGAGTAGTTGTGGCGATTTGTACAAAACGGGTACAAAGCGGGCTACTCCTGAAAAGTTTAGAAGCCAATCGTAGGCAATGAAGGTGGATTATGAGAAATCAAACAAACCCATCTTGATCACATGACTATGGAGAGCATGTGTACCGATTTGCGTGAAATTTGGATAACAAAGGAGTAATATTAGAAAATGTGTTTTACATATGTCGGCCTCCTGGTGGCGCTATAAAGAGCAGATGTGAAAAGTTCCAGGCAAAGGTTTTTCCTTGGCCTCTAGGGAGTTGGCATACAAAGTTATCCACAAATCCGTGCAGTTGGAGGTAAAAACACTTTTCGGCCAGTTATAGCGCCACCATGAGGCTGAGTTGAAAATGTTCACGTGGCATTTCTTCCTCGGCCTAGTGGGAATGTGCGTGCGCAATTTCACGGAAATCACACGATGTGTTCATGATTTGTAGCATTTTGTTTGAAACTGAGCACTCCTGCGAACTTTGGAAGCCAATCTTAGCCAATCAGGATGGAGTCTGACAAATCTGAAAGACCCGTTTCGTTGAATGGCTCTAGAGAGACTGTGTACCAATTTGCGTGATGTTTGGACAAAATCTGTAGGTGTACTGTCCAAAAACTTGTTTTGCACAAAGCGGCCTCCTGGTGGCGCTATAAGAGGACGTTCTGGAAATTTTGGGGCAGAGGTTCATCATTGGCATCCAGGGAGTGTGTGCAAAATTTGGCATCGACCGGGTTAACGGTGCCGGAGATTAGCTGTTCACAGACGGACGGACGGACACACGGACGGACGGACGGACGGACGGACACACGGACGGACGGACGGACGGAGTGCAAAACATACTCTCTCCCCATGCCTTCGGCCTGGTGGAGACAAAAAGTGTGTTTAAGTGATTTAAAAGAGAACATTTAACTTGCTAGCCTGATTGCCTCCATCTAGTTTGTGATTAAATTATTTTAGGCTACATATAAATAGTATTCTCAGAAAGAAGTTGATCGAATAACACTTTACCACTGACACAACAGTATGAAGGGCGATTTAGTCGTCAAAATCCGTTCTATATCCCTGACGTACAATGTACACAAAACACACTTTGGAATTAGGCCTGTTTTAATGGGAAAGTGCTTATGCACCTGTGGTGTGACTTTATGGCTGTCTTTACTGAACAACAGAGGCTGGGATCAGAGGGCAGAGGTCACACATTGAGAAGAGAGCCTGTTAGCTAGGCTAAAGGTAGGTGCCATTCGTGTACACACCTGCCAACCAGCATATCAAAAAACCTTGTGCAGAATCAAGGGGAAATTAATGTGATTGAGTCCTATCATTGATGGCTTCGTTACAGCCACTTTTCAGGAATTTCTTTGACAACATTTAATCTCTGACAATCAAAGAGAAGTCTCCTTCTTTTGAGACAGTTTAGTCAACAGCTCTCAAATTTAATCATTTTGTTTTGAATATCCCAGTGGAAAAATGCTACCCTACCCTAGACATTTGATATAATATCACAGACACACTGTAATGTCCAGAGTGTTCATTTATTTTGAACAACAGAGGCTGTGATCAGAGGGCAGAGGTCACACATTGAGACGAGAACCTGTTAGCCAGGCTAAAGGTAGATCGTAGATGCCATTTGTGTACACACCTGCCAAGCAGCAAATCCAAAAACTGTCTTGATATAGGCCTACCTTGTGCAGAATTATAACAAATGTATACACACGAGCCATTACATATACTATTAATTAAATCCATAATGTGACAATTTATTGCATGATTAGACTTGAACTTAGGATCAATTAAATGCTGTTTTAGTCCTGAAGTAAGCATAATCGGTGAACGGGAAGCTAGTATTAGGATTTCAAAATGGTGCCTGGGAGAGAATCAGAAGAGTGCACAGCAATGTGCTGTGGTTGTTGTTTCTCTTTCCTCTGTTAATGAATGCAGGGGTGACCTGTTTGTCTGAGGAAGAGAGGAGAGGGGAAGCCTGATTTCAACTCCATATTATCTGTACCCCACAGCCCCTGCCAGTCAGTCCTCTGTGCTTTCACATGCCGGGGTCCCACAGGAAACAGCCCTCCACGAAGGGCAAAGGTCAGGGAAAAAGAGAGAACCACTCGTCCTTCCTTTCATTTACCTCCAGCCCAACAAATATTGGCATGTTACGTTGCTCTGCTTGTTCCCTTAATCCTTTTATATTTATTATACAGTGGTTTGATTGAGCAGTGTAATCGGAAATCTAGACTGACATCCATTTCAAATAAACAAACTCCCACGAGGAGTGGAGGGGGGACGGGGGGTTGTTGTTGATCAATAAGTTCTAAAACAGACTTTGCCTATTGCAGGTGGAGGAAGAGGAACAGTAAATTGAGACTTTCTGAATAGGTTTTGAGTTGATTGAGGGATAATAACATTAGCTGAAACCGCTGGTAAGTGTTGAAGATTTCCGCACCTGACACTGTACATTCACACACCGTCGTCTCCATTCAATGTTTGCCTGAAAAAACATTCCTCTGACACCACATCCTCTGTATGCATGACCTTTCCCTGTGATTTGTTTTTAAATTCTGGTTCCAAAAATCAAAATTAAGCTTAAAGTAAGATTTGATGACTTTCCAGCTGTCCATATGAAATCACCTTACAAAAGACAATTTCGAGCATTGTTTTTCAAATATGTCAGGAACATTTGCATATAATCTGGGAAATTATTTTAAAATAAACTTAAAATGTTTTGACCAGGCTGATCAAGCACAGTAAAATAATATTAACATAATGGTAAACAACCTGGGGTATACTTATTGATACCGATTGAATATATTATAAGGAAAGGTTACTTCATAAAGTGCTTGTGATATCTGGTCAAACTAGCCAAATTCATGTGTTGTTTTGTATGGAATAATGGAAAATAATGTAGTATGCGGCACAAAAAAAATGTTTTATAATTGTATATATAACACGTATTTTCCTATGTATGTATTTGTTATTGTCTATATAGTCATAGTTATGACTGATGATAACTTAATCTTGTAATAGTATTATTGATTTTGTGTCAATATAACTGCTCAAAAACCCTTTTAGGTCTATCATGAATGTCATGTCCATGATGCAAATTATAAAACGTTTTTGTTGTATATTAATTGTTGAGTAAATATCTGCTCTGTAGAATATGAACTAATGAGAGATAAGAGGAGACACAAATGTACAAAGTCATGATGGCTTTATTGATCAATAGTAGATGAAAACAATTTAAATACAAAATGATGTCAGTCAAATACATTTTCTCGCATAACTGACTATTATCTTTCAAAAGAAAAGGACCATTTCTGTCCAGCAGAATTATTTTCATAAAAATAATGGAAGTTTCATCTCTAGTAGCCTATATCATTATGATTGTGTTGTCTGTCAGAAATATATCCATGTAGCCTACAACACTTGACAGAAAAAAAACTGAGCAAAGCAAAATCACGACAACAAGCAATGAAAGCCTATATAAGTAGCCTAATTGATAGAGAATAAGGCAAACATGACTTTCTAATAATAGTAAAGTGAATATTCTCGTGGGGATATTAGCCTTTATTTCAAGTGTTTCCATTAAGACAAAATGCAGGCAGGTAAGCCTGTACAAAAAGTCTCATATAGTAGGCCTACATGTCCAGCATGCATGTCTCCAGTTGAGTTTTGCTGCGTTGCTATTTCAGTTACATTAAATCGAGTGGTAGATACGGAATTACCCCACTTTAGTTACCTGTAGGCATAATTAAGTGGTCTAAATCGATTATTTTGTGAAATATCACGTTAATAGGGGGGGAAATCAGTTCATCGGTGAAAAGCACCACTCACTCACATCATATAGGACTCGGGTGAAGAAGGGTTGTCACTGGTAGAGCCAGTTTCATGGTAACCATTTGTACCAGTCAGTTTCTCACATTTAAGTTTATAAGCGTCCCTCTCACGTGCCAGCCGGTTGAGCTCGTGCTTCAGCTGCTCCACCTGCGAGGAGAGGCTGGTCTTCTCGTGCTCCAGAACATGCTTCTGTTGGACGCGCTTGTAGCGACAGGACTGTGCATAACCTCGGTTCTTTAAGGTACGGCGCTTCTGCTTCAGGCGCATCACCTCGTCCTTGCCCAAGCCTCTCAGGTGCCGGTTGAGATCTCTGACGGACATGGAGACCAGCTGGTCGTCCGAGAAGTGTTCGTCGCCGCCGCCTCGCCTGCCCTGGCGGCTGTGCTGGTGGAGGTGATGCTGTGCGCCGAGGACCGGTGACTGAGGAGCGGAGTCGTCGTCATCGAGGTCGTCTTTGTACTGATCTGGGCAGTGCGCGTTTCCCATGTCTTGCATGTCGGGGTGACCCGAGAGGGCGTCGGGTTGACGGAGAAGTCCAGGGTAGTGCGCCGGGGCATGGTCACTGAGTTGCCCGTACCCTTCGAAATCAGACTGGAAAGGTTGCGGGTGGCCGTGAGGCGCAGAGGGGTGCCCGTGCACTGTGGTGCCGATGAGGGCCTCTACTGCGTCCTCGTGTGTCAGACCGAAACCCGGAGGATACATTTGCTGAGGGTAACCCCCGTTGTTAGCTATCCAGAACTGCTCGCTGCCATGGTTGTTTCTCTGCTCGTTTGGGTTGAGGTTCGGCGAAGAGGGCACCGAATTGCAAGGCGTGCTACCGGGGGTGGACGAAACAGAGTCCGGTCTTTGAAGCTGACTGCATGCCCCGATGAACGAGCGCTCGATCCCTTGCATTGCCTCCTTCTTCACACCGAACTTCATCAGCTCGAACTCGCTGACGAAATCCATAGGAGTTTTCTGAAGTCCCAAGTGTAAATTTGCTTCATTAGCCATATTAATTGATAATCTGGCTCCCAGGAGTTCCGAATGCTATACAGTCAATGGAATAATGCCACTTTGAAAGAAAGAAAGAAAAAAGTAATTCCGAAATTAGGCTAACACAAACGCCTAAAAGGAAAAAGACGTCCCTCCTTATTGTGTTGGTAAACTAGTTAGCCATGTATGCCGAGCAAAGCTGTGGGCTCCCACTGGCCACAAAGCTAACTCCACTGAAGTGACAGAGCAGAGGACAAGACCTTATGTACGAGAGAACCCTCTGCCTTTTCAGGAGAAGCGCACTTTCTTCATGATGTCACGCGCTCAGACTACACCTCCGCGCTTCTCTCCAATGAAAAGACAGTGAAGAGGGCAATTTGCATAAAAGCTGATGTGTGTATATCTTAAGGGGCTGAACATGTGATGTGATGGTAGGCTACTCTTTATTTTATTGGGGGTTGAGAAATCATGGACAGTGGAATTATCTGTCTTTTCTTTCTTTTCTTTTTACCTTTTAGACTGGCCTATTACTATAGCCTCTATGCCCCACTCTTATATATAACTATATGGTACCACTGCTCATCGTGCTTGTAAAGATGTCAGATATATTGCTACTTGTCATTAAGCTGGCTTCACCAGCAAAAATCCACTTGGACTAATAGGCTTTAGCCTACGTGAATTAATTTTCCGGACATTCCATTAAAATTTCACCCCGGATTTTGCCAACTTAAAATAGTTAACTTGTATAAACCATTTAAATATGCAGTTGCGGATATCTATACATTTGTGTTTTAAAAATATGGCATGGCCACAATTTCCATCTAACAAAAAAATGATGAGCTGGTGATTTTGTGAGTATACATGGGTCAATACTGACACCTTGTGGTCACTATCCCTGACTGCTGGTGCCATTACAGCTGAGCTGATAAATGCTGCCATAATTCTCCAGCAAGATTTTTATCTAAATAATCACCTTTTCTGTCATTTTAATTGTGAAAAAAACAAACAAAAAAACATACAAAACATTGGAGGACTAATGCTTTGTGTGCGTGCATGCGTACGTGCGTGCGTGCGTGTGTGTCAGTAACTAATCATATTTTATCATTACAATTTAAATTTCATCTCACAGAGACTCAGTTTCTCTTTTTCAATTGCCAATTAGTGAACATTGAGTCAGTACTTTTTGAATGATCCGATTTTTTAACATTTCTGATAGCAACAAGATGTTCATATAAATTATTATTGTCTATACTTACAATATAATGCTTGATAAACATCTTTCAATATTACTTGTACTTCCAGATGTGAGAGGACATTGGCCCTGTTTGTTCACTGCTTCTCCATCTGAGGTTTAGATCTCCCATGTAGAGTGTATTTGGCTATGTAGAAAATCTGTATATAAATTATTATTATTATTATCTCAGAAAATATTGTATCAAATGTAGTTCTCTTTTTCTTTTGATTAGGAAATTAGTTCTGTGATGAGAAATAATAATACAAATGATTAGAGGTTAGTAATTATATGCAACAACTGAGGGGACTGTTAATGTTGTGTGTGTGTGTGTGTGTGTGTGTGTGTGTGTGTGTGTGTGTGTGTGTGTGTGTGTGTGTGTGTGTGTGTGTGTGTGTGTGTGTGTGTGTGTGTGTGTGTGTGTGTGTGTGTGTGTGTGTGCATGCGCGTGTGTGTCTGTGTACACATAACACCCATCCCACATGGCAAAAGGGTTCTGTTTATTTTCCGGGCTATTTGGTAAATATAAAGGACCATACAGACGAGCTAGCTTTCTAGTCCAGTGGCAGAGAACAAACATGGAGCAAATAAGCACCATCAGGAGAAAACTCATGACAAGACTACACAAGGCTGAAGTTATGATTGCCGGAGAACAACTCAGGTATGGAGATAAAGGAGAGAGAGAGAGAGAAAGAGAGAGAGAGAGAGAATGATTGCCGGAGAACACCTCAGGTATGGAGCTAAAGAAAGAGAGAGAGAGAGAGAGAGAGAGAGAGACTGACTGATTGTTACAAGTTAACAATGTCTATATGATGGCGTTCGTTTACTGATAATACATGATGTTAGACTTATGTCTTCTCATATGCGACACAGTAGAAAGTGAATCTAATGTCTGTCTTTGATGATTGACTCACTTTGGATCACAAGACTGAGGCTCCACGATGGAAAGCTAATCAAGGAACGGCGTTACCACTTGCGCACATATCCTAACTGTGGCCCAAGAACTAACGGACTGGCTTGTGACCCATAAAGAAGCTCAGGATCGGACCACAGCTATCTGCCTCATGCAGCATCTCATGGACCATGACATTGTTCACCATGGTAAGGAGAAGTGACAAGAAACATTGTAAAATAGAACTGAACCAAATATAAATGCAGTAAAAAGTTGTTAGGGGTCACACCAATATGAAGGCTCACTGGGGATGTATCTTGCCTTCCTCAGTCTGTGATAAGCATCTGGTTTTCAAAGATGCAAAACTGCTGTACCGTTTCCGTAAAGATGATGGCACATTTCCCTTCAACACAGAGGTGATGGTCTTCATAAGAGGACAAAAGCTGTATGAACAGTAAGTGCTACTTTGTTTGCGGTATGATTACTCTTTATCTTTCTGAACAACAAAAGCCATTGTTTAAGATTATGTTTAAAAGCCCAATCAGTGAAAATAAACAAATGCCACAGAAGAAAAAAGGTCCAACAAAATAGCCTAGATGTTTCCATCCATCCACCACTCTTATGTAATTTATGTTTTCCAAAAAATCCGGATTGGGCCTTTAATAATCATAATCATTTATCATAATCATTTAAAAAACATCAGATTTTCCACATTGCGTTCCCACAGTGGAGATTTGGTTTTCACCCCTGTCTGTGTCTGAACAGCTAATCCCAGGTAATGCTGGACCTATCAGCAGCATGAAACATTGCATGCCCAGTTGCCCACTCTTATTAAGTAGGCCAAATTGCCATTGTGGTGGCACTATAACAGGACGCTTAAGCTTTGACCTGTAACTCTTGAACCATAAGTCGTACAATAACATCTTCAACCGTCATGATTCCTTGGATCATGATGCAACTCCTCGCCGGCTGTGACCTTGTGTTTCCCAGAGGATTTGGACGGCCACGCCCCCAGGCAATTGAATTGACTATCCCTGCATGGGATAGTGCCTGCCTAGCCTAGGCCAGAGCCAACAGTGACACAGAGTGGAGACCTGGCTATACCTATATGAGCATCCTTGATAACTTGGGAGCTTTGAGTATCTTTAAAACCAGGTACCAGTGAGAGCTGGGAAACTGTTTCTTCCACCTTGGGCTATCCTAGCCTAATTAAGTGGTCTGGGGTTATGTGAGACCTGGGGCGCAATTTGACAAGCAATCTCACAAGCAAACTTATACCGTCTGCTAACCTTTTCTTTTTGTAAAGATTTGTTTTGTGGCTTTTTTCCTTTATTGAATTTATTAGTAAGGACAGACAGGAAAGTGGGAGGGAGAGAAGGGAGAGACATGCAGCAAAGATCATCATGAACGGGACTCGAACATGCAACACGCTGTCAGGCCAGAGCCTATATGTGGCATGCGTCTGGACCACTTGGCCATCGGGCGCCCATCTGCTAACCTTTTCATCCATTGACCACACGCGAGTGTATAGCCTATATGTTCAGAATATTGCTTAATAAATAATTACTAAACAATCACTCTCTGACATGGATCGCTGGCCTGGACACAACAGTGCAAACTACTCAACTGAATCAACTTATAATAAACTAAGCACAACGAAAATTGAATTTTGTTGTTTATATCACACTCACACACGTACACACATTCACTAACTATACTGTACATACAATAAAATCAACCAGTCTGTACGTCGCTTGTACAGTATGCCAGAAAAACCTATAACACACCACTGCTCGCTTATTTTGGGAGGTCTGTAGAGGCTTGGCGATGGGTGCTAGTGTACCATGAGCCCTTATTCAGTGATATTTTGACTATGCTTACACCATGCAAGCATAGTCAAAATAACACTGAATGAGGGCTCCGACTAGTCCTCAGAGCACAGCCGTTGAAAAATCTTGTTCTTTCAATCAATCAATCAATCAATCAATCAATCAATCAATCTTTATTTATATAGCACATTTCAGACGAGTGCAGTTCAAAGTGCTTCACAGAAAGAGCAAAAATATAACAAGAAAGAGCAAAAACATAACAAGAGAGCATCAACTACATAGTAATAACAAAAACAAAAGGAGCGACTAAAACAGGAAACGGACGTGCAATGATCTAGGTAAAAGCAATGCTAAAAAGGTGTGTCTTAAGATTTCGTTTAAAAATGTCCACAGATTCAGAGAACCGTAGATCCCTTGACAGGCTGTTCCACGGCACAGGGGCATAGTAGCTAAAAGGCGGCTTCTCCATATTTTTTTGTGTTAGGGGTCTCTGGAATCTCTAGGAGACCAGCACTAGAGGATCTAAGGGGTCTGCCGGGCACATATTTAGGAAGCATTTCTGAGAAATAGACAGGTGCATTTCCATTCAATGTTTTAAAAACAAGTAAAATAATTTTAAAATCTATTCTAGAATGTATAGGCAACCAATGCAGGGACTTTAAAATCGGTGTAATGTGTGCTCTACGTTTGGTCTTTGTCAGCACGCGGGAAGCTGCATTTTGGACAAGTTGTAACCGACAACTTTGACTAGTTCAATCAAGATTCAATACCATCTCTCAGTCTCTTCTATCAGTAAATCAGATGGAAATAAGACTTGCAGAATGTGGAACTAATCTGACTGTAGTTAAAGGTCTCGTCCTTAAAAACTGCTACTATAGCCCCCATGACACAGCCATGGGTATAGGCAAGCAGATCTGGCAGAGATCTGCGCTCTGAGGAGCAAATGTTTCTCGTCCTACAATCTACTTTCTCCTGGTCTGAATATAGATACTTTTGTGTAATTATACACTCTCTAATATTGTCTGTGTGCCTTTTCTCTTTAGACTCATTGCAGTCAAAGATTCAATTCTGCAGCTGAGAGAGGAGCAGGGTGTTACATATCAGCGTTCCTTTCCTGGCTGCCAGTTCATTGACTGGCTCCTCCAGAATGGAGAAGCAGAGAGCAGGCGCCAGGCTTTGGACCTTTGCCGTGCCTTGCAGGAGCAGGGCATTATTCAACATGGTGAGAGAATGTGACATTTTGCCTTTCGTTCTCTAGTGCTAGAAAGAAGCAGACTGCTATCAGTGAGCAGCCATGTTGGACTTCTAGTACATTAGTCCCCCAAAAAGATCCCTGTTTAAGCCAGTTTTACCATGAATCCTGATCCTATATCTTCCTGTGCTCTCACACTACCATTCAGTGTCAAAGAAGCACAACTTCTTTGACAGTGGGTTACTGTATCAGTTCTGCATCAATTTCCGTCGCCGCCGCCGACTGTCTGAACTCTTAAAAGAGAATGAGAGGGACAATGAGGACGGGTCGTCATCAATGCAAACATCAGAGGACAGCCATTCTGATAGAAGTCCTTTCTCCCTACGCAAGACCCCTTCTCAAGAGGGCTCTAGTGGATTCCAATCTGGTAAAATAATGTATTGTGTGCACAACTAACATGTAAACATAAGGTATGCCTTATAAATACGCCTTATTTGCAGACAACTGCTTAATGATTATAATTATCATTGTTTTCATAGTGAGGTCTAAGGATTTGACACACGTAGCCAATGGGCGACGTGGAAGCTTGAATTCCATTCAGCTTCCGTCCTTGGGGTTTTCCACCCTTGTCCAGCTGTCTTCTGCCCCACTGGTGAGATGCAATCCAAAATCAGGCAAGTGTATTGGATTCAACCCAAATATTTTAAGTCTTGAGAATGACATCAGATGCTAATACACTGCTCTTGCTCAGCACCATCATTTATTGATCATACTAATGTTTTGGCGCGGCTAGACTTTCGTCAAGTTATGATCTTAACTAGATATTGCTAAACCAATTATTTAAAAGAAATTCTTGAAAATTAGTGATTGGATTAAGCTTTAGTTTATTTTATCAACATCTGTGTTACAACATTTTCCATACCATGGCATGAACATTTGTATAATTAACGTTTTATTGATGGTGCTGCAGTGCTTCGAAGAAAAGTTACATGTGAAGAATTACTGTCACCAGCGGCACCCTTCATCAAAAAAGTATTAACGGTGAGCTGTATGATTTATATTAGCCTATTATTATTATTATTATTATTACTACATTGTGTTGTGTTGTGTGGCTGTGGCAGGTCATTCAATAATTGAACATGACATCTTTCAAGGCTAGAAACAAAACACTGTCTTAAAAGATGTCTTCATACTAAAAGGATGAAGGTATTAGGTTTGTATGAGGCCGTTTGAGACATGAGAGACAAATCAAGATAAATCAAGATAAATCAAGATAAATCAAGATAAATCAAGATAAATAAACTGGATGGACTGCAGTGCACAGTATAAGTGAATGGTATACATCTGTTGTTGGGATAAACCTCAGGTTATTGGGGATGCAGTGGGCTGGGGCTTGGCTGTCAGAGGCAGGGCCCCTTGTTATGTCCAGGCGGTTGACCCTGGAGGTCCTGCTGCAGCAGCTGGAGTTAAGGTAACTATTCAACAAAGTAACACTCATGGTATATTCTATTAGCCTGGCTAATAAGCCAGACCGAATCAGCCATTGGCAAAAAAAAATTGCCTGCCGGCGGATTACGGTCTGGAGAGGCTCAATTGTACGCCCATTTCCTACACCAGAGAACTGGTGTGGCCATGCAACATGGGCGGGCTTTGGTACAGTGATGTTCAATGCTTGAGACCTTTGACTGACAGTAGCTCTGACCAATTGCGTCAAAGAGAAAATGTTTGAACCCGCCCCCCGGGAAACAAGATCCATACACAGCATCTCCAGACTCAAATACCACACGACAGTGTGATTTGAGTCTGGCTTATTAGCCAGGCTAATATTCTATATTGTAAATATGTTTCACTTTCTAAAGCGCACTGATTTTGCATGATATATGCAATCTTAGCTTTGAATTTGGTAGAATCTGCACCTGGATGAATACACCGGGGTAAAACTGAATCCATTCTCTTTGGGTGCAAAATAAACCTCTGCAAGGCTTTGCAGTAAAAATGGGTGACACATTTTGTGATCACAAGAAAATTACCTAAATCATTCCAGTGAAAAAATGGCAACTAAAGTAATCTAACTAAAGTCAACCTAAGAAATTAAGTTGAACAACATTTCTCCTCTCTGGTCAGTAAGAATACACCAGGAGCACGCATCCAATGTCATTTTGGCTATGCTTGCACCTCCATATTACCATAGCACCACAAAGGCCTTAAAAACAAGGCTCCAGACAAACTGGTCAGGCTACTGTTTGGCCTTACATCTACAGCTCATTTAACCCCTGCTCACTTTGCTAAAGTGGGATGGCTTAGGGTAGAGGACAAAGTACAGCAACTTGCAATGGGCCTTGTCTACAAGATTATGATGCACATACTACACCACACATGTACCTGTCAAACTACTTAAAAAATGTCAAAGATCTCCACAGTCACAACACCAGAGAGGGAGCTCCACTACAAATCATGTTCAACCCAGATTTGGCTGAAACAAGGGATTACATTTATTCTAGTGCTATCACTGCTATGCCACAAAATGCCCTACCAACAGTCATAAAAAATGTGAATCCCTACTCTCCTTTAAAACTGCTCGGAACTGGCTCCTGTAAAAAGGCAATGCCACCCCCCCCTCCCCCCATTGTTTAGTCAGTGCACATATTTCTATTTTCAACTTCTACTCGTTATGTGAAGTTTTTGCATAGTTTTGTAAATGTGTCTGTCATTAAATGTTTCCATGAATTGAGTATGAAGGATCCCAATGGAAACAAGCCATAGTGTAAATCATCTTAACAGACCTTGTATCGAACTGTACTCTCTAAAAATGATAAATAGCATAAACCTACATAATTTCCAATGATTTCTCTCTTAAGGTTCGACAGTTTGTGTGCCAGGTGAATGGACAAAATGTTCTTTACCAGGATTATTGGACAGTCTCAAGGTTGGTGATGACAGGACCTCACACTGTTGTCTTGGAAGTTATGGAACCACTTGGATGAGGGCATTACTATCAAATATCTGCCAGGATTATTGGATTCCCCAGTAGGCTATTTGCACATCTTCTGAAAATGTATCTTATTTGATGTCTGACTTTAAGGTTGCTAGTGGGTGTGGAGTGGGAAATTTGCTATATAGCTTACTTTATTTTATTGGCCTAAAATATTGTCTATATAAATATGGTCCACCTGCTGACCGGCTGTCATCATTGAGCAATTTCTTTTATAGGGGGTTATATTATGTGATCATATACCACCATACAAATGTGATGGGGTCAGCCCATTTGGGCAACTAGCTATGGCCGTTTTTAGCCCAAGGTTTGGAATGGAGTCAGAATCATGAAAACCCCCTAGTTTGACACGTCACATGCTATTTTAAGCATAATTAAATGATACCTTATTGTTGTTAATGGTATGGTCACATGACCCCCTATAAATAAATAAATTGCTCAATGATGACAGCCGGTCAGCAGGTGGATTCATAAATGTATGTCGGCCTATATAATATAGACAATATTTTAGGCCAATAAAAAAAGATATATACCAAATGTCCCTCTTTGAACAAAGAAAAGCCTGTTGGCTGACTACTATGATGTATGGGTTGCAAATGTCATGCTCATGTTTGTTTCCCCATCTGGGAAAAGTATAAGTAGCAAGCAATTATTAATAAAATGTTTATAAATCTTAGATGAACTTGTCCTCTCTCTCACACACGTCACACGCACGCGCGCGCGCACACACACACACACACACACACACACACACACACACACACACACACACGCACACTTCTCTCTCTGCCTCTCTCTCCCGCTCCCCCATCACTTCCGTCTTTTTCTCGTCGCCATTTTGGATCAAGTGTTGACTTACTTTGAAATAGGTAGCGCGTTAGCTCGCAGCCAGGGTGTCTTCTCTTAATCATAGACGGTCTTGATGACTTGCCAGTAAGGTCAGGGTTGTAGTAGTTAGGAGGATCATCTGAGAACATTGCCGCTGGATGCTCTGCAGCGTAGCTTGAATGAACGAGTTCATCATTTATGGATCCACTCAGCTTGCCACAACACAGCAAATGTGACTTGTTAGCTTGCTAGTTAGCTTAGCTAGCTGGGTAGAGCATCAGCAGCCGGCTTTGAACATCACTGACTTCGTCCATTGGCTCGCCAGTGTCTTTGTTATACAGTGAGCGACTTCACGCGGCCAATTCCCTCTTCAAACCCGTGCAAAAGGTGAGTTAACATCATTGTGTTCATAATATTGAGTCGTTTCACCAACGAACGGGAAGAAATTGAAGGCAAAATTATACTTCGTCGCACGAGTGTGTCGCTCGACAAAAATGACGTATTTTCAACTGGGAAAAGTATCTATTTTCTCCATTTGGAATGTAACATTGGTGGTTTTGTTGAAAATACGTTTTTTGGGGGGGTCAAGCGACGCGGCGCGCCATGCAGCTTGTTAACTTAAGTAATCTCGTGCTAGTAGCCGGAGATGACATGCGGGCGGTTTGTCTGGATGTTAGCGTAGCTGCTAACGTGTTAGCCTTTTAGTTAGCTAGTTACACTCATAGTAGCCACATTATACTGTACGGTAGCCATTGTCAAAATGACCACATTCTCATTGCAGAACGAATCGGCCAGTCTGTACTGTCTAGTACAGAGGTATGGGAACAAAGAAAGTTGAATCTGTTATTTGATCCGCCGCCATCGGCAATACACCGACGTTAATTAGAGCGGAAATGTCCGTTTTGTTATCGATAATCAATATAGTCTATAAGACTATCAATAACTAAAGGGCCGTTTCCGCTCGGCCCTTGGAATTGGCCCAAATGGCTTAGTTTCCACTTTAGGCAAGACATGTTCATACTGTGTGTGTGTGTGTGTGTGTGTGTGGGGGGAGGGGGGGGGGGGGGGGGGGTACAAAAAAACCAAACAAATCACAGCAGAATTGAGCTTAAAGCTACAATCTGTAAAAGTTGTGCCTGGCTGATGTCCAAACTAGTGCAACTACAGTCAAGATGGCAGCTCATGTAGGGGCCTATCTGGTGTGCCCTCTGCTTCAAATAACTTTATTGACACTTTGTCGTCAACCAATTGACACACCAAAATTAGGGAGACCCCATCCAGCCACTCCACTATGTGCAGTGCTAGTGATATTGCCTACACACTACTACAGATTGTATTTTCCTAAAGCTCCCACCAGTGCATCTGCGGAATTCAAACTCTAGAGTAGTTCTCAACACCCATTGGGGGGTTAATACCTTTTTAGCCACATTGGCGGAATGTTGTATGATGACAAATTGTGTCATAGCATAGACATAGTTTGGGTTAAAGAAAATACAATGACAGTGATTTATATCAAACAACCAAGTGGAGAAGTGGGTCTCCTGGCCAATTCAAATTGAGCAAGTTCAATTAAAAAATCACACCCAAGTTCCAGACTCACAGGAACACGCCCAGGGTGCTCGGATAGACCCAGCCAGCCAGGGACACCATTTTTTTTAAACGAATCTTTATAACAGTCATGACAATACATTACAACAAAGTTATTAATACAACATCAGAGCCAGGGGGATTACTAACAGAAAACATTAAAGAGTGAACACAAAGCAACAGTTCTCCGCAGCTTTCTTTTTTTACATTTGCTGAAGGCACGCTGCGTCGCTGCCCAAGTGACGTCACTCATGCGACTGCTCCATGTCTCGCTGTCACTCAAGTGACTACTGGCCAATCACAGCGTGTCTTTAGCTTGACAAGCTTCCACTCATTGAAGGCAAATGCTTTTCAAGGAATCTTGGGAAAATTGTGACTTCAATTGTGACATGTGAGTCGTCTACGTTTATATGTCTATGAGGGACGGAGCCAGGGACACACAGGTTGCACCACTCAAAAACAAACAACACCAAGCATAAGTTGTATCCCAACACTGTGGAAACAAACTTGTAATAAGACGTTTAAATGTTAGATGAATCCAGTGATTAACTACATATATTTTTGTTTAATTTCTGTTTTACAGAAAAGATGTATCAGCTCCCTGTTAACAACCTTACAAGGATACGGAGAGCCAGGAAGCAAGTGAAGAAAGCACTTGGTGACATTGGTCTGGAGTACTGCAAGGAGGCAGTGGAGGTGAGTGTAATTTACTATTTACACTTTTATGTATTTACATTAATTGCTTTGATGAAGATATTAGGCAATTCAGTACTGTTAATTTAAGTGATTTAAACTAATAACTTTTAACACCATTGTGTAAATGAAGCCTTGAGGACAACAAGTTACAAAGTACTAATTTGGGTTGATTTGTACTTTTTATTTGCAAAAAGGCATATACATGAACAATATTTGCATTTTTGTCAAAAGGATAAAACAAAAGCTTGAGAGCTTATTTCTATTGTGGCCCTGCAAATGTGTGTAAGCTGAGTGTTTGGGGGTGTTTATCAGAGTCGTGCAGAAAAATAATGAATACAATTTCAACTCAACTAGACTGGCATGGCATGACATGGGTACAGTAAAAGGAACATATAAAGATAATGGGCTGGAGATAAAGAAGAAACAAACTTGTTTATCTAAATGTATTCACAGTTTCACGTCTTCAATTTTGTTTTCATCTCATTTACACAGGAGTTCAAAGAGTTTTGTCCCACTGAACAGTATGTGAAGAGCACTCTATGTCTTGATATTTGCTCATGGGATCCTTCATCGTCTAAGACACAGGTAACTTAAGCACCTTTAAGGCCTAGTCAAATTCATAACAAAAGCACATTCTATCTTTGAATTATAACATTTTTTTTATCTTTAATTTTATTTTGTAATTTTTTTTTTTTTTAGGAATATCGATCCAAGCCATTTTGCTGCACAGAGTGTCCATTTGCTTCCAAATACTACTCAGGCTACAAGAACCACTTCCGCAATGTACACAGACGGGACTTTGAGACTGATATTCTACTCAACTGTCCGTACTGCACATTCACTGGAAGCAAGAGAACTATGGAGACGCACGTTAAGATATTCCACATACCCAGTTCAAGACAGAATTATGGGACCCCCCAGGGAACTGCTGTGGGGCAGAAGGACAAAATATGGCTTGATAGTGCCAGGCAGGGGGATAATGTAGAGAGAGCAATGTACTTTTGTAAGAAATGCACATACAGGGACCCTCTCTACAATGTTGTGAGAAGGCACATCTACAGGGAACATTTTCAGCATGTTGTCTCACCCTATCTTGGCATGGTTTCTGAATCATCTGTCAAAAATGGTGCTAATACTGTGAATGGCAACAACATCCTATGTAAGCGCTGCCAGTTTTCTACCCGAAGCTATGAGGCATTGGTGCAGCATGTTGTTGAGTACCATGAGCGCATTGGTGCTCAAGTGACGACTATGATTGGACATGCTAACATTATGGTGTCCAGGGCTCAAGCCTACCCAGGGGTGTCTCAGAAAGCATCTATGATGACTGGAGGGCGCGCACTTATGCCTGAATCTGTACTAAGCCGCATGGGCCATTTAAAGCAGGGGCCCTCTGTTCTTAAAACTCAGTCCTCCATCGCTGTGCGTGTTGCAGTTCCTAGCAGTGCTTTGACAGAGAGCAGCACACCAGCAGTTAACACAGCCCAAACTCAGAAGTGGAAGATATGCACTGTTTGCAATGAGCTTTTCCCCGAAAACCTCTACAGTGCTCATTTTGAAAAGGCACACAAGGCAAAGAAGATATGGGCAATGGCAAAGTATATCATGAAGATCCACAATTTCACCAGTAAATGCTTGCTTTGCAACCGATATTTGCCCAGTGACACACTGCTCAACCACATGTTAATCCATGGACTTACTTGCCCACAATGCCACTCTGCTTTCCACAATGTAGAGAAAATGATCGAGCATGTGAATCAGGCTCATCCTCAAGACTTTGCTGGTCTTCCTGGTGCATCCCCATTGACCTTTGATCTCACAATCAAACAAGATAAGTCCAATAACATACAGCTTGTTGTTATCACCTTCAATATGAAGGAGCCTATAAATGGTCAAGATGGCCTTCATAGTCATCCACCTCAAATCAAAGTAACGGCGCCGAAGATGATCGCGCCGAAGAATGATGCATATGCTAGAAGTTTGCCTTCTGCATCTCTGTCCGGCAAGGGCGAGGTTGGGAAAACCCTTTGCCCGCTGTGCTTCACCATCCTCAAAGGACCCATTTCTGATGCTCTCTCTCAGCATCTGAGGGAACGACACCAAGTCCTTCAGACAATGCATCCTGTTGAGAAAAAGATGACATACAAGTGTATTCACTGCTTGGGCGTGTATACAAGTAACATGGTGGCCTCCACAATCACGCTGCATCTTGTACAATGCAGAGCTGTGGGCAGGTCCCAAGTTGGCCAAGGTATCAAGTCTGCCTTAACTCTCAACTCCTCTGGTGCTGGGTTCCTCAAGCGGCAGCTACCCACCCAAGCCACATTAGACCCAAAGAGGATGAAGATGAACTCAAAGCTTTCCCTCGCCACAGCAGGGAAGCGGGGAGAATCTGACGGCCTTGTATTGGATCCTCGAAGCTATGAGCACAAGACTTACGAGGCGCGGAAAAACTTCCTCACAAACTACTTCAACAGACGACCCTACCTATCGGCTGAGGAAGAGGAAAAGCTGTCTGGGAGCCTGTGGCTGTGGAAGTCCGATATTGCTAGCCACTTTGCGGACAAGCGTAGGGTATGTGAGAAAGAATGCGAGACCAAGAACGCGGCTGTGTTGCTTGGATTTGACATGCAAGCGCTCGACAAATTAAAGCATGATATCACATTTGAGGACAGTGCTGGTACCTCCACACTCAGATCAGGCACTGGAGGCCTCAAGTCTGGTACTCCAAGCACAGACCAAAACAAGCAGTGTGGTACAATTAACTGTACCCTAAAGCTTAGTACATACACAGAGACCATATCAATTGACTCGGACAGTGAACCAGAACAAGAGGGTAGCATTACTGAGAATGGAAATGTTGACGGAAATCAACATGTGGCTGTAGTCTCTGAAGAACCAGCAGATGTGTCGGAGGTGATTCCCCCTATGAACATAGATGGGCCTTCAGAAACGAGCACTCTGCAAGATGGAAAAGCAAACACAACTTTGTGTTAGTGCCACTGCTTATCAATGTGCCTTGATAGGTTAACATTTAGATATGAAAAGTGCTTAAATCTAATGGTATAGACTAGAGAGAATCTTCAATTTATCTGTTATGAGAGAGCCTCATCTTTATGAGACTGGGCAGTTAGAAATCACAAACATTGGTCTGGCATGGTTCGCATATGAAATACTGTAATTCCTAATTTTGACCTCAATTCAAGTGTTGAAACAAAAGATTGTTGAGGTACTCGGCAACATAATGCAAAAATGTATGGCTTCTGTAACTGACATCTGTTGTGACACTGTATATAATAGGAATTGTACTTAATTAGATTATACATACTGTCTGTTTCTCATTTTGTTAACTTAGTTAGTAGATTTATGAAAATGATCATATCCTTTCATACCCCCCCCCCCTCCCTGTGTGAGATGGAGCTGTATTGTCATTTCACATTTAGACAGTTAGGATATGCTAATTGCTTATGTATACTTCCTTTTTAATAAATAAATTTGTTTCATAAATATCAGAAGGTATTTCATTTTAACTAATCCATAATTCACCTAGAAGTGTTATTAATACATTTATGTTGTATTAATAGTCAAATGTGTGTAACGCTAGCCAGAAACAAGTAGTGATTACAATATTTATGAATATATTCAGGAAATATAATGACTTGGAAATTACTTGTAGCGCAAAGCACCATAATGATGTGGTTTAACTAAGTTATGTGTATCTCACTTATTTAAAAAAAAATTAGATACGTTTTTTAAAAAAGCGTTTATGGAAGCATTGATGTCTAATCTAGTCCCTAGATGCTTTGTATCTAACTACTCTAAGGTAGTGTGTGGGTTTAAAAATATAATTTAAAATTATGAAATTATTTATAATCTTTTATTCTTTCAACTTCCGTGAAGACATTTTTCCGGTTGGTGGCGGTGCAGAAAATTAAGGAGGGACATCCGCTCATGGAGGAGACCATGTGGCCAAATTATACACATCTATGGGCCAATGACTGCCGTCACCACCGTGCCTGAATCATAGACATATGGCCTGAATGGTCACAGGCCCTAGAGTGCGCAGCTGTAGAAGTGACGCTGTGTGCAAAGATAGATGTTAATAATTCTAAAACCTAACGTTGAGAGAATGCATCTTTTTGCTGTAAGTAAGGCGTGAATTTGTATTCATTCCCACATAGTTTATTTTTGCATGATTTGCACAGATTAGCGTGTAGCCTATGCGAAGCCAGCTAGTTAGCATCTTTAGCTAGAATAAATTGAACACGTATTAAAGTGAGATGTCGCCGTCAGTAGGTTAGCTCCTGAATGTATAATAACCCATTATTAATGATAAGATAATGGCAATGTATTATTTCAAAATGTCATGCTATAGCCTGCTGCCTACGTTACTAAATATTGTAACACTGCTTGGTATGTGGTTGTAATGGCAGCCAGTTGAAGTTAGCGTTACGCCGTTAACTACGTTCGCTAAATGTCTCAATGAACGAACGAGCAATAAAGCATTTTACTATTTTGCTGACACTAAGCGAGCAGAGCTACTGCTCGCAGTAGGGATGCGATAATCAAACTGCATTAATTATATATATTTTAAGAAATTGCATAGGTTACTAGATAATGGAATAAAATCTATTAATCGATCTTTACTTCGGACATGCGCATGTCATAGATGAAAAGCTTAAGAAATATGAAATAGCTGACAAGCTTCAAGTGTTGTCAGCTTGTATTTTTTTTAGAACATTTTTGTGTATGATACTGTATGTTTCTATTTATTTTATTTATCTATATATAAACTATTCCGGTTATTATAGCAATCGTTTTGATCACAGGGATCTGCAATCAGTGCAATCAATGCATCCCTGCTTAACCCTTTCAGGCCTCATTCACACGTACCAAACACCAATCAAGCAAATGTTTGGTCGTTTTTTTTGGGGGGGGGGCACCACAATGCTTTTCCAATGGGAGTCACATGGTTTGACCAAACATTTTTGTTTGAGGGGGGAGGGGCAGAACACCACCAGCAATACACTGACACCACGCTAGACAGGAACGCCCAAAAACGTCACATTCGGTTTTAGCCTGGGGTAAGAATTTTCTATGGCTGCCAATGCAACTTGGTCCAATCCTTAATCACATACGGACAAACATCTATGCCGATGCTATCTAACTTGCGGAGGTAGCGTGCCTTGTCCACGGGCAACAGATCTTTCAACGTATGGCATTGCAAATACGTTTGATAATCGCTACTCTGCTCAATATTGTTTTGAATATTGCCGCAAATCACAACTTCCCCCGGGGGTGGGCGGAGTCACAGTTTGAGGCTGATTATGCGCCGTGGTGTCAGTGTATCAAACACAAATGTTTGATCAAACCATGTGACTCCCATTTGAAAAGCATTGTGGTAGCCCAAAAAAACCGACCAAATATTTGCTTGATTGGTGTTTGGTACGTGTGAATGAGGCCTCAAGGAACATTGCCAAGCTGATCCTATTTTAAAGGGCTAACGCTAATTTGGAAAAAGTAATTATCACTGATCAAAGTGGGCGGTTATCTACATTCTACATCATGGCATTTTACTAGTTTTACGTGACTACCTGTTCCATAACCTTTCCAGGTTATGGAAGTTGCCAACCACAAGATGGACATCCCACTGAGGTTGTGGGCCATGGCAGGAGGAACTATGAGGTCTGAGTAACTTTGAAGTGTTGGTGGTGTATAGTGTGGAAATTATGTTGTACAGCAACAGAGAACTGGTGGTGTTCTTCATAAGCTATAAACTGTCTCAGCGGAACTTGAAACTGGAGGATGCAAGTGAAAGGAATGAAGGAGACAAAACCAATGGGTTGCTGGTGAACAATGTAAACGGTAGGAGCCAATTGGGGACATTATCTTCTCGAAATGGAGAGGCGCTGCAGGCAGCACTTCGGCATGCTGCTGATGAGTTCGAGCAGCGCTATACACAAGCCTTTAATGATCTCTCTTCCAAGTTCGACATTACCCCTACCACTGCCTACAACAGTTTTGAGGGTGTGATGGATGAGTTATTCAGGGACGGAGTCAACTGGGGACGCATAGTGGGCCTGTTTGTCTTTGGGGGCACCCTTTGTGTCGAGTGTGTTGAAAAGGAAATGGTCCCTCTGGTGTCCCCCGTCGCAGACTGGATGACCTTATACCTAGATAGCCACATTGAACCATGGATCCAGAGCCAAGGAGGTTGGGTGAGCAGACAGAGAAAATACTAATATATCAAATATGGTTATTTTGTCAAAACCATGACTGTGTGTGTAGACCAACAAAAAAGAAAGCTGATGAAAATGTATCTAACTCTCTGTCTGATCCATACTTTACATTACAGGATACATTCACCAATATCTTTGGTAGAGATGCAGCCAGGGAGGCTTGGAGGTCCCATGAAACCCTACGAAGATGGCTGCTTGTGGGTGTGATGCTGCTTTCAGGAGTGTTGCTCTGCACTCTCATTGTAAAGAAAGGCCAGTAAAGTGGAGGACCATGAGTTGCCTCTTGTTTACCCCATGTGCATACTGTGTAATGCCACGTTCGCGACAAAAACAAAACACAATAGTTCTCAATAATGTTTACAAAATCCAAGTCTAATTGTGCACTGATAGAATCTGGCTATGGCAGAGTTTGTGTGAATACCCATAAATCTGTCCTGTGACATTATTTTTTTATACACAGCAAAGCTCTTTGTTATAGCCAAATGTTTTACTATTCTTATTATTGTTGATCACATTTTACTTTTCATTTTATGTTGGAAAAGGTGTTTTATAAACAATTAGAGGCTTTAAAAAGCATCCTTATATACTCTTTAAGTTACACCAAGGGACCAACTTTAATTATTTACAAATACATATTTTACAGATAATATAAGTTCAATACTATTTCATTTTATACTTCTTTTTGGTGCTGTACTCTAGTTTCAGGCATGCTTCAAATTAAATTACATACATATTTTATGCTGCTGTGTTTGTTGCGGTAATTGTGTGATTTGTCTGAAGAGCAACAAATCACGTAATGAAATATTTTTAGATAATTTGTGTAAAAACTTGTAAGCCTATAGCATTACATTGACAACATAAAAGCTATTACACAAAAATGAATGAATGAAATGAATGTTCTCTAGTCTAAAGTAGACCTGGAAGTGGATGGGGCTGAAGTCTTTTGTTATACCATTAGGGGGTGCTTGGTTACCAATTCTGAAGAAATTGCATATTATGACATTTATTATGACATTAACAGTGCTAGTTATTATACCAGCTTTTGTCACTTACTGTAGGATTAATTATATTACTAGAAGTCTAGTAAGAAGTTGGATATTTCTCTTTTTTGTCATGTTCTCTACAAACAATTAGGTTTGTTAAAGGGTTTGAATACACAATGTTATCCCTCAAAACACCAACATGGAAAAATCCACACGGGCAGATGCAAAGATACACTACCATTCATTGTCAAGATAAGCCAGCGACAATAAAGGACCACTGGCCGGTGGTGGCTCAGGGGTAGAGTGGCTCCTCCAGAGTTAGTGTTGAAGTGTCCTCGAGCAAGACCCCTAATTGCTCCTGATGTGCTGGTTGGTGCCTTGCATGGTTTCCACTTTCCACCGCCATTGGTGTATGAATGTGTGTGTGTGAATGGGTGATGGATGCACAATCTATGTAAAGCGCCTTGGATAAAGGCGCTATATAAATGCACCATTTACCACTTCACCACTTTTCAACCTACCTTCATATAATTGGTCGTCACTAATGTTCATGATAACATGCCACCATTGTTTTTCCTACTTTGTCTGTGTCCCATGGGAGAGCTGTGGGCAGTTCAGAAACCCGTCCACCAGTGACGACATCAATGGGGAATCCAAGCTAATAGAAACTACAGGCTTTCTATTCCTGAAAAGTTGCAATGTGATAATGGAAGCCATTGTTCCCACAATAATACAAATCTAAACATTTATTTAAATGTTGTTTAAAAAAAAAAAAAGCCTAGTGATGATGTCACTGGTGGACAGGTTGCTGAACTGCCCACAGCCCTCCTATGAGACACAGACTGAGTAGAAATGAACATTAGTGAGGACCAATTACAGTATATGAAAATAAGTTGAAAAGTGGTGAAGAAAGAAAGATACAAAGCTACAAATAAGATCAACTGGCTTCAACTTCAGATACAAAGCGACAGCTGTGAATATTTGTATGTTTGCATCTGCCTGCATTAGAATGGCTCATAGGTTTGCAACTAGTCTAGGGACAATTTAAATGTGAGTAAAACAGGATGGATGGGAGAAGAGAAAAAAAGAATAGGAGAGAGACCACGACCAACGGACTGCCTACTATGTGAGTTGGATCTGGCTTGTGGTTACTAATCTATCCCTGTCATTTGTTACCATTTCCCCAAAGCTTGGTGGCAGAAACAGATAAAGCCAGTCAAGGAAAAGAGAATGAATTATGGTCTCACTCAAAGAATATTTAAATGTTAAACCTTATTTTGGTTCTAAATATATAAATATACTACAACTGTTTCTGCTTCTGCACTTTCTTAGACAAGTGGACAGTGTGTCTTAAGTATATGTAATGTTGATATAGCTAAATCGTTCTGTAGTCACACCGATTTTGCAGGGCATCAATCAGTATATAAAATCAAGAGAATGGTAACTGGTTCACAGCATTTGTTATGCAGTGCATATATATAGAATACTTGTATTGGCAAGTAAAAAAAAAAACACCATTCTGCTTAGTAATTAAATGAGTACACAGAAAAGCCTCAGTATTAATTTATCCATTTGTAACTTGAGTGTACATGATGTGTTTACTCTCATACGTGTTTACTCACATACAGATGTTTATATAAATGCAAATATATTTTTTGTTTAATGTAGCATGATGAGACCTAATTTAGGGTCTAAAGGGCTTGCATACTGTACCTGAACTGTACATGTTGTACCCTAGTCAGTAACGGACAGGGAGTGTATGAGTGCCTGTGCCAGCAGCAGGTGGATTCTTCTAGGGTCTGTGGCCTCAGTGATAAGTTATCAGTCATCCACCAGTGCTAAGAAAGTGGCCCCAGCCCTACTCCCCATAATTTATGAACATTTAACACAGTAGCCTACTCAGTGGCTTTATACACTACTGTGTTGTATTTCTGTATTAGTGTTTGTACAGTAACTATAGATAATTTAGATTATATTTGGAGTAAAAGAAAGGACAAATATTAAGGACAACATTAAGCCTCAGTAATGGTCTTCCATTCTTACAATACACTGAATGGCAGAGAGAATCTTAAATAGTACTATCTTTGCACTGTTTGCATTGATTATTCGCTACAGAGAAGCAGTGTGAGATTTGGATTTGGTCTCTTTTCAGACATGCATTTAGATGCAACAAACCGTGTTCGGCATGTAACTATTATGGCTGACGGTACCTGTTACGAATGTTATGAATAGACAAAGTGAGTAGTAGTCACCTGCTTACGGTAAAACAGTCCCAACAGGCTCAGAATGTCCCAGACTGCATACCGGCACATACGTTCTATGTATTATTTAAAAATATATATTTAAAGCTGAATCAGTTATGCACACTTTTTTGTCCAATTTGAATAGGGCTGATCTGATAAATCAAATTGTCTCCTTAAAATAAACATTAAGCCTTTTAAGCGCCATTGTCTGACTTTTGAATCAACTAAAATGTCCTTTTTAGTAGGCCAAATCTGGACCATGCAGGCTTTCTGATCAGGCTTTCTGAACATTTGGTTAACATTTGTTCATTTCAGTTTGCTTAATAGATTAGCTTTGATACCATGAAACAAACAACACTCTAACATTGGTGTGTTTTTGTGATATGTAATTATTGCATATTGCAACACAGCACATTGTGGGCTTCTGGAATGGCAAATTTTGCCATTTCTGAACATTTTTGGAAAAGAGGATTATTATAGCGTGCGTGCATGTGTTCACCGTTCACGTGAATACGCACATGATTGTTTGAGGCCAGGTTTTTGTTTATCAACTGATAACATCACACTAAATATAGAGCCTGGCACAAGAGTTGCATTTAAGTTGAATGTTTTGTCACCTCAGCTTAAAGGCAAATTTGCATGCCCAGTGCACCTGATACTATTAGACTGTCAAATTCAATTATGTGACAAAGACACTATTATAGACTGTTACAGACCACTACTATAGAGGAACTCTCCCCACAGAAGCTGTAGAGATATTGTACATGAACTGGGAATTCTAATCTAACGTACACTTCATAACCAGATATGTTATACATTTTATTTTTAACAAAATTTAAACAGATCATATTGTACAAAACATATGCACACATTTTGCTATTACCATTATAAAAAAAGTTTTTCTTTGTATTTACAAAATACAGCTAAACACTCCCATATACTGTGTTACATAATGCAACAAAGTCAGCCGAGTGATTTCAACTTGACCTCAAACAAGTAGGCTGCTTCAGCGAAATATGCCATTTGCTGAAATATAGTTATAGAAAAATAACACAGATTCTTGATTTAAAATCACCTCTTTCCTTATCACACCCTATACAAAAATATGGACAAATTCACACAAATAATTGGCAAGCAAGGAAGTACTGACTCCAAAAAGTGTTCGGTAAAATAAATCCTGTCTCCTGTTGTACTCACTGGGATTTTTGTCCCCAATGATGCTTGGTGCATAGTAAAATGAATGATGCTGGATGCACTGTTAACCACTTTCAACCCGGCATCCCTATTTTGGACATTATAGCCTGTCATTATTCTGGGCATGTCCCGATGTGAGCTTGTAGGTTGGCTATTTAGTACAAATCTTAAATGATTATGGTTGGGCTTGTCCAGTCATCTCACACCAATGTGGGCACCATGCCAGCATTGGGGTGATGTGTATATGACAAAGTAGCAGAGGGATGCAGGGAGGATGGTTGTTGAAGCAGGTGTGAACTGTGGCTGTAGGGAAGCAGGGAACCTGGGCCAAACGAGAACTGCCCAAGTCCACAGTTTTCATCCAGAGGTGGTGGTGGCTGAGTCAGGTCTGGGTACGGCTCCGGCAGGGCATTCTTCCTGTTCTTCTTGTTCTTGTTCGATACTTTCCGGTTCCTTGTTTGAATGCCATCCTTCTTCATAGTAAGAGGTCTGTTTACCTACATATGTAAAGGAAGGAATTAGGTTTCCACTTTCTACATTATCATTGGGAATGGAAAACAGAATCAAGGTTTATCAATGCCGTGGTTGGTTTTCATGTGTAACTGTGACCGATAGACTATAGACTATAGACTATAGACTATCTATAGACTATAGCACCATTCCATAAATAGACACACTCACGTTGTGTAATTTGAAGTAGAGTCCACAGGCGTTACACACAGGCTCCCCACTGGCATTACGTCTCCACAGTGTTGTCGTGCTTGTGTGACAGTTTGCACATAGCGTACCTGCTCGCTTGCTGACGATCTGAAAAACATAGGACAATTAGGAGTCTGTAGCAAAGTCTGTATTTATTTTAAAAAAAAATATATATATATCAATTATGGAGCTCTGAAATGCTGTTTTCTAAATAAGTGCGGTCTTAACCATATCCACACCAGTTCTCATTTCCCATTTTAGATACTAATCATGTTATATTGCGCCATACCAGTAGTGTCTCATTGTTTACATACCAGTCTTTTCTTTGGCCGGATCAGGGGTCTGTTTTGACCGTTCATCTTGTGGTACAGTCCGCAGGCATTACACAAGTAATGGCCCGTGCCATCCCTGCGCCACAGAGGGGTAGCTGTGGCTCCACAGTTGACGCACTCTCTGGCCTCTGCCAGAATAAAAAATCAAACATTTATTATCCTACAAAGTAAAAATATGGAGTGTTAATATCACTGTATGAAAAAAATCCCCTTATACGGGCCCAGCTCAGAGAAATGGTAAATACAAATGGTAAATGGTGCATTTATATAGCGCCTTTATCCAAGGCGCTTTACATAGATTGTGCATTACATTCACCCATTCACACACACATTCATACACCGATTGCGGCGGAAGCCATGCAAGGTACCAGCCAGCACATCGGGAGCAATTTGGGGTTCAGTGTCTTGCCCAAGGACACTTCGACATGTAGCCAGGAGGAGCCGGGATTCGAACCACCGACCCATGGATCATTGGACGACCTGCTCTACCTCTTGAGCCACAGTCGCCCCAAATGACAAATGACACTATGTTTTTTATTGTGTAGGATTTCAGTATTGCCCAACCAGTCATACACCATGTACAAATTACAAACACCAATATTGACAAAATAGTATTTAGTCATATACTGTATAATTATGATAAACCTTAGTGTGTTTTCACCTGGTGGGGATAGTCTCATCTTGTTGCGTAGTTTGGGCGAATAGGATGGGTTCATCCATGCCCCCGGGCTGGAGTAGAGAGAATTGTAGTCTTGCGGAGAGGTCATGTATGAACCGTAGGTGCCCAGCATATGTGAGTGAGGAGAAGGCGTGTACACGCCTCCAGGCCCAGCTGAGGTAAGATTCAGAAAACTGCTCCCTCCCCCGAGTGGACTCAAGCGCTCAGCCTTCAACGCTTCCTGAAACTGGGGGCTCTCCTTGCCCTCTCTGCTTGGCGAGGAGTATCCATCTCTTGAGGCACTGAAGGATGACATGGCACTGGTAGTGTAAAGGGATGTTGGAGTTTGCGAGTGAAGAGGAGTCTTTGTCAGAGGCATGTTACTCCAAGTGGAGGTTGCCGGGTTGTAGGGAGAACTCAGAGAGTGGCTTCCAGGCCCATCTAGCCACTGCAGGTTGCTTAAGAGCGATGGTGAAGTGTACACCTGGCGAACTGCAGGAGAAAGGAACAGGATACAACCATTGATTTTAAGTTTTTTAAATTCATTCATGAAAGTATACTTGATGAACAGTGGTGGATGGAATAAATGGATGGAGATAAATCGCACCACAGGTGTGAAATGTACCCATTCTACGTACTGTGAAATAAAATGTTCAATCAATCAGGTGGTGGTAATGCTGACCTGAGCTGTGTCTGTAGGCAGATGGGCCTCGGTTATGGCTGGGGTTTGAGAAGTAAGAGGGCAAGCTTGTGTAGTCCATGTCAGCATTGGAGAAGAAGACCTCTCCATCATCTCCTGGTGGTAAGAGACTGGCCTCAGAAGAGAAGCTGGCCAGGGGGTCGGAGCCGATCAGAGCTGGAGACGCCCAGTGGGACTGCTCTGAAGAATCCTCCATGTTGACAGCCTGGGTGGGACAGGACAGACACAATGGGAGAAACTTGCCATGTATTTGGTCGGAATTTTAAATTACCGGTAATCCTATTAGAAACACCTTTACGAGACTGTAATAAGGTTAATAAGAAAAGTGCAAATTAAGATGACTAAACATGATATTGTACAATATGCTGTGTTTTTATTGTTAGCTATTTATACTGTTGTGGTTTCTCGGTGAACTGTGTCCAGTAATATGTAGGCTATATCTGTGCAATGTGTTTTGACAATAACTTTAAAGCAAACCACATACTGTAACTTCAAGTTTATCAGAGATGGGGTCTCTTGATAGGATTCTTTAAACTTCCTTTGTAGGATCCTCATTTGACTGTGGCTGACAGAATGACCTAAAAATAAATGCCCACGTGCAATGAGCACTGATGGAACTGTCACCAGGGCACTTTATTAAATAGGTATGTCTATTTAAAATGTCAGAAAACCCCAAATGTAAATTTAGGAAATGTGAAACTATAAGAATACCACAGCACTCAGATTTGTGTTTATGTATGGACATGCTGTTTGAGAACCTAGAGCAAAACTAAGGTGTGTGAACTGTAAATATTCATATCAATAATAACCTAGAGACACTTTCCCCAAAGAATGTTTCAGACAGGAGGAGAAACACCACAGAGCTCCTTCAACTAATTCATCTCTTAAACCCGATATGGTTTGAGTCCCCCAGGGCTCTATATTAGTGTCCTATTTGTTTTCAGTTATTGTGGGCAAGGCTTTAGCTGAAAACAGCCGATCGACAAGCTCACAATGCATCACAGGGTGCTGGGGTTTAAGTGGTTAAGTACATTTGGAGCTAAACTTGGAGATAACCTGAAAGATCTGCTGAAAACGTGATGCAGGAATTTCATATTAACCAATTCATGTAGGATACATTCATTTGGATAAATCACGATAAATAATCAATAAGTTAAATCATCTTATGTTTAAATGCTAAATGGCCACAGGCATGAATAGTATGCTTGTTATCTAACTTTTGGAAATTATGAAATAATCAATGAAAAAAGAGTAGGCAATAACTATCTATCAATCTATCTTGTTTCCTATCTTTATTAATTTGTGATAAGAGGGAAATGTGGAAGCTGACGACTTCTGAAAGAATCAATCAATAATATACCAATAGATCCAGCACCCTGATAGAACACAAAAGAAACCCTAATCTGATCTAATAGTAGAAAACAAATTATGGAAGGAAAAAAAGCCCCAAAAAATAAAGAAAGCTTAGGTCTCAAGTGCAATTTGGCTCAAATAAGGTTTAATAATAACTTCAGTCATCAAATAACAGTCACTGCCACTCATATCTGTAGAACTTACAGTCAATCAAGCAATAAACAGCCTTGGTTGATACAAAGCCCTCACAGTTGTAGGTTTCAATCTTAATCTGATTCCATTTTTCCCCCCAATTTATTTCCAAGCAAGGAGGAAGACATGGTAACATTGGTAACACAGGAGACAGTGAGGTAGCACCTACCTGAGCAACTGCAATAAAGGCTATGCGAAAGATAAGCAAGGTATGATCCTGATGGATGCTGACTTCTCAGATGGTGGGAAACACTGCTTCAGTCTATCTCGGTATGGAATAATGGACAGAATAACGTATGCCTAGTACCCCCACCAATAACCAGCTATGTTGGGTTAGGAGTAAGGCCGTGGGAGGGGTTGAAGGGAACATTTTAAATGACACACCTCTTTGGTCCTGACATAGCAAGAATGAAGTTGAACGCTCAATTTCAAAATATTGCTCCTCTGCTCTAACTTTATGGTTACGGTAGTAATGATAACACAGATATCTCTGATTATTTCTAGAGAGGAAACACATGCACATTAACAGGATACTAGCGCCAAACACAATTACACAAGTTGGAGATCCTACTTCTCAAATGATGCAAGCATTAGATGCTTTTCTGTTTAAAAAGCTATAATCAGATTTGATTATTCCTGAGATAGATGTGGACTGGAACATAACCCCTTTTCAAGCATGCATTGCAGTGCAGTGCAGCGTTCAGGATGGACAATTTTTTGTCTGTTGATGAACATGCATACAGTCCCTGATAAGACAAAGCCTGCATGGAAAAAAGTTAGATGGGCATTTGAACAAAGCAAATATAAAATGCAAAGACTCAATTTCTCTGTGGTCCCACAAAGCTTAGAATGGAAGACAGTAATGCAAATCAGGAGAGGTGCTGCAATCATGGAGAGAGATATGGTCTGGACACTGCCAGGCCCCACACAAGCCTGACTGTAACAGACATTTGATAGTCAAAACAGGTCCCTAACTTTCCTCTCTCTTTGTTCATATACAGTTTTCAGGGAAATTAGGAGAGAGTAAAGTCTAATGTATGCTTTGTCACGAGTCACGACGGTGTCTGAAAAAAGAAAATCGGTTATTGTCCGTGAGTGACAATGTAGTGCAAGTGCAACAAAGTGTAAATTACACTAAGCAGTAGAAATAATTGAACCCTTTCTTTTTCAAACAGCAGCCGTTGTCAAATTAGGAGAGCTCGTTTGGGATGAATGTGAGGGATCAACAAACTGCCTCCGTAATAATTTCCTGAAGTACTGCATATTACTGCTATACACATAACTAATGCTATTGTCAATACCTATATATATCTATTCTGTCTGTTTGTGAGAAAATGTGTTCAGTAGAGCCTCGATAGTACTTCAAGAGTGATAGAAATCCCCTCTGTCAACTCGGTTAAAGACAAAGAAAAGAGTAGATAGGGGGACGCAGCCAACTTCTCTGTGCATATGGACAGCTGGGTGGCACTCTATGAGCGAACTGTTCTGCTCTGATAAGAGTTTATCAAGATGAAAGGAAGAGGCCAGGAATTACGGGCCTGTCATACACAGCACCATACAGACAGACAGACATACAGACATGGGGGACATTAATGTTACATGTCACAGACGCAAAGACACACACACACACACACACACACACACACACACACACACACACACACACACACACACACACACACACACACACACACACACACACACACACACACACACACACACACACACGATCAGTACGTATATGTATGAGTTGTACATACATGTACGTTATGTACAACTCACAAGTTTGGTTTATTAAATACATTTACAGAGGTGAAACCATTTAAGGTGATTGAAACGGATGTACATATACGTACTGTACAGGAGCATAACTTCTGTATAAATTGATTTTGGGGGATTGTGTGTGTGTGGGGGCCTTTGGGGTCAGCTCTCCAATTCCCAAGAAACATGCTTCTGTGTACACGGCAGTCTTATCTCTGCACTACAGAGTTTGCTGAGCCATTCTCAGACTGCAGTATACACCCACGAGCTCGCTCTCTCTCTCTCTCTCTCTCTCTCTCTCTCTCTCACTCACTCACTCGCACGCACGCACGCACGCACGCACGCACGCACGCACGCACGCACGCACGCACGCACGCACGCACGCACGCACGCACACACGCACGCACGCACGCACGCACGCACACACACACACACACTTTTACCTCTGTATTTACATATGGCTACATTTCTCTTTCCATATCCCCCTAGTTCTATTCCTTCTGCTTTCTCAAAAGCTAGAGTTTGCAGTCAACATAGTGTTACTAAATTAGTAATTTGTATATTTGTTTGTACATATTGCAAACTATTTCGTAAGTACAGCTCAAAAACTTTTTTTGTGTAAAACTAAAGCCTAATTTTAAATACTAGAGCGGTGCCCGTTGGACTCGGAGCCTCTACAGCAGTGCCCGTTTGGCACTGGCCTACTTGGAACGATACAAGTTGGAAATGCATGCCCCACCCAGATATTATATCTGTGTCCCTTTTATGCCCATATATGGAGGTCTTTGTCAGGCATGCCCAAATATGGAGTCTATGCAGACATCAGAATGATGTCAGAACAGGCCAGCTCCATATATGGACACTGGGCAGGGCTCCTGTCCGGGCAGAGGCCTTTTTAAGGCGGTTCTGGACAACCGTGGGTCCCACCGACTCGACACCGGGCACTGCACCCCCTGTAGTGGGGTGGAACGTGTGTGTCGAATTTGAAATCGGTGGGACGAATGGTTCTCGGGTTACATGGATTACAGACGTATACGTACGTACGCACAGACAGAGACTTGGTGCATTTATAGTTAGATAATTGTCTCCACCAGGCCGAAGGCATGGGGAGAGAGTATGTTTTGCACTCTGTCCGTGTGTGTGTGTGTGTGTGTGTCCGTCCTTCCTTCCTTCCTTCCTTCCGTCCTTCCGTCCGTCCGTTATCAGCTAATCTCCGGTACCGTTGGCCCGATCCATGCCAAACTGTGCACACACACTCCATGGATGCCAACGATGAACCTCTGCCCCAAATATTCCTCAACGGCCTGTTATAGCGCCACCATGAGGCCGATTTAGGCAAAACACATTTCTGTAGATTACCCGTACACATTTTATCCATACATCACACAATTCGGTATAGACTATCTACATAGTCATGTGACCAACACGGATTTGCACCATTTCCCATCTTCCATCCTGATTGGCTAATATTGGCTTCCAAAGCTCACATGAATGGTCCGTTTCGAACAAAATGCCACAAATCACAAAAACAGTGTGCAATTTACGTGAAATTATACACGCACATTTCCACTAGGCCGAGGACGACATGCCACACATTATTTTCCAAATCAGCCTCATGGTGGCGCTATAACAGGCCAATTCCTGTTTTTAGCTATAACTGCATCAATCTGTATACAACTTATGTATGCGCACTCCCTAGAGGCCATGGAAAAACATTTTCCCTGCATCCCTCCACATCTGCCGGTTATAGCGCCACCATGAGGCCGATTTCTGCTAAACACATTGCTTATGTTAGTCGCACAGATTTCATCCAAATCTCACGCAAATCGGTACACACGATCTCTGTAGTCATGTGATCAAGACGAGTCTGTTGGATTTCTCAGATTCTACACTGATTGGCTAACATTGCCTTCCAAAGTTTTCAGGAGTGGCCTGTTTCGTTCAAAATGCTGCACATGTCCTGCTCATCCAGAATTCTATCCTCAGAGATGCTATGAGTGATCTGGCTCTGCATTTCCTCAACAAAATGAAGAAAATTGTTGCAAAAAACAAACAAACAAAAACACATGTTTATATTACTCCTAAACATTTTGCCAAACATCACACACAGTCCTATCCTCCTGGTGGAGACCTGTGCCCAGAAGGGCACTTTTTCTAGTTCTACAATGTTCTACAATATTAGTTATGCATGCTTTCATTGATTGCATTTAACGATCTGAAGCTTATATTCTTGATAAGTTCATTACTTGCGCAAGCAGAGAGCGCAAGTACTGTGGTCGGCTGGATCAAAAGTGGTATGCATGGTATATGCGTGGTTATAATTGGCTGTTGATGGTGACGTACTTAAGATATGTTTCAATGTTGGGTGGGTAAAAGGTAACCTATGTATGTATGTGCGTGCGTGCGTGCGTGCGTGCGTGCTTGCCTGCCTGCCTGCCTGCCTGCCTGCCTGCCTGCCTGCCTGCGTGCGTGCGTGCGTGTGCGCGCGCGCGCCTGCCTGCCTGCCTGCCTGCCTGCCTGCCTGCCTGCCTGCCTGCCTGCCTGCATCTATGTATGCATGTATGCATGTATGCATGTATGTATGTATGTATGTATGTATGTATGTATGTATGTATGTATGTATGTATGTATGTATGTATGTATGTATGTATGTATGTATGTATGTATGTATGTATGTATGTATGTATGTATGTATGTATGTATATGTATGTATGTATGTATGTATGTACGCCATGTATGGCCTACTTGTGTGCAACGCGCAAGTTGGCCCCCTGATTATTTGTCCTCAATGCTCACCTGCCTACCACTACCAGTGATATCATTGATGGGGAATCAAAGCTAATAGAAACTGCAGGCTTTCTATTCCTGAAAGTTAGCTTGCTATAATGAAAGTCATTGTTCTCGCATTAATAATGCAGTAAGGCACCCTGAGGGCACGTGCACGCATTTGCCTGTGTGACAGCAGACTGCTGGGTGAGCGCTGGCGCTTTGGCATGGGGGGTCAGATCAACATATGGAATGAATTCTGTACTGGCCATATACTGTATGTGTGTCTATATGAGTGTGACCCGACCCCAATCAGCATCATCCACAGGGGTCAATAGTGTAAACAGCAGGGTCAAAGGTCCTACTCTAAACCGACACACGGACAGACGGACGGACACAGAGACAGCCATGTAAAGGAGCAGTGTGCACCGCTCAAAAAAAGAAAGTTACCCTAACCCTGACACTTTAGACTTACCACCCTCTAGTGGTGAACAGAGAAATTCACCAAAGTTAGCTACAATTATGCTGAAAAATCACACACACACACACACACACACACACACACACACACACACACACACACACACACACACACACACACATCCCCACTTTAAGGAATTAAGTATAGGCTATACACTATAGTATTGACGTGCAATGGAATCTAAGCTATTGAATGAAAATGTATAGTTTAAATAATTGTTTTTATAATTACAAATTAGGCCTACATAATTTTTATGTAGGCTGCATAATTAAATTGCACTACCACTTTAATACACATGTGATAATGTAGCCTACAGAACTTCCTCGTTTACGCAACCCGACTTTGTGACTTTACTTTGTGACTCATAGACTAGCCTACTGTACACAACACAGTAGCACCTTCTTGTTCTTGCACTGAGACGTCGAAACCTCCAATAATGACTGAATGGAATATTCATCCTATTCGTCTGAAAGTAATAGTCATTGGGAACTCAGGGTAAATCAATTGACCTTTTTAAAAGTATGAATAATGACACTAATGATAAACTTTCTATGTTCTGTTCTGTATGACATTTTCTTGGACGTTCCTTTTTCCCTGATTTATAGTCTCTCTAATCTAGATTCTAGAGAGGGAAATTAGGGAAACAATTAATAACTTTCTTGAAATTAGAGATGTAATCTTGTTATGAATGAGGCACATGTTTCAGTTTATCAAAGGGTGTGTGTGTGTGTGTGTGTGTGTGTGTGTGTGTGTGTGTGTGTGTGTGTGTGTGTGCGTGCGTGTGTGCGTGTGCATGTGTCCACTGTGTGTGCGGCGCACAGGGTGGGAAAGTCCTCTCTAATGAACAGATATGTAAACCACCGCTTCACCAACATGTACCGATCCACCGTTGGAACTGACTTTCTCCAAAAAGAAGTAAACATTGGAGGCACCACCATCATCCTGCAGGTGGGCTACTTCTACACGATTTTAAAACCTGTCTGTGATAGCCTGATAGGTGCAATGTTCTGTATCAGTATCATCAGTGTTGGGAGTAACTAGTTACACACAGGCGCGCGCGCGTGCACAGTGACGCGCGCACACACACACACACACACACACACACACACACACACACACACACACACACACACACACACACACACACACACACACACACGCACAACACGGTCAAATGTAAACTGTGTATATATTTTGTGTTGTATTGTTCCACTACATTTCATAATGATATTTGCCACAGAACAACACAAAAACCTTAATTTTTTAGTTGTATTATGCCTTTTTTTAATAAAGTAAAGTAACTAGTAACTAGTTACTTTCATAATTTAGGAACTAGTAAAGTAACTAGTTACTTTAAAAAAAATAACTTGCCCAACACTGAGTATCATACACATCTATATATCTATACATATATCATCATATCAGTATCAAGAGTATCATAAGGGGTTAAATTAATTTCGCATGGAATGTGGAACGCCCTACGAACAGCCGTTAAGAAATGTCATGTGAATCCCTAGCCTCCTTCAAAACCGCAACTGCCTTTTCTGGTTTTATCCAAGTTTTTGTATTGACCTGTACCTTCCTTACCCATTCTGCAATCTGTTAAAAAAAGTTTAAATCATTCATTATATCAATCAAGAAAAGGTTGGGAACCGTTGGTGTATACTAGGAAAAGGAGGGGGCCAAGTACAGACCCCTGAGGGACCCTGGTCAATGAAGTCAACAGGTTGTATCAGGCACTATGACCCTTCAATGTGATTGTTGATACTACTTTGTCTCTCTGACCTAGATTTGGGACACTGCAGGCACAGAAAGATTCCAGTCCCTGGGCACACCCCTTTATAGAGGATCCCACTGTTGTGTCCTAGTATTTGATGTTACGTCAAAGCTGTCTTTCTCTGCTCTGGACATGTGGAGGAAGGAATTCCTGATCCAGGGAGATCCCCCCGATGCAGCGAACTTCCCCTTCATTGTACTGGGGAATAAAACTGACCTGAACCACCGTGAGGTCTGTTCAAAATAGCCTACACAAAAGGTTTAGTTCTACCATAACCTGATAGTTAGAGCCCCAATTCTTCTGTGTTCAAATTTCTTCATCGGTTATTAAATGACTTGCCGTGACTTGTGCCTTTTATGCACAACAGTTATACTTGAATGTTTCCTGTTGCAGGTGTCTCACAAGCAAGCACTGCAGTGGTGTGAAGAGATTGGTGCGCACTACTGTGAGGGGAGTGCCAAGCTAGATGACCATGTGGAGAACACATTCATTAAAGTGGCTCAGGCTGGTCTACAACAGGTAAGTCAGACCTGAACAGATGGATGACTCACAAACCCACTATGTTTAACATGTTTATTTTTGATGATAAAAGATACATTACTCCCTACAGTACAAAAAACACACATTGGAAAATACAGGACATTTCCAGATAACCTGCAAACAGCCAAGGGAAACTCACAACAACTGTGAGTGCTGAGACCAGCACCTGTCCCAGTGTGGGAAGAAAAGTTCTGAGACCTCGGCACAGCGGATGATGACCTATCTAACAAGGGTGCAAAAATAGTGACCCAGCAAAGGTACTGAGGAAGGAAAGGACACATTTGTATATCACATGGAGAGGAACAAACTCATTAAATGTTTTTTTGAGAACCTTCAGTTTATGGTCTAACTTAAGGCATCACTACTTAAATACACTGCTTTTGCATGCATGTCTAGTTTTGTTCAACAGACACACTGACACGCACAAAATTATGAATGCATATGAAGAGAATTTTCAGTATAGAAATAAATCAGGAGAAATCGCAAGATACCCCCATTCAAAACATACAGGTACACACGTCACAGTTAGCTTGCACACCCATCTGTAAAATACAGAGCCGTGAAATAAGAAAAAGAAATGCAAATGTATTAAATGAATTCACATACATCTCATAATTCGATGTGGGAGTCTACCAATAGAATTTGTAAATTAAAAAATAAAAAAAGGGCGTAAAACCACATTCATGAATTAATAAAACGGGACAAATTTAGATGCATGGGGGTTGAGGGGGGCCGTTAAAGAATTGAGAATTTCCTCATTGTACTCCTTAGATTTCCACGTTTGGCAAACGCTAAACAACAAAAGTATTGAGCAAGTTGTGGTAAACAAAGTAA
Organism: Electrona antarctica; assembly: GCF_951216825.1. Lineage (NCBI taxonomy): Eukaryota > Metazoa > Chordata > Actinopteri > Myctophiformes > Myctophidae > Electrona > Electrona antarctica. Next base: position 28,755,288 of record NC_136790.1, on the reverse strand, counting down.
AAGCTTTCCTCTCGCTACATCCACTTCAAAGTTCCCTTCTGTGCTAGAACATCTATGGTCCTAGCTGGAGCAAATACAAAAGGCTCTCTTTCACTCTTGTTAACGAGAAAATACAACCAACTGAACGAAGATTTAAAAGTAGGGTGGCTATCGCAACACAGCTGACCCCTCTTCCCACAACAAACTACAGGGATGAACAAGTTTTTAAAAAGTGTTTTTCGGTTTTTATACTTTTAAAATGCACACTTAACATACAGAGGAGAGAAAAAAAAAAAGCTTAAAAAATACAAAAATAAACTACACAAAGATCTGCATCATTGCTTGCTAATTTTTTGGGAAGATTTTGCAAGATATTTTGTGTGTGTGCTGGAAGTCTCAGTCCTAGCAAAGTCTGTCATTCGTTCTCTACAAATCTCTTCTTCCTGTGTCATTTCTTCTTTTGTCCACTTCATAGCATCGCCCAGCGGTCCTCATCTTGGGGGTAAAAAGCGCACAGTGATGACATACCAGGAGACTGGAAAACTCCAGTACAATGTCTGTACAGAATTGGGTTCTTGATCAAGCAAAAAAAATAAAAAAGGAAAAAAATAAAGATGTCCTCCTCTCTTTGAGGACAAGTGCTTTGTTTTGTTTCCATACTGATTATTCCTCTCATCTAAGCTAATGCCACCACTGCTTTCAGCACTGTACATCCTCATGTAGTCTTTCTCTACAGCCCCCAAAAATACAAAAAAAAAAAAAGTAACATTAAGCTCAGGCTGGCTCCCAGTTTGTGAAAGTTGTAAATGCTTCTCTACACTGCTCAACTACTGTAACTAGCGAAAAATAGATATTTAAAAAGATGGGAGGGAGGTGTGACTGAAAAGGCTATAATGTGCTTCTAAGATTGTGTTGTTCTGGAAATAGTTATGACCAACAGAAAGGGGAGGGGTTTATCTACAAAAAAAAACATCTCAGATTTGACTTTTCATCTTGGTTCCCCGCTGTCTCCATGGCTGGATGGATCTTAGTCAAGGTTGAGGATGAAGGATGAAATTAGGATGAGGATGAAGAGGATGATGGTCAGTCCTCCTGGTAAAAGGACAGCAAGTGGAAAAGGGGACAAGAGACTTGGAAAGGGATGTGGGGGTTGGGGGTTCTGGCCAACCTCACTGGTCCGTCCTTGCTTTCTTTAGACCAGTAGCCTTACTGCAGAGACAGGACAGAAACCAAATTAGGTTCAAATTATTAATCAGTGTCAACTTACATTTTTCAATGTGTGCAATTTAAATCAAAACTAATAAATACTTACGCATCAGGGGAGGTGCGTGGTCTTTTGGGGGCCGGTTTTACAGAGGCAGCATCTTTTCCAGACTGTAAAGCATAAAGATGAGTCCATAAACAATGTTCTAGTGATGATGCCTTTGTCACCAATGACCAATCCAGAAGTTACTTACAGTACATCATAGGATCTCTCTTTAAATCTAAGAAAATAACCCCTGTAGCAAACAAAGGCGGCTGAATAAAAATGTTAAGACAAACAAACTGTTAACACTAATGCTTTCAACACGTACTTGACTCAACAGTATTATACGTAAGTGCAATGTGAACAGGTGTCCTCACCTTGCAGCCATCGGACTTGGGTGGATGGGCCATAGCCTTTTTTGTTGCGGGCAGCAATGCGGAAAATGATGGCTGGCTTGGTGGTGTAGGAGGACTGCACCAGGCAGGAGGGGTTGGGCCCGCGGTACACACGCATAAAAGCCAGCTGGGCTGGTGTTGACGCCTTAGCCTCGGTAGTCTGGTTGCTCTGGATGGCCAGGTACACAGAGTACTCTATAATCTTTCCTGACGTCACAGAGGGCGCCCAGGTCAGGTGGGCCCCAACTGGGCTCTGTGGAAAGTCAAGAAGCACTTTGTTGTCAATTAACACAAGGTACTTGAATTTTTTATTTGTTGCCTATTCCTGCTAGGATGCAAGACATCACACTATTAATCAGTCATGTTGTCACCATGATCAGTACAACTACATCGTCTTCCATTTTAATATTGCTCACCTTGCTGATTTTGATGGCGCAAGGTGCACCTGGGAAGCCTGGTAGACAAGTCTTAAAAGCTGAGATCTCAGAAAAGGTCCCGCGACCGCACGCGTTGATGCCGGCAACACGGAACTTGTAGGCTGTGCCAGGCTGTAGCTTTTTCTTCATTTGACCGTAGTCTGGTATGACACCAGTGTCATCCTATCATGTAAAGATTGGAGAGTGTTAAGTGATTCTCTTGACAAATCATGTTTCCATCTTCCAAGTATGAAAGGAACAATGTGCAATGCACTTACATCTCCGTGAGAGTCATCTGATGGCACATAGAAGAACGTGGCCACCATATTTGTCACCTTGACGATTCCAACGTCAAACCACTGGTTCTCTTTCTTCACAACTGGTTTCACTGGGGCTGGCTGAGGGGTTTGTTTCTATATACAAATAAAAAGGCAAGTTATTTACCTTCTTTCTCTTCTAATAAACCAGTCAGCAGAAGACAGATTAACTGGATGACTCACTCCTCCCTCGATGCCGTTGGCCACTTCTGCAAGAGCGGCTGCTGCTTGCAGTTTAGCTGGACTAGCCACCGATACAGATACAAATGTGCTTGATGGAGCTAGGGCTGTGTAGATAAGATAAGAGGAAGGAATCATTCAGAAAGCTGTATGATCAACAATGAAGGCACAACACGGTTACAGGTAAAAGTGAGGTGAAACTCTTATTCATGCTGGCCTTCAGGAAAAAAGGAATATAAAATACGCATAAAGTACTAGACAGAGCCTTACTCTGAGCTGTTGTACGGAAAATACCAGACAGAGGCAGAGCCTTACTCTGAGCAGTGGTACGGGGCAGCAGTGACGCCACAGCGCTGGTTACAGCCGCGGCCATCTCGTTGTGTCCATTGCTCTCCACAGATGGATCATTCAGGCTGTCAGCGGGGGCGAGACCCTCTGTGGGCAAGCTTGCGTCGACGCTGGCTTGCTGGGCGGCAGCCTGAGCCTCCTGGAGCTGCTGGACCAGCGCTGCTAGCTCCTGCTGGGTCAGTACGATAGGGATGCTTGTTGGCTGCTGGCTCTCCCCACTGGAATCACCTTCATCTGGAGATGCAGACAACATAAAACCTCTCAAGATCATGAAAGACAAACGATGAGTCATCTATGAAAAATGGCCCAATCCTTGGTGGGGTCATTATCTCCGCCCGACCAGGTCGAGATTTGTGCTCAGATTGCACTTTCCTAGTATTATTTAGACCACAAAATGAACGTGACTTAAGGTAGTTAAGTACAAAATCATAAACGCTCTTCACCAAGTTATTTGAACCCAAATACTATACAACTTCGCATTAGTTCACATTCTTCACTTAATACGTCAATCACATTTTCTGATTTCACTTTGACATTGTGGTCAACTTGTAAAGAGCACATTAAATGTGCAAATTAAGCATGAAACATTTACATGATGCATCATTAAAACAGATTTTATAATTAAATCTTTATTCAATTAACTTTCTATCCATCGATTAAATCAAGCACTGGATTAGCCGTTTCACACGATCGGGGAAGAAAAAAAAAACGTACTCATGACGGCTTGTTGAGCTGCCTGGAGGACTGCCTGGATAGCCATGGCCTGGGCTTCTTCAGTGGCAGCTGCCTGAGCTGCTGCTGCCGTTACAGCCAGCTCCTCATCCGACAGCCCTGTTACCATGATGGTGGCCCCTTGGCCCTCCGACATTAGCTCCGAGGGCAGGTTCAATGCAGTAGCAGCTGCCGCCTCTCCCTGGAACAGACACATTGACATTACAGTTCCAAGTCAGTTTTTTGTTTTGCTTTGAAAGTTAGATTCAAGACTCATGTTCACAAATAGCATTTTCTTTATAAATGGCTGTATAAAGTGTGTGCACCTCCGCTTGTGTCTCCATAGCCGTGGGTGCTTCTTCTGCAGCTGCCACAGCGTCTGCCGACGTCTCGGCCTGCATGGGCTCTTCTGTGGTGCTTTCTGCAGAAGTCACTCCCTCTGCAATTGATGAAATAGACTGGGGAGGGAAAAATGTAAATAAAAAAACAACTGAGGAATAGCAGCGTAAACCTCAAACTATATCGACAGATACTAGGATTACCGAACTTCAACTTTTGACGCATTTTTACTGCCCGTTCAAACAAAACTTTCCCTTCAGCCCAAAGACAGGAACCATATGGGTTGGAGGTCGAGTTTCTGTTGTTCTAGAAGGCTAAGAGCATAGTCACTAAATGCACACAAATCAGATTTCTGCAATGTGAAAGACTTTTCCTCATCTGTCAATTAACAATTTATCCAAAAGATAGGATTAGCATCAATATGATTGGCATTTAGAGTCAGATGCAATAAAATACTTTAAACCCCAAGACTTGATTTCTTTGGGTTAAACTAAACTGAGCATGGGTTTGGCTGTGGTATAAGGCCTCATGGCGTTCTTACAGGTACAGGCGTAGTCGACTTTGAAGACTGGGTGACAGTGGTGATGGCCTTGCCCGGAGCGTTTGTAGTTGGGCTGGTTCCTGCTGCAGTAGTCTCTGCACTGCTGGCACCGGCTGTTCCCTCTTCATTTTGTTGAGCTACAGAGATGAGAAATGAAATGCGTCAAATAGACAGCACTGTGACTTTAAGGTTCACAGAAGAGATCTCAGAGTTTGCTAGTGACTTCTTGCCTTTTCAAGCATGGGAAGTCTGCCACGTTATTTCAGTGGAGTGCAACGATATAGACAAGCATTTAAAATACCAGGAACTCAATAACAGTGATAGGTAAATGCTAACTTTTAGCTTAACCCCCTTACTGTTTTCTCCTAAATACTCTCAAAACACATATCGTCGCATTTTGCATCGTACACATCATGCTACTATGGCACCAGGGAGACTGACAATTCTCAAAGGCAGTGTAAATGACAGCCAACGAGAGATCTCAAAACATACTCCGTCTATAAAATCAAATCTGAAAGTCTAATTTCACTTCTGAAGAAAAGCTATTTTTTTAATGTTTTTATCCCACGATTTTGCAACCCAGTGTCAATTATCTAATGTAATCCTGGGCGCTACACATCCTCTGCCAACCTGGGGAGGCAGCGGACAAACCTCATGCTTCCCTCTATGCATGAGGAGTCCAAGCTGCTTCTTTTCACCTGACGGGGGGAGTTTCCCCGGCCGGACGTAGCGCGTGGAAGGAACACGTTATTCCGACCAGTTCCTTTCCCCTCCATCAGGCGCCCCGGCTGGCCAGGGGGAGGTAGTTTAGAGAACAGGATTACTGCATGTTTTTGTGAGGGTACCTACCCTAGGGGACACAGGGAGAACATGCAAACTCCACACAGAAAGGCCCTTTCGCCAACCCCGCCTCAGGTATGGGCACTGATGACACAGAGGAGGGAACACGTCCCCAGCAGGAATTGAACCCAGGACCTTCTAGCTGTGAGGCGACAGCACTACCGACTGTGCCACCGTGCCCCAGAACATAGTTAATTTGACAGTCACATGCTGTACCTGTGCCCTCGCCCGTCTCCATATTGCAGGTAGCGGTGGTGGCTGTGTTGGTGGTTCCTGTCTCGTGGGTTTCACAGGGAATGTTGGAGCAGACCGCTCTCTTTTCCATTCCTGTCTCTGTGCTGGTGGTCTGGTCGCTTCCCATGCTGGAGGTGGATGCGGATGCGGTGTTGGTAGTTCCCGTATTCCCATTGGTCTCGCAATGCTGGTTGGGTTGCCCACTCTGCGTGGTGTCCGTCTGGCCAGCGGGACCCATGTTGGATGCAGACTGGGTAGAAGTGTTGGTGGTGCCTGTCACATGGGTCTCACATGGGGGGTTGGAGCACACCTGCTGCTCCCCACCCATGTTGGCAGAGGCTGTGGTGGCTGTATTGGTTGTCCCGGTTTCGTGTGTCTCACATGGGGGGTTGGAGCACACCTGCTGCGCCCCACCCATGTTGGCAGAGGCCGTGGTGGCTGTATTGGTTGTCCCGGTTTCGTGAGTCTCACAGGGTGGGTTGGAGCACACCTGCTGTACTCTGCCCATGTTGGCAGAGGCTGTGGTGGCCGTGTTGGTTGTCCCGGTTTCATGAGTCTCGCAGGGTGGGTTGGAGCACACCTGCTGTGGTACGGTACCCATGTTGGCGGAAGCCGTGGTGGCCGTGTTGGTGGTTCCCGTCTCGTGGGTTTCGCAGGGCGGGTTGGAGCACACCAGGGTGACGGTCCCAGAGCCCTCACCAGAGCCTCCGGCCTCTGTGGAGCTGGGCTGCTCAGAGGTGGGCGAGGCCAGAATGGAGACAGGTAGGTCCTGTACTGGCTGGGCCTCAACGCCACTGGGAGTGGTGATAAGAGTCACCTGTGTGGGCTGGTTCTGTGAGTAAAGAAGGCAGGAACAATGCAACGGTTATATACATCAGTTTCACTACAAGGAATATCACTACACAAGTTTCACTACAAGGAATATCACTTTAACACATGAATGGCACAATTGTTTTGGTTCTGTGCCTTACTCAATAGCACTTAGCAGGCACTGTAGATGCAGTACCAACAACCCCTCCAATCACCAGTTTATAGCTGAAATGCACCCTTCCTGAGGGTGCAAGTTGTTACCTGCACAGACGAGGGAAGTGCAGAGGTTGTGTTTGTCACTGAGACAGTGATGGCAGTGGGGTTGATGACCTGGCGGGACAAGGTGGCGATGGTGCCCAGTGTTGTGATAGGGGTGGCCAGAGAAGCATTTGCACTGGCCACACTTCCACCTGCCAGGCTAGTGGAGACTGTACCAGTGACTGTCCCCAGAGTGGTGGAGACACCTAGATGATGATGATTTTACAGATGGTATTAGTATGGACAAGCCAGAACACATGGTTTATCACAATCACCAAATCACAAATTGCAAGAATTTCCTTCTTACCTTTGACAACTAGGGTAGTGACCGTGGGCTTAACAGCAGATACCGACACTGGTGTGACAAGTCGCATTCCACCCACTGTGCTCATGGGCACAGTGCGCAGGATGGTACCCGGCTGTCCATGAGCACCTTTCAAACCCACCTAGGGACACCCAAGAAAACTTTAGTGCCAGAACAATGAGGGGGTAGGAAGTCGAACGGTTGAACCTGCAGCTTAACTTTTTAACTGTCAATGAAATATTCAATCAATCAAAACAATAACATAATATCTGTTGGCATAAATCAAAGCTGTTGTCACCAATAAACATATCCAAATGCTAAATGGTGCATTTACAGTGCCTTTCTCCAAAGCGCTTAACAATGTGCAATTGTGCATTACATTCACACACAGACTGCTTGCTACCTTGTAGCTAGACTGTGCTACAAGAAATGTCCAGTGATTTTTTTGCACAACATATTTACAAGTAGGTCAAAACGGGAATAAAGTAAAAAATAAATAAAGGAAATCTACAATTTACACTAGTTCTACTTCCACAACCAGGGTCCTAAACTACTCAAAAAGACATATCTATAATATTTGAAAAGACTGGAGGTTGCGGTTTTCTGGGTATTGTGAGATTTTGCATACCTGAGTCAGTCCCTGCTGGCCAGTGCCAAATTTTGGCATGGTGGTGATGATTTTGCCCGGTGATCCAGACGTCATCATCTTTGTGGTGAGGATTGTGATGGGCGTCCTTGTCCCTGCAGAGCTTGTTATACCTGGACGGAGATAACCCATTAAAATGAATTGTTGAATGCAATATTGTTATCACCACCCATCTACAGTATTGCTCAAAGCACCAATACTGTACTAGTGACTTGTATTGCAGGACTTTATTGGAAATTGCTGTACAAGGTGGGACAATTAACTTAAAGTTTAGGCAATTCATATACCAACATATCATAATGAAAATGTCTGATATGAACTTTTTAATCTCATTTCAGTAGAGCGTTGCCTTAACAATTTGTTCAGGTCAAGGCAAGCAATCATTTTGAACTTTTAAAGCTGCAGTAAACATTTATGCCCTTTAGCAAGCACTAAGTAGGTCTTAACTGGATAGATTTAGTCAAGACAGGGTCTAAGTTACAGTGGCCTCCCTGTTAAATCTTTAGCTATTTGATGTACTAGACCTGTACTTGCCCGTTGGCCACCAGCCTACTTGAGAGCGATGCAACTTGGGAACCTAATAATACCCGCTGTCAACTTGTCGTTTTAACTATCTGTCTGTGTCCCACATGGAGATCTCTGTATTTGTCTGTCTACCTGTGTGTGAAGAGCGCAAACTGACTGTGAAAAGTGGAGTGGTTAAGTAATCAATTTGCAGGTGTGGGGTTGCCATGGCAATCAATTGGCTGAGGCAGAGGCTGGAAATTGCACAGGTGAGGGGATTTAGGCTGATTAGGCCCACTGGCAGAGCCATGTACCGATCCACCATTGGAACTGACTTTCTCCAAAAAGAAGTAAAAGAAGAAGTAAATTGGAGGCACCACCATCATCCTGCAGGTGGGCTACTTCTACACGATTTTAAAACCTGTCTGTGATAGCCTGATAGGTGCAATGTTCTGTATCAGTATCATCAGTGTTGGGAGTATAGTTACACACAGGCGCGCGCGCGCGCACACACACACACACACACACGCGCGCGCGCGGACACGCACAACGGTCAAACGTAAACTGTGTATATATTTTGTGTTGTATTGTTCCACTACATTTCATAATGATATTTGCCACAGAACAACACAAAAACCTTGATTTTTTAGTTGTATTATGCCTTTTTTTAATAAAGTAAAGTAACTAGTAACTAGTTACTTTCATAATTTAGGAACTAGTAAAGTAACTAGTTACTTTAAAAAAAATAACTTGCCCAACACTGAGTATCATACACATCTATATATCTATACATATATCATCATATCAGTATCAAGAGTATCATAAGGGGTTAAATTAATTTCGCATGGAATGTGGAACGCCCTACGAACAGCCGTTAAGAAATGTCATGTGAATCCCTAGCCTCCTTCAAAACCGCAACTGCCTTTTCTTGTTTTATCCAAGTTTTTGTATTGACCTGTACCTTCCTTACCCATTCTGCAATCTGTTAAAAAAAAGTTTAAATCATTCATTATATCAATCAAGAAAAGGTTGGGAACCGTTGGTTCCGTAGGAAAAGGAGGGGGCCAAGTACAGACCCCTGAGGGACCCTGGTCAATGAAGTCAACAGGTTGTATCAGGCACTATGACCCTTCAATGTGATTGTTGATACTACTTTGTCTCTCTGACCTAGATTTGGGACACTGCAGGCACAGAAAGATTCCAGTCCCTGGGCACACCCCTTTATAGAGGATCCCACTGTTGTGTCCTAGTATTTGATGTTACGTCAAAGCTGTCTTTCTCTGCTCTGGACATGTGGAGGAAGGAATTCCTGATCCAGGGAGATCCCCCCGATGCAGCGAACTTCCCCTTCATTGTACTGGGGAATAAAACTGACCTGAACCACCGTGAGGTCTGTTCAAAATAGCCTACACAAAAGGTTTAGTTCTACCATAGCCTGATAGTTAGAGCCCCAATTCTTCTGTGTTCAAATTTCTTCATCGGTTATTAAATGACTTGCCGTGACTTGTGCCTTTTATGCACAACAGTTATACTTGAATGTTTCCTGTTGCAGGTGTCTCACAAGCAAGCACTGCAGTGGTGTGAAGAGATTGGTGCGCACTACTGTGAGGGGAGTGCCAAGCTAGATGACCATGTGGAGAACACATTCATTAAAGTGGCTCAGGCTGGTCTACAACAGGTAAGTCAGACCTGAACAGATGGATGACTCACAAACCCACTATGTTTAACATGTTTATTTTTGATGATAAAAGATACATTACTCCCTACAGTACAAAAAACACACATTGGAAAATACAGGACATTTCCAGATAACCTGCAAACAGCCAAGGGAAACTCGCAACAACTGTGAGTGCTGAGACCAGCACCTGTCCCAGTGTGGGAAGAAAAGTTCTGAGACCTCGGCACAGCGGATGATGACCTATCTAACAAGGGTGCAAAAATAGTGACCCAGCAAAGGTACTGAGGAAGGAAAGGACACATTTGTATATCACATGGAGAGGAACAAACTCATTAAATGTTTTTTTGAGAACCTTCAGTTTATGGTCTAACTTAAGGCATCACTACTTAAATACACTGCTTTTGCATGCATGTCTAGTTTTGTTCAACAGACACACTGACACGCACAAAATTATGAATGCATATGAAGAGAATTTTCAGTATAGAAATAAATCAGGAGAAATCGCAAGATACCCCCATTCAAAACATACAGGTACACACGTCACAGTTAGCTTGCACACCCATCTGTAAAATACAGAGCTGTGAAATAAGAAAAAGAAATGCAAATGTATTAAATGAATTCACATACATCTCATAATTCGATGTGGGAGTCTACCAATAGAATTTGTAAATTAAAAAATTAAAAAAGGGCGTAAAACCACATTCATGAATTAATAAAACGGGACAAATTTAGATGCATGGGGGTTGAGGGGGGCCGTTAAAGAATTGAGAATTTCCTCATTGTACTCCTTAGATTTCCACGTTTGGCAAACGCTAAACAACAAAAGTATTGAGCAAGTTGTGGTAAACAAAGTAAAAGCTTTCCTCTCGCTACATCCACTTCAAAGTTCCCTTCTGTGCTAGAACATCTATGGTCCTAGCTGGAGCAAATACAAAAGGCTCTCTTTCACTCTTGTTAACGAGAAAATACAACCAACTGAACGAAGATTTAAAAGTAGGGTGGCTATCGCAACACAGCTGACCCCTCTTCCCACAACAAACTACAGGGATGAACAAGTTTAAAAAGTGTTTTTCGGTTTTTATACTTTTAAAATGCACACTTAACATACAGAGGGGGGAAAAAAAAAAAGCTTAAAAAATACAAAAATAAACTACACAAAGATCTGCATCATTGCTTGCTAATGTTTTGGGAAGATTTTGCAAGATATTTTTTTGTGTGTGCTGGAAGTCTCAGTCCTAGCAAAGTCTGTCATTCGTTCTCTACAAATCTTCTTCCTGTGTCATTTCTTCTTTTGTCCACTTCATAGCATCGCCCAGCGGTCCTCATCTTGGGGGTAAAAAGCGCACAGTGATGACATACCAGGAGACTGGAAAACTCCAGTACAATGTCTGTACAGAATTGGGTTCTTGATCAAGCAAAAAAAATAAAAAAGGAAAAAATAAAGATGTCCTCCTTTCTTTGAGGACAAGTGCTTTGTTTTGTTTCCATACTGATTATTCCTCTCATCTAAGCTAATGCCACCACTGCTTTCAGCACTGTACATCCTCATGTAGTCTTTCTCTACAGCCCCCAAAAATACAAACACGCACACAAAAAAAGTAGTAACATTAAGCTCAGGCTGGCTCCCAGTTAGTGAAAGTTGTAAATGCTTCTCTACACTGCTCAACTACTGTAACTAGCGAAAAATAGATATTTAAAAAGATGGGAGGGAGGTGTGACTGAAAAGGCTATAATGTGCTTCTACGATTGTGTTGTTCTAGAAATAGTTATGACCAACAGAAAGGGGAGGGGTTTATCTACAAAAAAAACATCTCAGATTTGACTTTTCATCTTGGTTCCCCGCTGTCTCCATGGCTGGATGGATCTTAGTCAAGGTTGAGGATGAAGGATGAAATTAGGATGAAGAGGATGATGGTCAGTCCTCCTGGTAAAAGGACAGCAAGTGGAAAAGGGGACAAGAGACTTGGAAAGGGATGTGGGGGTTCTGGCCAACCTCACTGGTCCGTCCTTGCTTTCTTTAGACCAGTAGCCTTACTGCAGAGACAGGACAGAAACCAAATTAGGTTCAAATTATTAATCAGTGTCAACTTACATTTTTCAATGTGTGCAATTTAAATCAAAACTAATAAATACTTACGCATCAGGGGAGGTGCGTGGTCTTTTGGGGGCCGGTTTTACAGAGGCAGCATCTTTTCCAGACTCTGTAAAGCATAAAGATGAGTCCATAAACAATGTTCTAGTGATGATGCCTTTGTCACCAATGACCAATCCAGAAGTTACTTACAGTACATCATAGGATCTCCCTTTAAATCTAAGAAAATAACCCCTGTAGCAAACAAAGGCGGCTGAATAAAAATGTTAAGACAAACAACAAACTGTTAACACTAATGCTTTCAACACGTACTTGACTCAACAGTATTATACGTAAGTGCAATGTGAACAGGTGTCCTCACCTTGCAGCCATCGGACTTGGGTGGATGGGCCATAGCCTTTTTTGTTGCGGGCAGCAATGCGGAAAATGATGGCTGGCTTGGTGGTGTAGTCAATGTGGGCATTGGAGAGACTGGAGGACCGCACCAGGCAGGAGGGGTTGGGCCCGCGGTACACACGCATAAAAGCCAGCTGGGCTGGTGTTGACGCCTTAGCCTCGGTAGTCTGGTTGCTCTGGATGGCCAGGTACACAGAGTACTCTATAATCTTTCCTGACGTCACAGAGGGCGCCCAGGTCAGGTGGGCCCCAACTGGGCTCTGTGGAAAGTCAAGAAGCACTTTGTTGTCAATTAACACAAGGTACTTGAATTTTTTATTTGTTGCCTATTCCTGCTAGGATGCAAGACATCACACTATTAATCAGTCATGTTGTCACCATGATCAGTACAACTACATTGTCTTCCATTTAATATTGCTCACCGTGCTGATTTTGATGGCACAAGGTGCACCTGGGAAGCCTGGTAGACAAGTCTTAAAAGCTGAGATCTCAGCTTTTTTTGCGGTCCCGCACGTGTTGATGCCGGCAACGCGTAACTTGTAGGCTGTGCCAGGCTGTAGCTTTTTCTTCATTTGACCGTAGTCTGGTATGACACCAGTGTCATCCTATCATGTAAAGATTGGAGAGTGTTAAGTGATTCTCTTGACAAATCATGTTTCCATCTTCCAAGTATGAAAGGAACAATGTGCAATGCACTTACATCTCCGTGAGAGTCATCTGATGGCACATAGAAGTGCGTGACCACCAATTTGACGATTCCAACGTCAAACCACTGGTTCTCTTTCTTCACAACTGGTTTCACTGGGGCTGGCTGAGGGGTTTGTTTCTATATACAAATAAAAAGGCAAGTTATTTACCTTCTTTCTCTTCTAATAAACCAGTCAGCAGAAGACAGATTAACTGGATGACTCACTCCTCCCTCGATGCCGTTGGCCACTTCTGCAAGAGCGGCTGCTGCTTGCAGTTTAGCTGGACTAGCCACCGATACAGATACAAATGTGCTTGATGGAGCTAGGGCTGTGTAGATAAGATAAGAGGAAGGAATCATTCAGAAAGCTGTATGATCAACAATGAAGGCACAACACGGTTACAGGTAAAAGTGAGGTGAAACTCTTATTCATGCTGGCCTTCACGAAAAAAGGAATATAAAATACGCATAAAGTACTAGACAGAGCCTTACTCTGAGCTGTTGTACGGAAAATACCAGACAGAGGCAGAGCCTTACTCTGAGCAGTGGTACGGGGCAGCGGTGACGCCACAGCGCTGGTTACAGCCGCGGCCATCTCGTTGTGTCCATTGCTCTCCACAGATGGATCATTCAGGCTGTCAGCGGGGGCGAGACCCTCTGTGGGCAAGCTTGCGTCGACGCTGGCTTGCTGGGCGGCAGCCTGAGCCTCCTGGAGCTGCTGTTGCTGCTGGACCAGCGCTGCTAGCTCCTGCTGGGTCAGTACGATAGGGATGCTTGTTGGCTGCTGGCTCTCCCCACTGGAATCACCTTCATCTGGAGATGCAGACAACATAAAACCTCTCAAGATCATGAAAGACAAACGATGAGTCATCTATGAAAAATGGCCCAATCCTTGGTGGGGTCATTATCTCCGCCCGACCAGGTCGAGATTTGTGCTCAGATTGCACTTTCCTAGTATTATTTAGACCACAAAATGAACGTGACTTAAGGTAGTCAAGTACAAAATCATAAACGCTCTTCACCAAGTTATTTGAACCCAAATACTATACAACTTCGCATTAGTTCACATTCTTCACTTAATACGTCAATCACATTTTCTGATTTCACTTTGACATTGTGGTCAACTTGTAAAGAGCACATTAAATGTGCAAATTAAGCATGAAACATTTACATGATGCATCATTAAAACAGATTTTATAATTAAATCTTTATTCAATTAACTTTCTATCCATCGATTAAATCAAGCACTGGATTAGCCGTTTCACACGATCGGGGAAGAAAAAAAAAAAAACGTACTCATGACGGCTTGTTGAGCTGCCTGGAGGACTGCCTGGATAGCCATGGCCTGGGCTTCTTCAGTGGCAGCTGCCTGAGCTGCTGCTGCCGTTACAGCCAGCTCCTCATCCGACAGCCCTGTTACCATGATGGTGGCCCCTTGGCCCTCCGACATTAGCTCCGAGGGCAGGTTCAATGCAGTAGCAGCTGCCGCCTCTCCCTGGAACAGACACATTGACATTACAGTTCCAAGTCAGTTTTTTTTTTGCTTTGAAAGTTAGATTCAAGACTCATGTTCACAAATAGCATTTTCTTTATAAATGGCTGTATAAAGTGTGTGCACCTCTGCTTGTGTCTCCATAGCCGTGGGTGCTTCTTCTGCAGATGCCACAGCGTCTGCCGACGTCTCGGCCTGCACGGGCTCTTCTGTGGTGCTTTCTGCAGAAGTCACTCCCTCTGCAATTGATGAAATAGACTGGGGAGGGAAAAATGTAAATAAAAAAAAACAACTGAGGAATAGCAGCGTAAACCTCAAACTATATCGACAGATACTAGGATTACCGAACTTCAACTTTTGACGCATTTTTACTGCCCGTTCAAACAAAACTTTCCCTTCAGCCCAAAGACAGGAACCATATGGGTTGGAGGTCGAGTTTCTGTTGTTCTAGAAGGCTAAGAGCATCGTCACTAAATGCACACAAATCAGATTTCTGCAATGTGAAAGACTTTTCCTCATCTGTCAATTAACAATTTATCCAAAAGATAGGATTAGCATCAATATGATTGGCATTTAGAGTCAGATGCAATAAAATACTTTAAACCCCAAGACTTGATTTCTTTGGGTTGAACTGAACTGAGCATGGGTTTGGCTGTGGTATAAGGCCTCATGGCGTTCTTACAGGTACAGGCGTAGTCGACTTTGAAGACTGGGTGACAGTGGTGATGGCCTTGCCCGGAGCGTTTGTAGTTGGGCTGGTTCCTGCTGCAGTAGTCTCTGCACTGCTGGCACCGGCTGTTCCCTCTTCATTTTGTTGAGCTACAGAGATGAGAAATGAAATGCGTCAAATAGACAGCACTGTGACTTTAAGGTTCATAGAAGAGATCTCAGAGTTTGCTAGTGACTTCTTGCCTTTTCAAGCATGGGAAGTCTGCCACGTTATTTCAGTGGAGTGCAACGATATAGACAAGCATTTAAAATACCAGGAACTCAATAACAGTGATAGGTAAATGCTAACTTTTAGCTTAACCCCCTTACTGTTTTCTCCTAAATACTCTCAAAACACATATCGTCGCATTTTGCATCGTACACATCATGCTACTATGGCACCAGGGAGACTGACAATTCTCAAAGGCAGTGTAAATGACAGCCAACGAGAGATCTCAAAACATACTCTGTCTATAAAATCAAATCTGAAAGTCTAATTTCACTTCTGAAGAAAAGCTATTTTTTTAATGTTTTTATCCCACGATTTTGCAACCCAGTGTCAATTATCTAATGTAATCCTGGGCGCTACACATCCTCTGCCAACCTGGGGAGGCAGCGGACAAACCTCATGCTTCCTTCTATGCATGAGGAGTCCAAGCTGCTTCTTTTCACCTGACGGGGGGAGTTTCCCCGGCCGGACGTAGCGCGTGGAAGGAACACGTTATTCCGACCAGTTCCTTTCCCCTCCATCCGGCTGGCCAGGGGGAGGTAGTTTAGAGAACAGGATTACTGCACGTTTTTGTGAGGGTACCTACCCTAGGGGACACAGGGAGAACATGCAAACTCCACACAGAAAGGCCCTTTCGCCAACCCCGCCTCAGGTATGGGCACTGATGACACGGAGGAGGGAACACGTCCCCAGCAGGAATTGAACCCAGGACCTTCTAGCTGTGAGGCGACAGCACTACCGACTGTGCCACCGTGCCCCAGAACATAGTTAATTTGACAGTCACATGCTGTACCTGTGCCCTCGCCCGTCTCCATATTGCAGGTAGCGGTGGTGGCTGTGTTGGTGGTTCCTGTCTCGTGGGTTTCACAGGGAATGTTGGAGCAGACCGCTCTCTTTTCCATTCCTGTCCCTGTGCTGGTGGTCTGGTCGCTTCCCATGCTGGAGGTGGATGTGGATGCGGTGTTGGTAGTTCCCGTATTCCCATTGGTCTCGCAATGCTGGTTGGGTTGCCCACTCTGCGTGGTGTCCGTCTGGCCAGCGGGACCCATGTTGGATGCAGACTGGGTAGAAGTGTTGGTGGTGCCTGTCACATGGGTCTCACATGGGGGGTTGGAGCACACCTGCTGCTGCTCCCCACCCATGTTGGCAGAGGCTGTGGTGGCTGTATTGGTTGTCCCGGTTTCGTGTGTCTCACATGGGGGGTTGGAGCACACCTGCTGCGCCCCACCCATGTTGGCAGAGGCCGTGGTGGCTGTATTGGTTGTCCCGGTTTCGTGAGTCTCACAGGGTGGGTTGGAGCACACCTGCTGTACTCTGCCCATGTTGGCAGAGGCTGTGGTGGCCGTGTTGGTTGTCCCGGTTTCATGAGTCTCGCAGGGTGGGTTGGAGCACACCTGCTGTGGTACGGTACCCATGTTGGTGGAAGCCGTGGTGGCCGTGTTGGTGGTTCCCGTCTCGTGGGTTTCGCAGGGCGGGTTGGAGCACACCAGGGTGACGGTCCCAGAGCCCTCACCAGAGCCTCCGGCCTCTGTGGAGCTGGGCTGCTCAGAGGTGGGCGAGGCCAGAATGGAGACAGGTAGGTCCTGTACTGGCTGGGCCTCAACGCCACTGGGAGTGGTGATAAGAGTCACCTGTGTGGGCTGGTTCTGTGAGTAAAGAAGGCAGGAACAATGCAACGGTTATATACATCAGTTTCACTACAAGGAATATCACTACACAAGTTTCACTACAAGGAATATCACTTTAACACATGAATGGCACAATTGTCTTGGTTCTGTGCCTTACTCAATAGCACTTAGCAGGCACTGTAGATGCAGTACCAACAACCCCTCCAATCACCAGTTTATAGCTGAAATGCACCCTTCCTGAGGGTGCAAGTTGTTACCTGCACAGACGAGGGAAGTGCAGAGGTTGTGTTTGTCACTGAAAAAAAATCATTAACATGGTGAAACACATCTTGATGACATCATCAAGATGTGTTTCACCATGTTAATGATTTTTTTCATAATTACAGTTCTAGGAAACACAGAATAGGGGGACTTTTTTATTATTTCCACACAACAGCTCTAAGGCATATTAATGGCATAGTAAAATGTTGAAAATGGGTGGTTTTCCCCTTTAGCAATGTGCAATTGTGCATTACATTCACTCACACACAGACTGCTTGCTACCTTGTAGCTAGACTGTGCTACAAGAAATGTCCAGTGATTTTTTGCACAACATATTTACAAGTAGGTCAAAACGGGAATAAAGTAAAAAATAAAGGAAATCTACAATTTACACTAGTTCTACTTCCACAACCAGGGTCCTAAACTACTCAAAAAGACATATCTATAATATTTGAAAAGACTGGAGGTTGCGGTTTTCTGGGTATTGTGAGATTTTGCATACCTGAGTCAGTCCCTGCTGGCCAGTGCCAAATTTTGGCATGGTGGTGATGATTTTGCCCGGTGATCCAGACGTCATCATCTTTGTGGTGAGGATTGTGATGGGCGTCCTTGTCCCTGCAGAGCTTGTTATACCTGGACGGAGATAACCCATTAAAATGAATGGTTGAATGCAATATTGTTATCACCACCCATCTACAGTATTGCTCAAAGCACCAATACTGTACTAGTGACTTGTATTGCAGGACTTTATTGGAAATTGCTGTACAAGGTGGGACAATTAACTTAAAGTTTAGGCGATTCATATACCAACATATCATAATGAAAATGTCTGATATGAACTTTTTAATCTCATTTCAGTAGAGCGTTGCCTTAACAATTTGTTCAGGTCAAGGCAAGCAATCATTTTGAACTTTTAAAGCTGCAGTAAACATTTATGCCCTTTAGCAAGCACTAAGTATGTCTTAACTGGATAGATTTAGTCAAGACAGGGTCTAAGTTACAGTGGCCTCCCTGTTAAATCTTTAGCTATTTGATGTACTAGACCTGTACTTGCCTGTTGGCCACCAGCCTACTTGAGAGCGATGCAACTTGGGAACCTAATAATACCCGCTGTCAACTTGTCGTTTTAACTATCTGTCTGTGTCCCACATGGAGATCTCTGTATTTGTCTGTCTACCTGTGTGTGAAGAGCGCAAACTGACTGTGAAAAGTGGAGTGGTTAAGTAATCAATTTGCAGGTGTGGGGTTGCCATGGCAATCAATTGGCTGAGGCAGAGGCTGGAAATTGCACAGGTGAGGGGATTTAGGCTGATTAGGCCCACTGGCAGAGCCATGTACCGATCCACCATTGGAACTGACTTTCTCCAAAAAGAAGTAAACATTGGAGGCACCACCATCATCCTGCAGGTGGGCTACTTCTACACGATTTTAAAACCTGTCTGTGATAGCCTGATAGGTGCAATGTTCTGTATCAGTATCATCAGTGTTGGGAGTATAGTTACACACAGGCGCGCGCGCGCGCGCACACACACACACGCGCGCGCGCGCGGACACGCACACCGGTCAAACGTAAACTGTGTATATATTTTGTGTTGTATTGTTCCACTACATTTCATAATGATATTTGCCACAGAACAACACAAAAACCTTGATTTTTTAGTTGTATTATGCCTTTTTTTAATAAAGTAAAGTAACTAGTAACTAGTTACTTTCATAATTTAGGAACTAGTAAAGTAACTAGTTACTTTAAAAAAAATAACTTGCCCAACACTGAGTATCATACACATCTATATATCTATACATATATCATCATATCAGTATCAAGAGTATCATAAGGGGTTAAATAGTAGGAAAAGGAGGGGGCCAAGTACAGACCCCTGAGGGACCCTGGTCAATGAAGTCAACAGGTTGTATCAGGCACTATGACCCTTCAATGTGATTGTTGATACTACTTTGTCTCTCTGACCTAGATTTGGGACACTGCAGGCACAGAAAGATTCCAGTCCCTGGGCACACCCCTTTATAGAGGATCCCACTGTTGTGTCCTAGTATTTGATGTTACGTCAAAGCTGTCTTTCTCTGCTCTGGACATGTGGAGGAAGGAATTCCTGATCCAGGGAGATCCCCCCGATGCAGCGAACTTCCCCTTCATTGTACTGGGGAATAAAACTGACCTGAACCACCGTGAGGTCTGTTCAAAATAGCCTACACAAAAGGTTTAGTTCTACCATAGCCTGATAGTTAGAGCCCCAATTCTTCTGTGTTCAAATTTCTTCATCGGTTATTAAATGACTTGCCGTGACTTGTGCCTTTTATGCACAACAGTTATACTTGAATGTTTCCTGTTGCAGGTGTCTCACAAGCAAGCACTGCAGTGGTGTGAAGAGATTGGTGCGCACTACTGTGAGGGGAGTGCCAAGCTAGATGACCATGTGGAGAACACATTCATTAAAGTGGCTCAGGCTGGTCTACAACAGGTAAGTCAGACCTGAACAGATGGATGACTCACAAACCCACTATGTTTAACATGTTTATTTTTGATGATAAAAGATACATTACTCCCTACAGTACAAAAAACACACATTGGAAAATACAGGACATTTCCAGATAACCTGCAAACAGCCAAGGGAAACTCGCAACAACTGTGAGTGCTGAGACCAGCACCTGTCCCAGTGTGGGAAGAAAAGTTCTGAGACCTCGGCACAGCGGATGATGACCTATCTAACAAGGGTGCAAAAATAGTGACCCAGCAAAGGTACTGAGGAAGGAAAGGACACATTTGTATATCACATGGAGAGGAACAAACTCATTAAATGTTTTTTTGAGAACCTTCAGTTTATGGTCTAACTTAAGGCATCACTACTTAAATACACTGCTTTTGCATGCATGTCTAGTTTTGTTCAACAGACACACTGACACGCACAAAATTATGAATGCATATGAAGAGAATTTTCAGTATAGAAATAAATCAGGAGAAATCGCAAGATACCCCCATTCAAAACATACAGGTACACACGTCACAGTTAGCTTGCACACCCATCTGTAAAATACAGAGCTGTGAAATAAGAAAAAGAAATGCAAATGTATTAAATGAATTCACATACATCTCATAATTCGATGTGGGAGTCTACCAATAGAATTTGTAAATTAAAAAATTAAAAAAAGGGCGTAAAACCACATTCATGAATTAATAAAACGGGACAAATTTAGATGCATGGGGGTTGAGGGGGGCCGTTAAAGAATTGAGAATTTCCTCATTGTACTCCTTAGATTTCCACGTTTGGCAAACGCTAAACAACAAAAGTATTGAGCAAGTTGTGGTAAACAAAGTAAAAGCTTTCCTCTCGCTACATCCACTTCAAAGTTCCCTTCTGTGCTAGAACATCTATGGTCCTAGCTGGAGCAAATACAAAAGGCTCTCTTTCACTCTTGTTAACGAGAAAATACAACCAACTGAACGAAGATTTAAAAGTAGGGTGGCTATCGCAACACAGCTGACCCCTCTTCCCACAACAAACTACAGGGATGAACAAGTTTAAAAAGTGTTTTTCGGTTTTTATACTTTTAAAATGCACACTTAACATACAGAGGGGGGAAAAAAAAAAAGCTTAAAAAATACAAAAATAAACTACACAAAGATCTGCATCATTGCTTGCTAATGTTTTGGGAAGATTTTGCAAGATATTTTTTTGTGTGTGCTGGAAGTCTCAGTCCTAGCAAAGTCTGTCATTCGTTCTCTACAAATCTTCTTCCTGTGTCATTTCTTCTTTTGTCCACTTCATAGCATCGCCCAGCGGTCCTCATCTTGGGGGTAAAAAGCGCACAGTGATGACATACCAGGAGACTGGAAAACTCCAGTACAATGTCTGTACAGAATTGGGTTCTTGATCAAGCAAAAAAAATAAAAAAGGAAAAAATAAAGATGTCCTCCTTTCTTTGAGGACAAGTGCTTTGTTTTGTTTCCATACTGATTATTCCTCTCATCTAAGCTAATGCCACCACTGCTTTCAGCACTGTACATCCTCATGTAGTCTTTCTCTACAGCCCCCAAAAATACAAACACGCACACAAAAAAAAGTAGTAACATTAAGCTCAGGCTGGCTCCCAGTTAGTGAAAGTTGTAAATGCTTCTCTACACTGCTCAACTACTGTAACTAGCGAAAAATAGATATTTAAAAAGATGGGAGGGAGGTGTGACTGAAAAGGCTATAATGTGCTTCTACGATTGTGTTGTTCTAGAAATAGTTATGACCAACAGAAAGGGGAGGGGTTTATCTACAAAAAAAACATCTCAGATTTGACTTTTCATCTTGGTTCCCCGCTGTCTCCATGGCTGGATGGATCTTAGTCAAGGTTGAGGATGAAGGATGAAATTAGGATGAAGAGGATGATGGTCAGTCCTCCTGGTAAAAGGACAGCAAGTGGAAAAGGGGACAAGAGACTTGGAAAGGGATGTGGGGGTTCTGGCCAACCTCACTGGTCCGTCCTTGCTTTCTTTAGACCAGTAGCCTTACTGCAGAGACAGGACAGAAACCAAATTAGGTTCAAATTATTAATCAGTGTCAACTTACATTTTTCAATGTGTGCAATTTAAATCAAAACTAATAAATACTTACGCATCAGGGGAGGTGCGTGGTCTTTTGGGGGCCGGTTTTACAGAGGCAGCATCTTTTCCAGACTCTGTAAAGCATAAAGATGAGTCCATAAACAATGTTCTAGTGATGATGCCTTTGTCACCAATGACCAATCCAGAAGTTACTTACAGTACATCATAGGATCTCCCTTTAAATCTAAGAAAATAACCCCTGTAGCAAACAAAGGCGGCTGAATAAAAATGTTAAGACAAACAACAAACTGTTAACACTAATGCTTTCAACACGTACTTGACTCAACAGTATTATACGTAAGTGCAATGTGAACAGGTGTCCTCACCTTGCAGCCATCGGACTTGGGTGGATGGGCCATAGCCTTTTTTGTTGCGGGCAGCAATGCGGAAAATGATGGCTGGCTTGGTGGTGTAGTCAATGTGGGCATTGGAGAGACTGGAGGACCGCACCAGGCAGGAGGGGTTGGGCCCGCGGTACACACGCATAAAAGCCAGCTGGGCTGGTGTTGACGCCTTAGCCTCGGTAGTCTGGTTGCTCTGGATGGCCAGGTACACAGAGTACTCTATAATCTTTCCTGACGTCACAGAGGGCGCCCAGGTCAGGTGGGCCCCAAATGGGCTCTGTGGAAAGTCAAGAAGCACTTTGTTGTCAATTAACACAAGGTACTTGAATTTTTTATTTGTTGCCTATTCCTGCTAGGATGCAAGACATCACACTATTAATCAGTCATGTTGTCACCATGATCAGTACAACTACATTGTCTTCCATTTAATATTGCTCACCGTGCTGATTTTGATGGCACAAGGTGCACCTGGGAAGCCTGGTAGACAAGTCTTAAAAGCTGAGATCTCAGCTTTTTTTGCGGTCCCGCACGTGTTGATGCCGGCAACGCGTAACTTGTAGGCTGTGCCAGGCTGTAGCTTTTTCTTCATTTGACCGTAGTCTGGTATGACACCAGTGTCATCCTATCATGTAAAGATTGGAGAGTGTTAAGTGATTCTCTTGACAAATCATGTTTCCATCTTCCAAGTATGAAAGGAACAATGTGCAATGCACTTACATCTCCGTGAGAGTCATCTGATGGCACATAGAAGTGCGTGACCACCAATTTGACGATTCCAACGTCAAACCACTGGTTCTCTTTCTTCACAACTGGTTTCACTGGGGCTGGCTGAGGGGTTTGTTTCTATATACAAATAAAAAGGCAAGTTATTTACCTTCTTTCTCTTCTAATAAACCAGTCAGCAGAAGACAGATTAACTGGATGACTCACTCCTCCCTCGATGCCGTTGGCCACTTCTGCAAGAGCGGCTGCTGCTTGCAGTTTAGCTGGACTAGCCACCGATACAGATACAAATGTGCTTGATGGAGCTAGGGCTGTGTAGATAAGATAAGAGGAAGGAATCATTCAGAAAGCTGTATGATCAACAATGAAGGCACAACACGGTTACAGGTAAAAGTGAGGTGAAACTCTTATTCATGCTGGCCTTCACGAAAAAAGGAATATAAAATACGCATAAAGTACTAGACAGAGCCTTACTCTGAGCTGTTGTACGGAAAATACCAGACAGAGGCAGAGCCTTACTCTGAGCAGTGGTACGGGGCAGCGGTGACGCCACAGCGCTGGTTACAGCCGCGGCCATCTCGTTGTGTCCATTGCTCTCCACAGATGGATCATTCAGGCTGTCAGCGGGGGCGAGACCCTCTGTGGGCAAGCTTGCGTCGACGCTGGCTTGCTGGGCGGCAGCCTGAGCCTCCTGGAGCTGCTGTTGCTGCTGGACCAGCGCTGCTAGCTCCTGCTGGGTCAGTACGATAGGGATGCTTGTTGGCTGCTGGCTCTCCCCACTGGAATCACCTTCATCTGGAGATGCAGACAACATAAAACCTCTCAAGATCATGAAAGACAAACGATGAGTCATCTATGAAAAATGGCCCAATCCTTGGTGGGGTCATTATCTCCGCCCGACCAGGTCGAGATTTGTGCTCAGATTGCACTTTCCTAGTATTATTTAGACCACAAAATGAACGTGACTTAAGGTAGTCAAGTACAAAATCATAAACGCTCTTCACCAAGTTATTTGAACCCAAATACTATACAACTTCGCATTAGTTCACATTCTTCACTTAATACGTCAATCACATTTTCTGATTTCACTTTGACATTGTGGTCAACTTGTAAAGAGCACATTAAATGTGCAAATTAAGCATGAAACATTTACATGATGCATCATTAAAACAGATTTTATAATTAAATCTTTATTCAATTAACTTTCTATCCATCGATTAAATCAAGCACTGGATTAGCCGTTTCACACGATCGGGGAAGAAAAAAAAAACGTACTCATGACGGCTTGTTGAGCTGCCTGGAGGACTGCCTGGATAGCCATGGCCTGGGCTTCTTCAGTGGCAGCTGCCTGAGCTGCTGCTGCCGTTACAGCCAGCTCCTCATCCGACAGCCCTGTTACCATGATGGTGGCCCCTTGGCCCTCCGACATTAGCTCCGAGGGCAGATTCAATGCAGTAGCAGCTGCCGCCTCTCCCTGGAACAGACACATTGACATTACAGTTCCAAGTCAGTTTTTTTTTTGCTTTGAAAGTTAGATTCAAGACTCATGTTCACAAATAGCATTTTCTTTATAAATGGCTGTATAAAGTGTGTGCACCTCTGCTTGTGTCTCCATAGCCGTGGGTGCTTCTTCTGCAGATGCCACAGCGTCTGCCGACGTCTCGGCCTGCACGGGCTCTTCTGTGGTGCTTTCTGCAGAAGTCACTCCCTCTGCAATTGATGAAATAGACTGGGGAGGGAAAAATGTAAATAAAAAAAAACAACTGAGGAATAGCAGCGTAAACCTCAAACTATATCGACAGATACTAGGATTACCGAACTTCAACTTTTGACGCATTTTTACTGCCCGTTCAAACAAAACTTTCCCTTCAGCCCAAAGACAGGAACCATATGGGTTGGAGGTCGAGTTTCTGTTGTTCTAGAAGGCTAAGAGCATCGTCACTAAATGCACACAAATCAGATTTCTGCAATGTGAAAGACTTTTCCTCATCTGTCAATTAACAATTTATCCAAAAGATAGGATTAGCATCAATATGATTGGCATTTAGAGTCAGATGCAATAAAATACTTTAAACCCCAAGACTTGATTTCTTTGGGTTGAACTTAACTGAGCATGGGTTTGGCTGTGGTATAAGGCCTCATGGCGTTCTTACAGGTACAGGCGTAGTCGACTTTGAAGACTGGGTGACAGTGGTGATGGCCTTGCCCGGAGCGTTTGTAGTTGGGCTGGTTCCTGCTGCAGTAGTCTCTGCACTGCTGGCACCGGCTGTTCCCTCTTCATTTTGTTGCGCTACAGAGATGAGAAATGAAATGCGTCAAATAGACAGCACTGTGACTTTAAGGTTCATAGAAGAGATCTCAGAGTTTGCTAGTGACTTCTTGCCTTTTCAAGCATGGGAAGTCTGCCACGTTATTTCAGTGGAGTGCAACGATATAGACAAGCATTTAAAATACCAGGAACTCAATAACAGTGATAGGTAAATGCTAACTTTTAGCTTAACCCCCTTACTGTTTTCTCCTAAATACTCTCAAAACACATATCGTCGCATTTTGCATCGTACACATCATGCTACTATGGCACCAGGGAGACTGACAATTCTCAAAGGCAGTGTAAATGACAGCCAACGAGAGATCTCAAAACATACTCTGTCTATAAAATCAAATCTGAAAGTCTAATTTCACTTCTGAAGAAAAGCTATTTTTTTAATGTTTTTATCCCACGATTTTGCAACCCAGTGTCAATTATCTAATGTAATCCTGGGCGCTACACATCCTCTGCCAACCTGGGGAGGCAGCGGACAAACCTCATGCTTCCTTCTATGCATGAGGAGTCCAAGCTGCTTCTTTTCACCTGACGGGGGGAGTTTCCCCGGCCGGACGTAGCGCGTGGAAGGAACACGTTATTCCGACCAGTTCCTTTCCCCTCCATCCGGCTGGCCAGGGGGAGGTAGTTTAGAGAACAGGATTACTGCATGTTTTTGTGAGGGTACCTACCCTAGGGGACACAGGGAGAACATGCAAACTCCACACAGAAAGGCCCTTTCGCCAACCCCGCCTCAGGTATGGGCACTGATGACACGGAGGAGGGAACACGTCCCCAGCAGGAATTGAACCCAGGACCTTCTAGCTGTGAGGCGACAGCACTACCGACTGTGCCACCGTGCCCCAGAACATAGTTAATTTGACAGTCACATGCTGTACCTGTGCCCTCGCCCGTCTCCATATTGCAGGTAGCGGTGGTGGCTGTGTTGGTGGTTCCTGTCTCGTGGGTTTCACAGGGAATGTTGGAGCAGACCGCTCTCTTTTCCATTCCTGTCTCTGTGCTGGTGGTCTGGTCGCTTCCCATGCTGGAGGTGGATGTGGATGCGGTGTTGGTAGTTCCCGTATTCCCATTGGTCTCGCAATGCTGGTTGGGTTGCCCACTCTGCGTGGTGTCCGTCTGGCCAGCGGGACCCATGTTGGATGCAGACTGGGTAGAAGTGTTGGTGGTGCCTGTCACATGGGTCTCACATGGGGGGTTGGAGCACACCTGCTGCTGCTCCCCACCCATGTTGGCAGAGGCTGTGGTGGCTGTATTGGTTGTCCCGGTTTCGTGTGTCTCACATGGGGGGTTGGAGCACACCTGCTGCGCCCCACCCATGTTGGCAGAGGCCGTGGTGGCTGTATTGGTTGTCCCGGTTTCGTGAGTCTCACAGGGTGGGTTGGAGCACACCTGCTGTACTCTGCCCATGTTGGCAGAGGCTGTGGTGGCCGTGTTGGTTGTCCCGGTTTCATGAGTCTCGCAGGGTGGGTTGGAGCACACCTGCTGTGGTACGGTACCCATGTTGGTGGAAGCCGTGGTGGCCGTGTTGGTGGTTCCCGTCTCGTGGGTTTCGCAGGGCGGGTTGGAGCACACCAGGGTGACGGTCCCAGAGCCCTCACCAGAGCCTCCGGCCTCTGTGGAGCTGGGCTGCTCAGAGGTGGGCGAGGCCAGAATGGAGACAGGTAGGTCCTGTACTGGCTGGGCCTCAACGCCACTGGGAGTGGTGATAAGAGTCACCTGTGTGGGCTGGTTCTGTGAGTAAAGAAGGCAGGAACAATGCAACGGTTATATACATCAGTTTCACTACAAGGAATATCACTACACAAGTTTCACTACAAGGAATATCACTTTAACACATGAATGGCACAATTGTCTTGGTTCTGTGCCTTACTCAATAGCACTTAGCAGGCACTGTAGATGCAGTACCAACAACCCCTCCAATCACCAGTTTATAGCTGAAATGCACCCTTCCTGAGGGTGCAAGTTGTTACCTGCACAGACGAGGGAAGTGCAGAGGTTGTGTTTGTCACTGAAAAAAAATCATTAACATGGTGAAACACATCTTGATGACATCATCAAGATGTGTTTCACCATGTTAATGATTTTTTTCATAATTACAGTTCTAGGAAACACAGAATAGGGGGACTTTTTTATTATTTCCACACAACAGCTCTAAGGCATATTAATGGCATAGTAAAATGTTGAAAATGGGTGGTTTTCCCCTTTAGCAATGTGCAATTGTGCATTACATTCACTCACACACAGACTGCTTGCTACCTTGTAGCTAGACTGTGCTACAAGAAATGTCCAGTGATTTTTTGCACAACATATTTACAAGTAGGTCAAAACGGGAATAAAGTAAAAAATAAAGGAAATCTACAATTTACACTAGTTCTACTTCCACAACCAGGGTCCTAAACTACTCAAAAAGACATATCTATAATATTTGAAAAGACTGGAGGTTGCGGTTTTCTGGGTATTGTGAGATTTTGCATACCTGAGTCAGTCCCTGCTGGCCAGTGCCAAATTTTGGCATGGTGGTGATGATTTTGCCCGGTGATCCAGACGTCATCATCTTTGTGGTGAGGATTGTGATGGGCGTCCTTGTCCCTGCAGAGCTTGTTATACCTGGACGGAGATAACCCATTAAAATGAATGGTTGAATGCAATATTGTTATCACCACCCATCTACAGTATTGCTCAAAGCACCAATACTGTACTAGTGACTTGTATTGCAGGACTTTATTGGAAATTGCTGTACAAGGTGGGACAATTAACTTAAAGTTTAGGCGATTCATATACCAACATATCATAATGAAAATGTCTGATATGAACTTTTTAATCTCATTTCAGTAGAGCGTTGCCTTAACAATTTGTTCAGGTCAAGGCAAGCAATCATTTTGAACTTTTAAAGCTGCAGTAAACATTTATGCCCTTTAGCAAGCACTAAGTATGTCTTAACTGGATAGATTTAGTCAAGACAGGGTCTAAGTTACAGTGGCCTCCCTGTTAAATCTTTAGCTATTTGATGTACTAGACCTGTACTTGCCTGTTGGCCACCAGCCTACTTGAGAGCGATGCAACTTGGGAACCTAATAATACCCGCTGTCAACTTGTCGTTTTAACTATCTGTCTGTCTGTGTCCCACATGGAGATCTCTGTATTTGTCTGTCTACCTGTGTGTGAAGAGCGCAAACTGACTGTGAAAAGTGGAGTGGTTAAGTAATCAATTTGCAGGTGTGGGGTTGCCATGGCAATCAATTGGCTGAGGCAGAGGCTGGAAATTGCACAGGTGAGGGGATTTAGGCTGATTAGGCCCACTGGCAGAGCCATGTACCGATCCACCATTGGAACTGACTTTCTCCAAAAAGAAGTAAACATTGGAGGCACCACCATCATCCTGCAGGTGGGCTACTTCTACACGATTTTAAAACCTGTCTGTGATAGCCTGATAGGTGCAATGTTCTGTATCAGTATCATCAGTGTTGGGAGTATAGTTACACACAGGCGCGCGCGCGCGCGCACACACACACACGCGCGCGTGCGCGGACACGCACAACGGTCAAACGTAAACTGTGTACTGTGTTGTATTGTTCCACTACATTTCATAATGATATTTGCCACAGAACAACACAAAAACCTTGATTTTTTAGTTGTATTATGCCTTTTTTTAATAAAGTAAAGTAACTAGTAACTAGTTACTTTCATAATTTAGGAACTAGTAAAGTAACTAGTTACTTTAAAAAAAATAACTTGCCCAACACTGAGTATCATACACATCTATATATCTATACATATATCATCATATCAGTATCAAGAGTATCATAAGGGGTTAAATAGTAGGAAAAGGAGGGGGCCAAGTACAGACCCCTGAGGGACCCTGGTCAATGAAGTCAACAGGTTGTATCAGGCACTATGACCCTTCAATGTGATTGTTGATACTACTTTGTCTCTCTGACCTAGATTTGGGACACTGCAGGCACAGAAAGATTCCAGTCCCTGGGCACACCCCTTTATAGAGGATCCCACTGTTGTGTCCTAGTATTTGATGTTACGTCAAAGCTGTCTTTCTCTGCTCTGGACATGTGGAGGAAGGAATTCCTGATCCAGGGAGATCCCCCCGATGCAGCGAACTTCCCCTTCATTGTACTGGGGAATAAAACTGACCTGAACCACCGTGAGGTCTGTTCAAAATAGCCTACACAAAAGGTTTAGTTCTACCATAGCCTGATAGTTAGAGCCCCAATTCTTCTGTGTTCAAATTTCTTCATCGGTTATTAAATGACTTGCCGTGACTTGTGCCTTTTATGCACAACAGTTATACTTGAATGTTTCCTGTTGCAGGTGTCTCACAAGCAAGCACTGCAGTGGTGTGAAGAGATTGGTGCGCACTACTGTGAGGGGAGTGCCAAGCTAGATGACCATGTGGAGAACACATTCATTAAAGTGGCTCAGGCTGGTCTACAACAGGTAAGTCAGACCTGAACAGATGGATGACTCACAAACCCACTATGTTTAACATGTTTATTTTTGATGATAAAAGATACATTACTCCCTACAGTACAAAAAACACACATTGGAAAATACAGGACATTTCCAGATAACCTGCAAACAGCCAAGGGAAACTCGCAACAACTGTGAGTGCTGAGACCAGCACCTGTCCCAGTGTGGGAAGAAAAGTTCTGAGACCTCGGCACAGCGGATGATGACCTATCTAACAAGGGTGCAAAAATTGTGACCCAGCAAAGGTACTGAGGAAGGAAAGGACACATTTGTATATCACATGGAGAGGAACAAACTCATTAAATGTTTTTTTGAGAACCTTCAGTTTATGGTCTAACTTAAGGCATCACTACTTAAATACACTGCTTTTGCATGCATGTCTAGTTTTGTTCAACAGACACACTGACACGCACAAAATTATGAATGCATATGAAGAGAATTCTCAGTATAGAAATAAATCAGGAGAAATCGCAAGATACCCCCATTCAAAACATACAGGTACACACGTCACAGTTAGCTTGCACACCCATCTGTAAAATACAGAGCCGTGAAATAAGAAAAAGAAATGCAAATGTATTAAATTAATTCACATACATCTCATAATTCGATGTGGGAGTCTACCAATAGAATTTGTAAATTAAAAAATAAAAAAAGGGCGTAAAACCACATTCATGAATTAATAAAACGGGACAAATTTAGATGCATGGGGGTTGAGGGGGGCCGTTAAAGAATTGAGAATTTCCTCATTGTACTCCTTAGATTTCCACGTTTGGCAAACGCTAAACAACAAAAGTATTGAGCAAGTTGTGGTAAACAAAGTAAAAGCTTTCCTCTCGCTACATCCACTTCAAAGTTCCCTTCTGTGCTAGAACATCTATGGTCCTAGCTGGAGCAAATACAAAAGGCTCTCTTTCACTCTTGTTAACGAGAAAATACAACCAACTGAACGAAGATTTAAAAGTAGGGTGGCTATCGCAACACAGCTGACCCCTCTTCCCACAACAAACTACAGGGATGAACAAGTTTTTAAAAAGTGTTTTTATACTTTTAAAATGCACACTTAACATACAGAGGGGGGGAAAAAAAAGCTTAAAAAATACAAAAATAAACTACACAAAGATCTGCATCATTGCTTGCTAATGTTTTGGGAAGATTTTGCAAGATATTTTTTGTGTGTGCTGGAAGTCTCAGTCCTAGCAAAGTCTGTCATTCGTTCTCTACAAATCTCTTCTTCCTGTGTCATTTCTTCTTTTGTCCACTTCATAGCATCGCCCAGCGGTCCTCATCTTGGGGGTAAAAAGCGCACAGTGATGACATACCAGGAGACTGGAAAACTCCAGTACAATGTCTGTACAGAATTGGGTTCTTGATCAAGCAAAAAAAATAAAAAAGGAAAAAATAAAGATGTCCTCCTTTCTTTGAGGACAAGTGCTTTGTTTTGTTTCCATACTGATTATTCCTCTCATCTAAGCTAATGCCACCACTGCTTTCAGCACTGTACATCCTCATGTAGTCTTTCTCTACAGCCCCCAAAAATACAAACACGCACACAAAAAAAGTAGTAACATTAAGCTCAGGCTGGCTCCCAGTTTGTGAAAGTTGTAAATGCTTCTCTACACTGCTCAACTACTGTAACTAGCGAAAAATAGATATTTAAAAAGATGGGAGGGAGGTGTGACTGAAAAGGCTATAATGTGCTTCTATGATTGTGTTGTTCTAGAAATAGTTATGACCAACAGAAAGGGGAGGGGTTTATCTACAAAAAAAACATCTCAGATTTGACTTTTCATCTTGGTTCCCCGCTGTCTCCATGGCTGGATGGATCTTAGTCAAGGTTGAGGATGAAGGATGAAATTAGGATGAAGAGGATGATGGTCAGTCCTCCTGGTAAAAGGACAGCAAGTGGAAAAGGGGACAAGAGACTTGGAAAGGGATGTGGGGGTTCTGGCCAACCTCACTGGTCCGTCCTTGCTTTCTTTAGACCAGTAGCCTTACTGCAGAGACGGGACAGAAACCAAATTAGGTTCAAATTATTAATCAGTGTCAACTTACATTTTTCAATGTGTGCAATTTAAATCAAAACTAATAAATACTTACGGATCAGGGGAGGTGCGTGGTCTTTTGGGGGCCGGTTTTACAGAGGCAGCATCTTTTCCAGACTCTGTAAAGCATAAAGATGAGTCCATAAACAATGTTCTAGTGATGATGCCTTTGTCACCAATGACCAATCCAGAAGTTACTTACAGTACATCATAGGATCTCCCTTTAAATCTAAGAAAATAACCCCTGTAGCAAACAAAGGCGGCTGAATAAAAATGTTAAGACAAACAACAAACTGTTAACACTAATGCTTTCAACACGTACTTGACTCAACAGTATTATACGTAAGTGCAATGTGAACAGGTGTCCTCACCTTGCAGCCATCGGACTTGGGTGGATGGGCCATAGCCTTTTTTGTTGCGGGCAGCAATGCGGAAAATGATGGCTGGCTTGGTGGTGTAGTCAATGTGGGCATTGGAGAGACTGGAGGACCGCACCAGGCAGGAGGGGTTGGGCCCGCGGTACACACGCATAAAAGCCAGCTGGGCTGGTGTTGACGCCTTAGCCTCGGTAGTCTGGTTGGTCTGGATGGCCAGGTACACAGAGTACTCTATAATCTTTCCGGACGTCACAGAGGGCGCCCAGGTCAGGTGGGCCCCAACTGGGCTCTGTGGAAAGTCAAGAAGCACTTTGTTGTCAATTAACACAAGGTACTTGAATTTTTTATTTGTTGCCTATTCCTGCTAGGATGCAAGACATCACACTATTAATCAGTCATGTTGTCACCATGATCAGTACAACTACATTGTCTTCCATTTAATATTGCTCACCGTGCTGATTTTGATGGCACAAGGTGCACCTGGGAAGCCTGGTAGACAAGTCTTAAAAGCTGAGATCTCAGCTTTTTTTGCGGTCCCGCACGCGTTGATGCCGGCAACGCGTAACTTGTAGGCTGTGCCAGGCTGTAGCTTTTTCTTCATTTGACCGTAGTCTGGTATGACACCAGTGTCATCCTATCATGTAAAGATTGGAGAGTGTTAAGTGATTCTCTTGACAAATCATGTTTCCATCTTCCAAGTATGAAAGGAACAATGTGCAATGCACTTACATCTCCGTGAGAGTCATCTGATGGCACATAGAAGTGCGTGACCACCAATTTGACGATTCCAACGTCAAACCACTGGTTCTCTTTCTTCACAACTGGTTTCACTGGGGCTGGCTGAGGGGTTTGTTTCTATATACAAATAAAAAGGCAAGTTATTTACCTTCTTTCTCTTCTAATAAACCAGTCAGCAGAAGACAGATTAACTGGATGACTCACTCCTCCCTCGATGCCGTTGGCCACTTCTGCAAGAGCGGCTGCTGCTTGCAGTTTAGCTGGACTAGCCACCGATACAGATACAAATGTGCTTGATGGAGCTAGGGCTGTGTAGATAAGATAAGAGGAAGGAATCATTCAGAAAGCTGTATGATCAACAATGAAGGCACAACACGGTTACAGGTAAAAGTGAGGTGAAACTCTTATTCATGCTGGCCTTCACGAAAAAAGGAATATAAAATACGCATAAAGTACTAGACAGAGCCTTACTCTGAGCTGTTGTACGGAAAATACCAGACAGAGGCAGAGCCTTACTCTGAGCAGTGGTACGGGGCAGCGGTGACGCCACAGCGCTGGTTACAGCCGCGGCCATCTCGTTGTGTCCATTGCTCTCCACAGATGGATCATTCAGGCTGTCAGCGGGGGCGAGACCCTCTGTGGGCAAGCTTGCGTCGACGCTGGCTTGCTGGGCGGCAGCCTGAGCCTCCTGGAGCTGCTGTTGCTGCTGGACCAGCGCTGCTAGCTCCTGCTGGGTCAGTACGATAGGGATGCTTGTTGGCTGCTGGCTCTCCCCACTGGAATCACCTTCATCTGGAGATGCAGACAACATAAAACCTCTCAAGATCATGAAAGACAAACGATGAGTCATCTATGAAAAATGGCCCAATCCTTGGTGGGGTCATTATCTCCGCCCGACCAGGTCGAGATTTGTGCTCAGATTGCACTTTCCTAGTATTATTTAGACCACAAAATGAACGTGACTTAAGGTAGTTAAGTACAAAATCATAAACGCCATCAAAAGTTATTTGAACCCAAATACTATACAACTTCGCATTAGTTCACATTCTTCACTTAATACATCAATCACATTTTCTGATTTCACTTTGACATTGTGGTCAACTTGTAAAGAGCACATTAAATGTGCAAATTAAGCATGAAACATTTACATGATGCATCATTAAAACAGATTTTATAATTAAATCTTTATTCAATTAACTTTCTATCCATCGATTAAATCAAGCACTGGATTAGCCGTTTCACACGATCGGGGAAGAAAAAAAAAAAAAACGTACTCATGACGGCTTGTTGAGCTGCCTGGAGGACTGCCTGGATAGCCATGGCCTGGGCTTCTTCAGTGGCAGCTGCCTGAGCTGCTGCTGCCGTTACAGCCAGCTCCTCATCAGACAGCCCTGTTACCATGATGGTGGCCCCTTGGCCCTCCGACATTAGCTCCGAGGGCAGGTTCAATGCAGTAGCAGCTGCCGCCTCTCCCTGGAACAGACACATTGACATTACAGTTCCAAGTCAGTTTTTTGTTTTGCTTTGAAAGTTAGATTCAAGACTCATGTTCACAAATAGCATTTTCTTTATAAATGGCTGTATAAAGTGTGTGCACCTCTGCTTGTGTCTCCATAGCCGTGGGTGCTTCTTCTGCAGATGCCACAGCGTCTGCCGACGTCTCGGCCTGCACGGGCTCTTCTGTGGTGCTTTCTGCAGAAGTCACTCCCTCTGCAATTGATGAAATAGACTGGGGAGGGAAAAATGTAAATAAAAAAAAACAACTGAGGAATAGCAGCGTAAACCTCAAACTATATCGACAGATACTAGGATTACCGAACTTCAACTTTTGACGCATTTTTACTGCCCGTTCAAACAAAACTTTCCCTTCAGCCCAAAGACAGGAACCATATGGGTTGGAGGTCGAGTTTCTGTTGTTCTAGAAGGCTAAGAGCATCGTCACTAAATGCACACAAATCAGATTTCTGCAATGTGAAAGACTTTTCCTCATCTGTCAATTAACAATTTATCCAAAAGATAGGATTAGCATCAATATGATTGGCATTTAGAGTCAGATGCAATAAAATACTTTAAACCCCAAGACTTGATTTCTTTGGGTTGAACTGAACTGAGCATGGGTTTGGCTGTGGTATAAGGCCTCATGGCGTTCTTACAGGTACAGGCGTAGTCGACTTTGAAGACTGGGTGACAGTGGTGATGGCCTTGCCCGGAGCGTTTGTAGTTGGGCTGGTTCCTGCTGCAGTAGTCTCTGCACTGCTGGCACCGGCTGTTCCCTCTTCATTTTGTTGAGCTACAGAGATGAGAAATGAAATGCGTCAAATAGACAGCACTGTGACTTTAAGGTTCATAGAAGAGATCTCAGAGTTTGCTAGTGACTTCTTGCCTTTTCAAGCATGGGAAGTCTGCCACGTTATTTCAGTGGAGTGCAACGATATAGACAAGCATTTAAAATACCAGGAACTCAATAACAGTGATAGGTAAATGCTAACTTTTAGCTTAACCCCCTTACTGTTTTCTCCTAAATACTCTCAAAACACATATCGTCGCATTTTGCATCGTACACATCATGCTACTATGGCATCAGGGAGACTGACAATTCTCAAAGGCAGTGTAAATGACAGCCAACGAGAGATCTCAAAACATACTCTGTCTATAAAATCAAATCTGAAAGTCTAATTTCACTTCTGAAGAAAAGCTATTTTTTTAATGTTTTTATCCCACGATTTTGCAACCCAGTGTCAATTATCTAATGTAATCCTGGGCGCTACACATCCTCTGCCAACCTGGGGAGGCAGCGGACAAACCTCATGCTTCCTTCTATGCATGAGGAGTCCAAGCTGCTTCTTTTCACCTGACGGGGGGAGTTTCCCCGGCCGGACGTAGCGCGTGGAAGGAACACGTTATTCCGACCAGTTCCTTTCCCCTCCATCCGGCTGGCCAGGGGGAGGTAGTTTAGAGAACAGGATTACTGCATGTTTTTGTGAGGGTACCTACCCTAGGGGACACAGGGAGAACATGCAAACTCCACACAGAAAGGCCCTTTCGCCAACCCCGCCTCAGGTATGGGCACTGATGACACGGAGGAGGGAACACGTCCCCAGCAGGAATTGAACCCAGGACCTTCTAGCTGTGAGGCGACAGCACTACCGACTGTGCCACCGTGCCCCAGAACATAGTTAATTTGACAGTCACATGCTGTACCTGTGCCCTCGCCCGTCTCCATATTGCAGGTAGCGGTGGTGGCTGTGTTGGTGGTTCCTGTCTCGTGGGTTTCACAGGGAATGTTGGAGCAGACCGCTCTCTTTTCCATTCCTGTCTCTGTGCTGGTGGTCTGGTCGCTTCCCATGCTGGAGGTGGATGTGGATGCGGTGTTGGTAGTTCCCGTATTCCCATTGGTCTCGCAATGCTGGTTGGGTTGCCCACTCTGCGTGGTGTCCGTCTGGCCAGCGGGACCCATGTTGGATGCAGACTGGGTAGAAGTGTTGGTGGTGCCTGTCACATGGGTCTCACATGGGGGGTTGGAGCACACCTGCTGCTGCTCCCCACCCATGTTGGCAGAGGCTGTGGTGGCTGTATTGGTTGTCCCGGTTTCGTGTGTCTCACATGGGGGGTTGGAGCACACCTGCTGCACCCCACCCATGTTGGCAGAGGCCGTGGTGGCTGTATTGGTTGTCCCGGTTTCGTGAGTCTCACAGGGTGGGTTGGAGCACACCTGCTGTACTCTGCCCATGTTGGCAGAGGCTGTGGTGGCAGTGTTGGTTGTCCCGGTTTCATGAGTCTCGCAGGGTGGGTTGGAGCACACCTGCTGTGGTACGGTACCCATGTTGGCGGAAGCCGTGGTGGCCGTGTTGGTGGTTCCCGTCTCGTGGGTTTCGCAGGGCGGGTTGGAGCACACCAGGGTGACGGTCCCAGAGCCCTCACCAGAGCCTCCGGCCTCTGTGGAGCTGGGCTGCTCAGAGGTGGGCGAGGCCAGAATGGAGACAGGTAGGTCCTGTACTGGCTGGGCCTCAACGCCACTGGGAGTGGTGATAAGAGTCACCTGTGTGGGCTGGTTCTGTGAGTAAAGAAGGCAGGAACAATGCAACGGTTATATACATCAGTTTCACTACAAGGAATATCACTACACAAGTTTCACTACAAGGAATATCACTTTAACACATGAATGGCACAATTGTCTTGGTTCTGTGCCTTACTCAATAGCACTTAGCAGGCACTGTAGATGCAGTACCAACAACCCCTCCAATCACCAGTTTATAGCTGAAATGCACCCTTCCTGAGGGTGCAAGTTGTTACCTGCACAGACGAGGGAAGTGCAGAGGTTGTGTTTGTCACTGAAAAAAAATCATTAACATGGTGAAACACATCTTGATGACATCATCAAGATGTGTTTCACCATGTTAATGATTTTTTTCATAATTACAGTTCTAGGAAACACAGAATAGGGGGACTTTTTTATTATTTCCACACAACAGCTCTAAGGCATATTAATGGCATAGTAAAATGTTGAAAATGGGTGGTTTTCCCCTTTAGCAATGTGCAATTGTGCATTACATTCACTCACACACAGACTGCTTGCTACCTTGTAGCTAGACTGTGCTACAAGAAATGTCCAGTGATTTTTTGCACAACATATTTACAAGTAGGTCAAAACGGGAATAAAGTAAAAAATAAAGGAAATCTACAATTTACACTAGTTCTACTTCCACAACCAGGGTCCTAAACTACTCAAAAAGACATATCTATAATATTTGAAAAGACTGGAGGTTGCGGTTTTCTGGGTATTGTGAGATTTTGCATACCTGAGTCAGTCCCTGCTGGCCAGTGCCAAATTTTGGCATGGTGGTGATGATTTTGCCCGGTGATCCAGACGTCATCATCTTTGTGGTGAGGATTGTGATGGGCGTCCTTGTCCCTGCAGAGCTTGTTATACCTGGACGGAGATAACCCATTAAAATGAATGGTTGAATGCAATATTGTTATCACCACCCATCTACAGTATTGCTCAAAGCACCAATACTGTACTAGTGACTTGTATTGCAGGACTTTATTGGAAATTGCTGTACAAGGTGGGACAATTAACTTAAAGTTTAGGCGATTCATATACCAACATATCATAATGAAAATGTCTGATATGAACTTTTTAATCTCATTTCAGTAGAGCGTTGCCTTAACAATTTGTTCAGGTCAAGGCAAGCAATCATTTTGAACTTTTAAAGCTGCAGTAAACATTTATGCCCTTTAGCAAGCACTAAGTATGTCTTAACTGGATAGATTTAGTCAAGACAGGGTCTAAGTTACAGTGGCCTCCCTGTTAAATCTTTAGCTATTTGATGTACTAGACCTGTACTTGCCTGTTGGCCACCAGCCTACTTGAGAGCAATGCAACTTGGGAACCTAATAATACCCGCTGTCAACTTGTCGTTTTAACTATCTGTCTGTGTCCCACATGGAGATCTCTGTATTTGTCTGTCTACCTGTGTGTGAAGAGCGCAAACTGACTGTGAAAAGTGGAGTGGTTAAGTAATCAATTTGCAGGTGTGGGGTTGCCATGGCAATCAATTGGCTGAGGCAGAGGCTGGAAATTGCACAGGTGAGGGGATTTAGGCTGATTAGGCCCACTGGCAGAGCCATGTACCGATCCACCATTGGAACTGACTTTCTCCAAAAAGAAGTAAACATTGGAGGCACCACCATCATCCTGCAGGTGGGCTACTTCTACACGATTTTAAAACCTGTCTGTGATAGCCTGATAGGTGCAATGTTCTGTATCAGTATCATCAGTGTTGGGAGTATAGTTACACACAGGCGCGCGCGCGCGCGCACACACACACACGCGCGCGCGCGGACACGCACAACGGTCAAACGTAAACTGTGTATATATTTTGTGTTGTATTGTTCCACTACATTTCATAATGATATTTGCCACAGAACAACACAAAAACCTTGATTTTTTAGTTGTATTATGCCTTTTTTTAATAAAGTAAAGTAACTAGTAACTAGTTACTTTCATAATTTAGGAACTAGTAAAGTAACTAGTTACTTTAAAAAAAATAACTTGCCCAACACTGAGTATCATACACATCTATATATCTATACATATATCATCATATCAGTATCAAGAGTATCATAAGGGGTTAAATTAATTTCGCATGGAATGTGGAACGCCCTACGAACAGCCGTTAAGAAATGTCATGTTAATCCCTAGCCTCCTTCAAAACCGCAACTGCCTTTTCTGGTTTTATCCAAGTTTTTGTATTGACCTGTACCTTCCTTACCCATTCTGCAATCTGTTAAAAAAAGTTTAAATCATTCATTATATCAATCAAGAAAAGGTTGGGAACCGTTGGTTCCGTAGGAAAAGGAGGGGGCCAAGTACAGACCCCTGAGGGACCCTGGTCAATGAAGTCAACAGGTTGTATCAGGCACTATGACCCTTCAATGTGATTGTTGATACTACTTTGTCTCTCTGACGTTGACCTAGATTTGGGACACTGCAGGCACAGAAAGATTCCAGTCCCTGGGCACACCCCTTTATAGAGGATCCCACTGTTGTGTCCTAGTATTTGATGTTACGTCAAAGCTGTCTTTCTCTGCTCTGGACATGTGGAGGAAGGAATTCCTGATCCAGGGAGATCCCCCCGATGCAGCGAACTTCCCCTTCATTGTACTGGGGAATAAAACTGACCTGAACCACCGTGAGGTCTGTTCAAAATAGCCTACACAAAAGGTTTAGTTCTACCATAGCCTGATAGTTAGAGCCCCAATTCTTCTGTGTTCAAATTTCTTCATCGGTTATTAAATGACTTGCCGTGACTTGTGCCTTTTATGCACAACAGTTATACTTGAATGTTTCCTGTTGCAGGTGTCTCACAAGCAAGCACTGCAGTGGTGTGAAGAGATTGGTGCGCACTACTGTGAGGGGAGTGCCAAGCTAGATGACCATGTGGAGAACACATTCATTAAAGTGGCTCAGGCTGGTCTACAACAGGTAAGTCAGACCTGAACAGATGGATGACTCACAAACCCACTATGTTTAACATGTTTATTTTTGATGATAAAAGATACATTACTCCCTACAGTACAAAAAACACACGTTGGAAAATACAGGACATTTCCAGATAACCTGCAAACAGCCAAGGGAAACTCGCAACAACTGTGAGTGCTGAGACCAGCACCTGTCCCAGTGTGGGAAGAAAAGTTCTGAGACCTCGGCACAGCGGATGATGACCTATCTAACAAGGGTGCAAAAATAGTGACCCAGCAAAGGTACTGAGGAAGGAAAGGACACATTTGTATATCACATGGAGGAACAAACTCATTAAATGTTTTTTTGAGAACCTTCAGTTTATGGTCTAACTTAAGGCATCACTACTTAAATACACTGCTTTTGCATGCATGTCTAGTTTTGTTCAACAGACACACTGACACGCACAAAATTATGAATGCATATGAAGAGAATTTTCAGTATAGAAATAAATCAGGAGAAATCGCAAACAGAAGCCAAGGTGTGACACCTACAAGCCCAAGAAAGGGGGCGAAGCCTTGACTCTGTCCTATTGTAGCTGGCTGGCCATTACTATTATGACTGATCCTGTCCTTACTCATGTCCAATCTCAATGGTTCCCCCCCCGCCCCTGTACAAATTTGTAATGACCCTAGCAGTGATTCAGACTCATACAGTGAGTCAGTTTGACAGAAGCAAATTAGAACAATCAGGGAAACTGTATATATTTATATATATATATTTCTGTTTCTTTTATAAGTAAAGACACAAAAGGCAATCAAGAGATGACCAACATGTAAAAACAGTTTGTTACAGGTAATATAAAAGGCCAAGATGTTCTTTTTTTTTATTCTTGCTGTATGAAGGAACTAATTTACAAGTGAGTACACTCTGGCTATGTAAGCTTTCTTCCCAAGATACCCCCATTCAAAACATACAGGTACACACGTCACAGTTAGCTTGCACACCCATCTGTAAAATACAGAGCCGTGAAAAAAGAAAAAGAAATACAAATTTATTAAATGAATTCACATACATCTCATAATTCGATGTGGGAGTCTACCAATAGAATTTGTAATTTAAATAAAAAAGGGCGTAAAACCACATTCATGAATTAATAAAACGGGACAAATTTAGATGCATGGGGGTTGAGGGGGGGCCGTTAAAGAATTGAGAATTTCCTCATTGTACTCCTTAGATTTCCACGTTTGGCAAACGCTAAACAACAAAAGTATTGAGCAAGTTGTGGTAAACAAAGTAAAAGCTTTCCTCTCGCTACATCCACTTCAAAGTTCCCTTCTGTGCTAGAACATCTATGGTCCTAGCTGGAGCAAATACAAAAGGCTCTCTTTCACTCTTGTTAACGAGAAAATACAACCAACTGAACGAAGATTTAAAAGTAGGGTGGCTATCGCAACACAGCTGACCCCTCTTCCCACAACAAACTACAGGGATGAACGAGTTTTTAAAAAGTGTTTTTCGGTTTTTATACTTTTTAAAATGCACACTTAACATACACATACACAGAGGAGAAAAAAAAGCTTAAAAAATACAAAAATAAACTACACAAAGATCTGCATCATTGCTTGCTAATTTTTTGGGAAGATTTTGCAAGATATTTTTTGTGTGTGCTGCAAGTCTCAGTCCTAGCAAAGTCTGTCATTCGTTCTCTACAAATCTCTTCTTCCTGTGTCATTTCTTCTTTTGTCCACTTCATAGCATCGCCCAGCGGTCCTCATCTTGGGGGTAAAAAGCGCACAGTGATGACATACCAGGAGACTGG
Source organism: Electrona antarctica (assembly GCF_951216825.1). NCBI lineage: Eukaryota > Metazoa > Chordata > Actinopteri > Myctophiformes > Myctophidae > Electrona > Electrona antarctica. The sequence continues at coordinate 28,713,627 of NC_136790.1, read as the reverse complement.
AAAACTCCAGTACAATGTCTGTACAGAATTGGGTTCTTGATCAAGCAAAAAAAATAAAAAGGAAAAAAATAAAGATGTCCTCCTTTCTTTGAGGACAAGTGCTTTGTTTTGTTTCCATACTGATTATTCCTCTCATCTAAGCTAATGCCACCACTGCTTTCAGCACTGTACATCCTCATGTAGTCTTTCTCTACAGCCCCCAAAAATACAAACACGCACACAAAAAAAGAAGTAACATTAAGCTCAGGCTGGCTCCCAGTTTGTGAAAGTTGTAAATGCTTCTCTACACTGCTCAACTACTGTAACTAGCGAAAAATAGATATTTAAAAAGATGGGAGGGAGGTGTGACTGAAAAGGCTATAATGTGCTTCTAAGATTGTGTTGTTCTAGAAATAGTTATGACCAACAGAAAGGGGAGGGGTTTATCTACAAAAAAAAAAACATCTCTCAGATTTGACTTTTCATCTTGGTTCCCCGCTGTCTCCATGGCTGGATGGATCTTAGTCAAGGTTGAGGATGAAGGATGAAATTAGGATGAGGATGAAGAGGATGATGGTCAGTCCTCCTGGTAAAAGGACAGCAAGTGGAAAAGGGGACAAGAGACTTGGAAAGGGATGTGGGGGTTGGGGGTTCTGGCCAACCTCACTGGTCCGTCCTTGCTTTCTTTAGACCAGTAGCCTTACTGCAGAGACAGGACAGAAACCAAATTAGGTTCAAATTATTAATCAGTGCCAACTTACATTTTTCAATGTGTGCCATTTAAATCAAAACTAATAAATAAAAATGAATAGGTACTTACGTATCAGGGGAGGTGCCTGGTCTTTTGGGGGCCGGTTTTACAGAGGCAGCATCTTTTCCAGACTCTGTAAAGCATAAAGATGAGTCCATAAACAATGTTCTAGTGATGATGCCTTTGTCACCAATGACCAATCCAGAAGTTACTTACAGTACATCATAGGATCTCCCTTTAAATCTAAGAAAATAACCCCTGTAGCAAACAAAGGCGGCTGAATAAAAATGTTAAGACAAACAACAAACTGTTAACACTAATGCTTTCAACGCGTACTTGACTCAACAGTATTATACGTCAAGTGCAATGTGAACAGGTGTCCTCACCTTGCAGCCATCGGACTTGGGTGGCTGGGCCATAGCCTTTTTCGTTGCGGGCAGCAATGCGGAAAATGATGGCTGGCTTGGTGGTGTAGTCAATGTGGGCATTGGAGAGACTGGAGGACTGCACCAGGCAGGAGGGGTTGGGCCCGCAGTACACACGCATAAAAGCCAGCTGGGCTGGTGTTGACGCCTTAGCCTCGGTAGTCTGGTTGCTCTGGATGGCCAGGTACACAGAGTACTCTATAATCTTTCCTGACGTCACAGAGGGCGGCTCCCAGGTCAGGTGGGCCCCATCTGGGCTCTGTGGAAAGTCAAGAAGCACTTTGTTGTCAATTAACACAAGGTACTTGAATTTTTTATTTGTTGCCTATTCCTGCTAGGATGCAAGACATCACACTATTAATCAGTCATGTTGTCACCATGATCAGTACAACTACATTGTCTTCCATTTTAATATTTAATGTTGCTCACCTTGCTGATTTTGATGGCGCAAGGTGCACCTGGGAAGCCTGGTAGACAAGTCTTAAAAGCTGAGATCTCAGAAAAGGACCCGCGACCGCACGCGTTGATGCCGGCAACGCGGAACTTGTAGGCTGTGCCAGGCTGTAGCTCCATTTTCTTCATTTGACCGTAGTCTGGTATGACACCAGTGTCATCCTATCATGTAAAGATTGGAGAGTGTTAAGTGATTCTCTTGACAAATCATGTTTCCATCTTCCAAGTATGAAAGGAACAATGTGCAATGCACTTACATCTCCGTGAGAGTCATCTGATGGCACATAGAAGTGCGTGACCACCATATTTGTCACCTTGACGATTCCAACGTCAAACCACTGGTTCTCTTTCTTCACAACTGGTTTCACTGGGGCTGGCTGAGGGGTTTGTTTCTATATATAAATAAAAAGGCAAGTTATTTACCTTCTTTCTCTTCAAATAAACCAGTCAGCAGAAGACAGATTAACTAGATGACTCACCCCTCCCTCGATGCCGTTGGCCACTTCTGCAAGAGCGGCTGCTGCTTGCAGTTTAGCTGGACTAGCCACCGATACAGATACAAATGTGCTTGATGGAGCTAGGGCTGTGTAGATAAGACAAGAGGAAGGAATCATTCAGAAAGCTGTATGATCAACAATGAAGTCACAACACGGTTACAGGTAAAAGTGAGGTGAAACTCTTATTCATGCTGGCCTTCACGAAAAAAGGAATATAAAATACACATAAAGTACTAGACAGAGCCTTACTCTGAGCTGTTGTACGGAAAATACCAGACAGAGGCAGAGCCTTACTCTGAGCAGGGGTACGGGGCAGCAGTGACGCCACAGCGCTGGTTACAGCCGCGGCCATCTCGTTGTGTCCATTGCTCTCCACAGAGGGATCATTCAGGCTGTCAGCGGGGGCGAGACCCTCTGTGGGCAAGCTTGCGTCGACGCTGGCTTGCTGGGCGGCAGCCTGAGCCTCCTGGAGCTGCTGTTGCTGCTGGACCAGCGCTGCTAGCTCCTGCTGGGTCAGTACGATAGGGATGCTTGTTGGCTGCTGGCTCTCCCCACTGGAATCACCTTCATCTGGAGATGCAGACAACATAAAACCTCTCAAGATCATGAAAGACAAACGATGAGTCATCTATGAAAAATGGCCCAATCCTTGGTGGGGTCATTATCTCCGCCCGACCAGGTCGAGATTTGTGCTCAGATTGCACTTTCCAAGATAGTATTATTTAGACCACAAAATGAACGTGACTTAAGGTAGTTAAGTACAAAATCATAAACGCTCTTCACCAAGTTATTTGAACCCAAATACTATACAACTTCGCATTAGTTCACATTCTTCACTTAATAAGTCAATCACATTTTCTGATTTCACCTTGACATAGTGGTCAACCTGTAAAGAGCACATTAAATGTGCAAATTAAGTATGAAACATTTACATGATGCATCATTAAAACAGATTTTATAATTAAATCTTTATTCAATTAACTTTCTATCCATCGATTAAATCAAGCACTGGATCAGCCGTTTCACCCGATCGGGAAAAAAAACGTACTCATGACGGCTTGTTGAGCTGCCTGGAGGACTGCCTGGATAGCCATGGCCTGGGCTTCTTCAGTGGCAGCTGCCTGAGCTGCTGCTTCTGCTGCTGCCGTTACAGCCAGCTCCTCATCCGACAGCCCTGTTACCATGATGGTGGCCCCTTGGCCCTCCGACATTAGCTCCGAGGGCAGGTTCAATGCAGTAGCAGCTGCCGCCTCTCCCTGGAACAGACACATTGACATTACAGTTCCAAGTCAGTTTTTTGTTTTGCTTTGAAAGTTAGATTCAAGACTCATGTTCACAAATAGCATTTTCTTTATAAATGGCTGTATAAAGTGTGTGCACCTCTGCTTGTGTCTCCATAGCCGTGGGTGCTTCTTCTGCAGATGCCACAGCGTCTGCCGACGTCTCGGCCTGCATGGGCTCTTCTGTGGTGCTTTCTGCAGTCACTCCCTCTGCAATTGATGAAATAGACTGGGGAGGGAAAAATGTAAATAAAAAAACAACTGAGGAATAGCAGCGTAAACCTCAAACTATATCGACAGATACTAGGATTACCGAACTTCAACTTTTGACGCATTTTTACTGCCCGTTCAAACAAAACTTTCCCTTCAGCCCAAAGACAGGAACCATATGGGTAGGAGGTCGAGTTTCTGTTGTTCTAGAAGGCTAAGAGCATCGTCACTAAATGCACACAAATCAGATTTCTGCAATGTGAAAGACTTTTCCTCATCTGTCAATTAACAATTTATCCAAAAGATAGGATTAGCATCAATATGATTGGCATTTAGAGTCAGATGCAATAAAATACTTTAAACCCCAAGACTTGATTTCTTTGGGTTGAACTGAACTGAGCATGGGTTTGGCTGTGGTATAAGGCCTCATGGCGTTCTTACAGGTACAGGCGTAGTCGACTTTGAAGACTGGGTGACAGTGGTGATGGCCTTGCCCGGAGCGTTTGTAGTTGGGCTGGTTCCTGCTGCAGTAGTCTCTGCACTGCTGGCACCGGCTGTTCCCTCTTCATTTTGTTGAGCTACAGAGATGAGAAATGAAATGCGTCAAATAGACAGCACTGTGACTTTAAGGTTCATAGAAGAGATCTCAGAGTTTGCTAGTGACTTCTTGCCTTTTCAAGCATGGGAAGTCTGCCACGTTATTTCAGTGGAGTGCAACGATATAGACAAGCATTTAAAATACCAGGAACTCAATAACAGTGATAGGTAAATGCTAACTTTTAGTTTAACCCCCTTACTGTTTTCTCCTAAATACTCTCAAAACACATATCGTCGCATTTTGCATCGTACACATCATGCTACTATGGCACCAGGGAGACTGACAATTCTCAAAGGCAGTGTAAATGACAGCCAACGAGAGATCTCAAAACATACTCAGTCTATAAAATAAAATCTGAAAGTCTAATTTCACTTCTGAAGAAAAGCAATTTTTTTTAATGTTTTTATCCCACGATTTTGCAACCCAGTGTCAATTATCTACATTACATTACATTACATTACAGTCATTTAGCAGACGCTTTTATCCAAAGCGACTTACAATAAGTCTGACCCATAAGTCTAACCCAAAGTCTAATGTAATCCTGGGCGCTACACATCCTCTGCCAACCTGGGGAGGCAGCGGACAAACCTCATGCTTCCTTCTATGCATGAGGAGTCCAAGCTGCTTCTTTTCACCTGACGGGGGGAGTTTCCCCGGCCGGACGTAGCGCGTGGAAGGAACACGTTATTCCGACCAGTTCCTTTCCCCTCCATCAGGCGCCCCGGCTGGCCAGGGGGAGGTAGTTTAGAGAACAGGATTACTGCATGTTTTTGTGAGGGTACCTACCCTAGGGGACACAGGGAGAACATGCAAACTCCACACAGAAAGGCCCTTTCGCCAACCCCGCCTCAGGTATGGGCACTGATGACACGGAGGAGGGAACACGTCCCCAGCGGGAATTGAACCCAGGACCTTCTAGCTGTGAGGCAACAGCACTACCGACTGTGCCACCGTGCCCCAGAACATAGTTAATTTGACAGTCACATGCTGTACCTGTGCCCTCGCCCGTCTCCATATTGCAGGTAGCGGTGGTGGCTGTGTTGGTGGTTCCTGTCTCGTGGGTTTCACAGGGAATGTTGGAGCAGACCGCTCTCTTTTCCATTCCTGTCTCTGTGCTGGTGGTCTGGTCGCTTCCCATGCTGGAGGTGGATGTGGATGCGGTGTTGGTAGTTCCCGTATTCCCATTGGTCTCGCAATGCTGGTTGGGTTGCCCACTCTGCGTGGTGTCCGTCTGGCCAGCGGGACCCATGTTGGATGCAGACTGGGTAGAAGTGTTGGTGGTGCCTGTCACATGGGTCTCACATGGGGGGTTGGAGCACACCTGCTGCTGCTCCCCACCCATGTTGGCAGAGGCTGTGGTGGCTGTATTGGTTGTCCCGGTTTCGTGTGTCTCACATGGGGGGTTGGAGCACACCTGCTGCGCCCCACCCATGTTGGCAGAGGCCGTGGTGGCTGTATTGGTTGTCCCGGTTTCGTGAGTCTCACAGGGTGGGTTGGAGCACACCTGCTGTACTCTGCCCATGTTGGCAGAGGCTGTGGTGGCCGTGTTGGTTGTCCCGGTTTCATGAGTCTCGCAGGGTGGGTTGGAGCACACCTGCTGTGGTACGGTACCCATGTTGGCGGAAGCCGTGGTGGCCGTGTTGGTGGTTCCCGTCTCGTGGGTTTCGCAGGGCGGGTTGGAGCACACCAGGGTGACGGTCCCAGAGCCCTCACCAGAGCCTCCGGCCTCTGTGGAGCTGGGCTGCTCAGAGGTGGGCGAGGCCAGAATGGAGACAGGTAGGTCCTGTACTGGCTGGGCCTCAACGCCACTGGGAGTGGTGATAAGAGTCACCTGTGTGGGCTGGTTCTGTGAGGAAAGAAGGCAGGAACAATGCAACGGTTATATACATCAGTTTCACTACAAGGAATATCACTACACAAGTTTCACTACAAGGAATATCACTTTAACACATGAATGGCGCAATTGTTTTGGTTCTGTGCCTTACTCAATAGCACTTAGCAGGCACTGTAGATGCAGTACCAACAACCCCTCCAATCACCAGTTTATAGCTGAAATGCACCCTTCCTGAGGGTGCAAGTTGTTACCTGCACAGACGAGGGAAGTGCAGAGGTTGTGTTTGTCACTGAGACAGTGATGGCAGTGGGGTTGATGACCTGGCGGGACAAGGTGGCGATGGTGCCCAGTGTTGTGATAGGGGTGGCCAGAGAAGCATTTGCACTGGCCACACTTCCACCTGCCAGGCTAGTGGAGACTGTACCAGTGACTGTCCCCAGAGTGGTGGAGACACCTAGATGATGATTTTACAGATGGTATTAGTATGGACAAGCCAGAACACATGGTTTATCACAATCACCAAATCACAAATTGCAAGAATTTCCTTCTTACCTTTGACAACTAGGGTAGTGACCGTGGGCTTAACAGCAGATACCGACACTGGTGTGACAAGTCGCATTCCACCCACTGTGCTCATGGGCACAGTGCGCAGGATGGTACCCGGCTGACCATGAGCACCTTTCAAAACCACCTAGGGACACCCAAGAAAACTTTAGTGCCAGAACAATGAGGGGGTAGGAAGTAGAACGGTTGAACCTGCAGCTTAACTTTTTAACTGTCAATGAAATATTCAATCAATCAAAACAATAACATAATATCTGTTGGCATAAATCAAAGCTGTTGATGTCACCAATAAACGTATCCAAATGCTAAATGGTGCATTTACAGTGCCTTTCTCCAAAGCGCTTAACAATGTGCAATTGTGCATTACATTCATTCACACACAGACTGCTTGCTACCTTGTAGCTAGACTATGCTACAAGAAATGTCCAGTGATTTTTTGCACAACATATTTACAAGTAGGTCAAAAATAAATAAAGTAAAAAATAAATAAAGGAAATCTACAATTTACACTAGTTCTACTTCCACAACCAGGGTCCTAAACTACTCAAAAAGACATATCTATAATATTTGAAAAGACTGGAGGTTGCGGTTTTCTGGGTATTGTGAGATTTTGCATACCTGAGTCAGTCCCTGCTGGCCAGTGCCAAATTTTGGCATGGTGGTGATGATTTTGCCCGGTGATCCAGACGTCATCATCTTTGTGGTGAGGATTGTGATGGGCGTCCTTGTCCCTGCAGAGCTTGTTATACCTGGACGGAGATAACCCATTAAAATGAATGGTTGAATGCAATATTGTTATCACCACCCATCTACAGTATTGCTCAAAGCACCAATACTGTACTAGTGACTTGTATTGCAGGACTTTATTGGAAATTGCTGTACAAGGTGGGACAATTAACTTAAAGTTTAGGCGATTCATATACCAACATATCATAATGAAAATGTCTGATATGAACTTTTTAATCTCATTTCAGTAGAGCGTTGCCTTAACAATTTGTTCAGGTCAAGGCAAGCAATCATTTTGAACTTTTAAAGCTGCAGTAAACATTTATGCCCTTTAGCAAGCACTAAGTATGTCTTAACTGGATAGATTTAGTCAAGACAGGGTCTAAGTTACAGTGGCCTCCCTGTTAAATCTTTAGCTATTTGATGTACTAGACCTGTACTTGCCCGTTGGCCACCGGCCTACTTGAGAGCGATGCAACTTGGGAACCTAATAATACCCGCTGTCAACTTGTCGTTTTAACTATCTGTCTGTGTCCCACATGGAGATCTCTGTATTTGTCTGTCTACCTGTGTGTGAAGAGCGCAAACTGACTGTGAAAAGTGGAGTGGTTAAGTAATCAATTTGCAGGTGTGGGGTTGCCATGGCAATCAATTGGCTGAGGCAGAGGCTGGAAATTGCACAGGCGAGGGGATTTAGGCTGATTAGGCCCACTGGCAGAGCCTGACCAGAGCCTTTTGTGTCTGCTAGCCCGTCTCCGGACCCCCCGGGTTGAGCTCCTTTGGACCCCAACCCATAGGGTCCGGTATCACCAAAGCAAAGCTACATGATAATTCTCAAACGCACAATGACACCGTTGCGTTTGATTTTGCTGCGCTGTTCGTGTGTGATGCTGAATATTCTGTGATATTCCAAAAGAAGCATATATCTGCTATAGGAGCCAACGGAAACATCAATGAAACTTTCCTTTGGCGCAGAAGCCGTTAAGTATTTTTAATCTTTGTCAGACCGTTTAGGCAGCTCTGAAATTCTCTCTTTCGTCCTTCCTTGTTGACATCCCATTGTACCGCCTCCAGCATCGGGGTTGGCTAGCTGCGCCTCCCTACGCGCCTCGTAGGCGCAGCTAGCCAACCGAGATGTCAACAAGGAAGGACCGAAGAGAGAATTTCAGAGCTGCCAAAATAGTCAAGCAAAGTTTAAAAACACTTAATGGCTTCTGCGCCAAAGGAAAGTTTCATTGATGTTTCCGTTGGCTCCTATAGCAGATATATGCTTCTTTTGGAATATGTCAGCATCACACACGAACAGCGCAGCAAAATCAAACGCAACGGTGTCATTGTGCGTTTGAGAATTATCATGTAGCTTTGCTTTGGTGATACCGGACCCTATGGGTTGGGGTCCAAAGGAGCTCAACCCGGGGGGTCCGGAGACGGGCTACCAGCCTGCCTGTGTCTGAACTAACAGTGCAAACAGACTGTGAAAAGTGGAGTGGTTAAGTAATCAATTTGCAGGTGTGGGGTTGTCATCATGGCAATCAATTGGCTGAGGCTGGAAATTGCACAGGTGAGGGGACTAATAGGCCTATCTCACAGCATTTCCCAGCCCCCTTTTTACGCCCCCTTTTAGAGCTAGTGGTGTTATTTTTTTTCCGGTCCATAGTCCATGTTAAAAGAGGTATTTTCACAAGCCACAAACTACCGTTTTGTAAAGGTAAGGTTTATTCTACTTATTTGAGTTGTTATACCATTGTGTTTTCTTCATATTATTATCGGTCTTTGACATTTTAACATTAGGAAATGTACTTAGATTCTCCAGAGAAAAAAAGTGTAAATGCATTATGTTAAATGAATCTACCGGAAGTGGGCGTGGAAAGCGGGCTGTGAGATAGGCCTAAAAAGATTGCCTGCCGGCGGATTACGGTCTGGAGAGGCTCAATTGTACGCCCATTTCCTACACCAGAGAACTGGTGTGGCTTTGGTACATTGACGTTCAATGCTTGAGACCTTTGACTGACAGTAGCTCTAACCAATTGCGTCAAAGAGAAAATGTTTGAACCCGCCCCCCCGGGAAACAAGATCCATACACAGCATCTCCAAACTCAAATACCACACGACAGTGTGATTTAAGTCTGGCTTATTAGCCAGGCTACACTGGCAGAGCCTAACCAGAGTCTTTTGTGGTGGTTCTGAACCGTTGATCTGACCGACTCGATACCGGGCACTGCACTCCCTGCGGGGGTGTGGAACGCGTGTCGAAGTTGAAGTCGGTGGGGCAAACGGTTCTCGAGTTACGTGCATTACAACAGTACACACACACACACACACACACACACGCAGAGACGTGGTGCATTTATAGTAGGATATTGCCATGTGTGTAGTTTGTGGCAATGTCAACTAGTTAGTTTCTGGCGACAATCTCCATGGAAATAGCTATATTTATTGCTTACCTACTTTGTGTGTAACTAAGACTCATATTTAATATACATAAACCACAATACAACTTCTCAACTCTTCATTTTTTGCATGTGGTGGAGCTGTCAAAAAGTAGAGCTGATAGATGTATACAGCAGCAGACTGCGGTGCTGATACTTTTGGGGGTCATCAGTTCGTCTCTACATACAATGGTATCAAACATATTGCTTATTTCTTGTTTAAGGATCATTTATCATCTTGTCATTACATTTTCTGCAGCATTTGTTCCCCTTCATATTAAACTAGAGTTATTATGGTTTCTCAGTGATGTACAAGGGGTGCCCAAACCTGTGGCTCCCTGCTGGGACATAATGGCCGACATGGGGATGGTCTTTATGATGGTGGTGCCCTGCTTGGTGGTGGGAGACATGCCACTAATGTTGAGGATGGTGGGCTTGTGTCCTCCTGCTTGGGAGGTGGTGATGATGGTGGTGGGCTTGCCATCAGCAGAGGTAACCAGCTTCAGGATGGTGCCAGCTGGGAGTTGACCCTTGGACTATGGAGAGAGGTGAAGGTTAGGACCGCCAATCAAATAAAAGCTGCCTTTTGCCTGTCTCAGGAGCTTTTTAAAAAGCTACCTCCCGTTTTTAACCACACTCATGCAGATAGCTGACCTGTATGAGCTGTGCGAGAGGGTTAGTGGAAGCCTGGCCTGTGATAGCTGTCTGCACTGGCTTGGTTTGTACCACAGACATCATCTTGCCAAGGTTGGAGATCTGCCGACATAGGAGAGAGACTCAAGTTCATGAGCCACCAGAAAACATTGAGGAGCACTGAACTACAACAGGAAATGTCGGTCCACATTTACTTTATTTCTCCACACACACTTCTGTAAAAGCACTTCCAAAGACCCCTGCATGCATTTGAGCGCCTCTCAGTGTAAATTAAATGTACAGACAGTGCCTCAACAACATTCCCTCTAAATTGTGTTCCCTTACCAGTGTTCCACCGCCGCCCATGGTGAGAGGGCTCTTGACCAAAGTGATGGTCTTGGTGACTCCTCCCACCACAGTGGTTACCACCTGGGCCTGTTGGGCCACTGTCACTGTACCGGACTTGTGCACAGTGATGATGGGCCTGTTGGTAGTGGTGGGAGAGGATATGGCTGTCCCAACCTGGGCTGCAGCCGACTTCAGCATTCGCGTGGCCGGGTTACTCACCTAGAAACAGTGTTGGTTTGTTAGACAATTTAGATAACGGCCAAATAATTATTTATTTAAAACTTAGATATTCGTACCATGAGTGGAGAGGCCATTTTGACTGTGGTTGTGCCGGGAGAAACGGCTACAGTTTTGAGAATGGTGGCACCCACAGGAACGTTGAGCACAGTGCCTGCTGCCGGTGGGATCTTCTGCGTGGCGGCTGCTGCTGCAGCCAAAGCTGCCATGCCACTCATCTGAGGGCTACTACCAATGGGCTGAACAGAAAAATAGCTCCCAATTAATTTACACACATCACTTAAGTTTGCATATGAATCGTTATGTGCCATTTCCAGATTCATAACAGGGGTCATGCTCTGTTGTTCATACCGATCCAGTCTGAGCAGGCACCACCATACGAACACCTGGAGGAAGTGATGTCACAGTGACAGGGGATTTCCCAGCCAGGTTGGGGCGGACAGTGACAATAGAGGTACCAGAGGCAGCCTGAGGTGCAACCTTTAAGATAGCTACAAAAACAAGAAACCAGCTTGTGAGACATGCAATGCAGACCCCCAAGAGGAAAACAATAGGTAGACAGGATAACCCATGCAGTGTATACCCATCATCTTTGTAAGTGCAAATGAGTGAACCCTGGTAAAGTACCCGTTTGTGGAAGGGTCTGAGCTGCGGGTGCTACTGCGGCAGGGGCTGGGCTCTTAGGCGCACCTGTAGGTAGCGACGGGGCGGCGCTCAAGGCTGGCGAGGTTGCGGCTGTAGCTGCTGGGATGTCATATTTTTGGAGCTGCAGCAGGTAGGTGTCTGCAGTGGAGACTGCGCCCCAGCTCACCTCCAGAGAACTGGTGTTGGCACGGACTAATTGCACCCTTGCAGGGGCATGTGGCCGCTCTGGAGAGATGAACATAAAATGAAGCAGTGTGTGATGAGGAGTTTGAATCTCTACTTGAAAATCAATACGTTACCCCTTAAAATAACTATTTTCACTCTTTGTAGATAAACAATACATTAACCTTCATTGTAGCATGTCTTGATTAAAGAAAACATATATGGTCTAATGATTCTTTATTACAAAAGTTGTGATCAGTGAGGAGTAGTCATGGTGATGACTATGATTAGCCATACAATAATTTACGACAACTGCGTAGGCTAACTGATTAAAATATACAGGAATTAAGATCAGTGCATAAGTGGAATAGTGACATTAGAATGAAATAAAATATAATCTTACACATATTAATCAATCACAATTGGGATCAAGTGTGAGTAGCAACATGGCAACACAAGCAAGTAACTTATTGGCGAAGTGACTCGCCGCAGAGTAAGAACACCACCCACCGGTTTCCAGGTACCAGAGATCCTTACAGCAGACTTGGTTGTTCCATGCTTTGCGATAACCATCACGGCCGCTCCAGACGTAGAGTCTGGAGTTGATGGAGACAGAGCAATGACCAGCACGAGCCCTGGGGATGTTATCCTCCAGAGTGTCCATCAGCACCGTCTCCCAAAACATTGAATCTATAAAAATGTAAAACCCAAGACACACTATTAATAATTCAATATATATTATTTTTGAATGACAATGTTAAAATGTGGTCCAGGAGTAGTACATCAAAATAAAATTCATTAAAAACACACCAAGGTTTAGGCAGGCAAGAGTGTTTGTGCACTTCCACTCCTTCTCGTGTGTGGCCACCTTCACGTCATCCATGACTAGAGGAACCCATCCTCCGAAAACATACATCCTGCAAAGTGGCAGATTGAAAACACTGTTAATCATCTTCTCACAACAACAGCATGGAAAACAAATGCAATGACAGAAAATCTAAATCAAATGTTCAGCAATCAAATGTTTCGGTTTCATCAGTCCTCTCACTTGTTTGTGATAGTAGTAGCAGAGTGAAGACTCCTGGGTAATGGTGCAGTACCATTTACTGTGGGTTTACTCCAAGACAGAGTATCTGGGGAAGTAGGAGGAAATGGATCATCTGAAACGACTCATGTAATCTGATACATTTTTGTTTATGCTTTATTTAACCCATTTAGGCCTGACGTCGAATTTTTAAAAAATGTCTTCAATATCCTGACAGTTTTCTGAAAAACCTTGTGTCTGCATCAGTGGTGCTCAATATTTCATGTCAAGGACCCCCAAAAATCATATGTAATATGCCTCCGCCCCCCATTTGAAAATATGTTGTTCCAGGGACCTCCCCAGAAGCAAATATTTGAGTTAAAATGTTCACTCTGTAATAATATATATTCAAAGATTTGAGGCACATTTTCACGTTTTTTCAAAAATAGCAGACATACAAGTTCATAGCGCGGCACTTGGTGCCGCGCTATGAGCTTGTAGATCTGCTATTTTTCAATAGCTAAAGTATAACATAATGCTTTAAAACACCAAATGGGGTTCCCGTCCAAAATGGGTTAAACAAAGAAATCACATATCATTGTCATCAGGTGGAAACTTTGTTTATCTCCAAAACTGTTAATTTTCAGAAAATGGAAAAAAATAACTAGTGTTCTAATAGATCCAATCCAGTGTAGTTATTTGGTTACAAGCTCGTTAATACTTTATTGGTTCAATATTTATAAAAAAAAACACAGACTTAACCACTTTCACTGGATACTTTTTCCTAATAACCAAAGTACATACAGTAGCGACGCAACACGTCTGAGCTTGCAGATCAGCTATTATTTCTATCTTTGTGACACCGTATGACAAATGTAAGTAGCCTTGGAAACCAATTGTTTCTGTAGCATGAGGCGGCTTGATGTACAAGTAAGTACATCCCCTAGACATGATGTACAAGACAAGTACATCCCCTGGATATGTCGCAAGGACCAAGTAGGGAGGCATTGAGTCGCATGTTGTAGTCTTTGGTATAACCCTGACAGGGCATTGAACCCCGACCTCCCAATCTCATTTTTGGAAAAAAAATTAAAATAAATAGTTGCAATATGGATCACCTGCCATTTTGATCAAAATGCACGAAAACTTCTACACATGAACTTTGGACCTATACGGACATGGGAAAGTATAGTATAAAACACAGACTTAACCACTTTCACTGGATACTTTTTCCTAATAACCAAAGTACATACAGTAGCGACGCAACACGTCTGAGCTTGCAGATCAGCTATTATTTCTATCTTTGTGACACCGTATGACAAATGTAAGTAGCCTTGGAAACCAATTGTTTCTGTAGCATGAGGCGGCTTGATGTACAAGTAAGTACATCCCCTAGACATGATGTACAAGACAAGTACATCCCCTGGATATGTCGCAAGGACCAAGTAGGGAGGCATTGAGTCGCATGTTGTAGTCTTTGGTATAACCCTGACAGGGCATTGAACCCCGACCTCCCAATCTCATTTTTGGGGAAAAAAAAAAAAAAATAGTTGCAATATGGAGAGATACAAACATTAAGACATACCCATGTCCTAAAATAAATTTAAAGAACAAACTTCGAAACTGTTAAAGGGGCATTCCACTCATTTCAACATTTTACTATGTCATTAATATACCTTAGAGCTGTAATAAAAAAGTCCCCCCATTCTGTGTTTCCTAGAACTAGAGGTCTGAAAAAAACCATTAACATGGTGAAACACATCTTGATGACATCATCAAGATGTGTTTCACCATGTTAATGATTTTTTCCATAATTACAGTTCTAGGAAACACAGAATGGGGGGACTTTTTTATTATTTCCACACAACAGCTCTAAGGTATATTAATGACATAGTAAAATGTTGAAAATGGGTGGTTCTCCCCTTTAATAAGACGTCTGTAAAAGACAATCGTGATACGTGCTCTCTGACTAAAAGCTGCAGCATACTTCTTGGAGAAACAAAGCTCAGTGTGGTCATACTCAAACTTACCAATGTCAAGTGTCCACAGATCTCCAAGGCGACAGCCACTCATTCCTCCATAGATAATGAGGCGAGATTTCCTGCTGGTCTTTTCTGTGTACACCACAGCAGTGTGGCTCTCACGTGGAGGAGGCAGGACTCCATATGTGATTGGTATGTCCCATCCCACCACACTGGAGCCAGGACGAAGCTCCAGAGTGTACAGATCATTCAGGTATCTAAGAAGCAAAACCAGACACAAGTCAGTCTCAGTCATACTCAATTTGCATCTCCGTACCTACATTAACAGCATGTCCCCCCAATCCCCATCAATGACACAGAAACAATTGTACCTGGGAATGTTGTTTTTGGGGTCTTCACTGTCATTGGCAAGTCCACCAAACAGGTAGCATTTGTTTCCCACAAGAGAAAAACTGTGGCCAAGACGAGGACATGGTGGGGGCCCATTTTTGGGGCTCTTTGCTTTCAATTTTTTCCATTCCCATCTGCTGGCCTATAAAACACATTCAATTAAAAGAAAAAATGTCATGCAAGGGTCTAGTACGTTCCATATAACTTACAGTTAACACAACTATGTTCTGTTAAAATCATAGTTAGAATGCTGAAATTATATAATTATTATTAAAGGACCTAGCAGTCCTGAAAGGACTTGGTCCTTTTTTGGAATTGCTATTTCTTTTCTTCCACCAAAAATAGCAGTTCTGGCTGAACCGTGCGAAATTTGGAGATATGGTAGAGGGCCATGCCAAACGGTGAGGATGCGAAGCCCACAACCATTGGCCAAAGGGTGGCGCTATATTGAAAATGCAAACTTTGACCAGGCATAGCTCATGAACCGTTTGACCGTCGGCAATGAAACCTCGACACACATATGCGTCTCCTCATGCCGAATAAGTTCTGTGCTGTTACTTTTGACCTCTGACCTCTAGATCACCTGCCATTTTGATCAAAATGCACGAAAACTTCTACACATGAACTTTGGACCTATACGGACATGGGAAAGTATAGTATGTTTTTTTAAGTGAAAAAATGAAGGTTTTATGAGCCAATGAAAATTGCCGTTTTGTGAAATTTTGTCTTTACTTTGTTCTGTTGTAGTGCCTGTGGCTTTGCTGACCTCTGCTGGTCTAAAGTGCCTCACCTGTCAATCATCTGAGAGTTCTGGCTACCACACCCTTAGTCAGCTGTTCTTGATTAGTTGCAGGCTATATAAGTGGACCTGTGGCCAGCAGCTCATTGTCTCCCAAACACCCAAACTGAACAGTTGTGTTCCCTTTTTGTTGCCGTTATTAGTTAAGTTTCAGATGGGCTGGTCTTATCCATCAGTCCCTGTTTTGCAATGCAGGATTTTGTAATATCTTTATAAACTTTTGATCTGACTTTGTGTCCTTTTATGTTAGCCCTTGGTTGAGCCAAGTTTAAAGGGCTGTAACAATGCTAGAAACTGATTTGTTTAGTGAGAAACATGTATAAAGAATCAGGTTCTTTACTCATGAATTGATAGATTATTTGATGTTGTACAACACTGATTTTGAAACAAAGACTGATTTGGACAATTGGCCTTTCAGTTCAGGTTTTGTGTGTCCTGAAAGGATTCCCTTGCATGGATGGTTCTGGTACCGGATGGTACCCAGACCTGGCGAGCCGACCCGGAACTCTGAACCCCCCCTTCACCCACAAATGTGGTAATCTGGTTCTCCAAATTGGAGAAAGAGACTGCTTTCCCTGAACTGAATTCTCTTTATTCAGACCGCAGCCATCTTGCCAGCAAGGTGATACCCAGGTGACACTTCCCATAGACAGCCCATTCATCCAAACAGAAAAGTCCTCTAATTATATTAAACAACATCAAAATCACCAACATTGCAGCTGTAGGGAAAGCTTGAATTATCCTCTTTCAATCTGTAAAGTGTTTGTTTCATAAAAATCCACCGTAGACATTTTATGAGCTACTTCCTGTCAATAAATTCCTTGCAGATTTTTTTCTAAGTGCTGGAGTTTGGAAGTGCTCGTTGACAATCACTCAACGGCCGATGCGTACCACCTGTTTTGTATGTGCACATAATGCAGGAAGCAGCAGGAGGTTGCTTTACTGATAACAAGCGCTTCCATACTGATACTTAAAAAATAATCATCTGCAAGGAATTTCTTGACGGGAAGTAGCTCATAAAATGTCTGGATTTTTATTAAGCAAAACTTTCAGATTGAAAGAGGATAATTCAACCTTTCCGTACAGCTGCAATGTTGGTGATTTTGACTGTTTAATATAATTAGCGAGGACTTTTCTGTTTGGATGAATGGGCTCCCTATGGGAAGTGTCACCTAGGTATCACCTTGCTGGCAAGATGGCAGCCGTGTGAATATCATCAATAGGAACTGAACTGGGACTTTTCAAGTCAACAACTTAAAGTGGGCCCCATTTGTTTGTTTTTCATGATTGTTCAAAGCTGTTTATTTTCTCTGAAGTTTAATAATAATTTTTCAGTTAACCTTAATCCCTGTTTCAGACTCATTTCATTGGTTTTCACTCATTGAGCTCATCCGAATCTGGTATATTTTCTGGTTTATACGCAGTCAATTCATAAATCTTTATACCCACCTTTAGTTATCCTTGTGCAACTTGCTACAAAAACAGTAGCCCCTGATTACCCAAAGATTTCCAAATCTGGCATTTATATAAGCACTAACACAACTATGCATTAATGCAACGTAACAAAAGCTTTTTCAAAAGTGTAAACTTCAACAGTGTTTATTAGCAATGAGGCACAGACCATTCACCAAAAACCTACAATAGGAAAAAAGGGAGCTTTATCCTTAGTTTACAAAAACCACACCACCATATTGTGCAAAAGGACATGCACACATGTGGTTAAAAATGTCATATTGCAAGGTATATATTATATATGTCCTTTTCAGTTCTATCTTAGATGTCAACTGCAGTATCATCTGAAATAGACAAAGATGACTACAAGCTTGTAATGTTAAATGTGTCCACTTAAGCTATTAAAAAAAATATATATATATATATCAGGTGCTGCACTGCACTAGATAGAACAGGAAAGCATGAAATGCTGCACAACTCAACCACACCCATGTGCAGTGTGAACAGAGTGAGAGGGGCATTACACACAGACTGCAATATCACCAGTGCACAATATATTAAACAAACATTTTGGTTGTAGAGACTGTCCATTCATTGAGGAAGTGTTATAATATGAACTGTTTAACATTTCAGAAATAAACTATTCAACTTTACAATTAAGACAGGTAAACAAATTAATTACCTGTAGTTCATAGAGGTCGTTGCTGTATTTTCCATACTCCACCATACCACCAAACACCAACAACCTTGTGCCATCACAAACAAAGCCATATGCAGCACAACCAGGGGGAATATCACCTCGAACCGCAGGGATAAACCACTGGTTTGTTGCTGGAGAATGAAAACAAATACAAACAATGACAAACTGAATGATGCCACTATAGGACTATGCATTTTATTGCATTTCAATTTTCAGCTTGCTTAATAGCTTTATACAACGAGCCCAACAGCTAAAGCCATACTTCTGAGTTCTGAATAGATTTCATTAGATTGACCCAATTAAACAGTATAGCACCAACATAAATCATAAATATTTGGTTAGAAACAAGCTATTGGGTTAGCAATAACCTTCACAAAAAAATTGAACAATTCATCTTTCATTTGATACATTTGTGAAATAGAGTACATGCACTGTACTTCGATGAGACGTTCATCCATTTTATTTTAGCCCGCCATTTTTAAAGTGTATAATAACATGTGTCCACTAGATGGCGGCAAGTATAAAGAAGACAGTTTAGCTGGCCTTTTGGGTCCTCTTCTGCCCATACCACGGATGTATACAAAAACAAAGCCACCCATCATTTATTTTATACGAGAAACATACAATTTACACAGTGACAGTTGGAATGCTGTCTATACTCCTTGACAAGTTGAGGATATAACGGCGATCTCACCTGTGTTATAAACGTGTAATTCATCGACAATTCCTTCGTTCCCCCCTCCAAAGACAACCATAAGTTCCTTTATAGCCACAGCTCTGTGTCCGTGTCTGGGCCGAGGGACCGGGCCGGACCAACCGAGGACCCGCTTCCACCGCGGGGTCAGAACAGAACCTGTGGTCCCAGACACAGTGGAACCAGGAGTAGACATGTCTCTGCGAGACGGGAAACATGGAAATAGAAAGACCGCTGGGGTTTAATTTAAGTAAACAACAATGATGTTGAAGACAAGTTAAACTTTTCTCTCCAGTCCACAATTAAATTTACCATCGAGACTGGGAGGCCATTGTGTGCAATTTAAAGGTAAAGCACAATACATGATAACCTAACCACAAACCAGGAAAAAACAACAAAACATTCAGGATTTGTTATCCAGAACCTCGGCTTGTGCCGATCATGTAAGCAGTGCTTTAAAATGATTATTTACACAATGATTTTGGATGTATTGTCACCCACATTGTTATTAATTATCAAACAAAACTGATTGCATGAGAGGCCGCAGGTCAGCTTTAAGCGGCTTGTTCTTTTACATGCTTAATTGAAAAAGAACGGATCTACAAGCCGTCAACGCGTAGCGATGCGCCGCGCTCGCAAGCCTGTAGATCCGTTGTTTTGGGCTGGCGACACCGTCGTATGGCGAGTCATAAATCCATTGAATCCAATCCATGGAAGCCGCCATCTTGCAACCAAACAAACCACCGCTAGTGCCAAGCCGAAAAATGGCGGAAGCGATTGAAAAAGACAAATAAATGTCAGCTCCACTAAAGACAACACCGCCAACAGCCACACAGTCAACTCTTACAGGTCATCGTCTACGTCCACGTATCAATAAACTGAACACAAGCACGACCAGGGGGCTGCATTCGTTCATTACAGTCGTTTACAGGAGACTGCTATTTTCATTTTCATGCCTCTCTGGGAGTCGCCATATTGTAGCTAGCTAGCACTGTATTTATTTCTCGTACTTTCAGCAGTTCAGTACGACCCACACACCGGTTTCAGATCATTCCACACAGGTCTGCACGGGAGCCCAAACACACGTATCGATCCTTGTCGAAAGCGGTAATAACAGTTGGAGAAATGCGTGTTTTTGTACCAACACTGCGCTAGCACTGCTAGCTGGTATTCGGTCAAGGCAATTAGCCCATGCTAACAACGTTAGCATCTGTCAAACCGTCGCCAGAGTTTACAATTAAATGCAACGGGATTAGTCTGCATCTATGCATGCACTGTATACCTGATATAAACCTGGCTGCAGCACGGAGTGCACAACGTAGCTAGATGGAGATCTAACACACAATTAACATGTTATTGTGTTTCATGCCGTCTCTGGAAGCAGCCATCTTTTCGAGTCGACAATCGGCCCTCGTCTAAACTCCCACAAGAAAAAATGGCCGGGCGGTTTGCCACAACAAAACACAGCAACTCCAACGCACGCATGGTAATATCAACGTCACACTTACTCAGTTCGATATAGTGACTGCAAAAAGATGCGTAGGGGGTCTTATCTCGAAACAATATTCCAAATTCATCCGATTTGTGAAGAAGTATCCCCTCTCATGCCTGCCTGCCTGTGGGAATGGAGATACCATTGGATGCGCCCGTGACGTCATGTAGCGGAAACGCTTTCGACTCACGGGGGTCCTTGAACCGCAAAACCTCGCCGTTGTCACGTTGGGCTATTTTATATACATATTTCATTTAGAAGCATACTGTTATACTTAATCGCGAAATCTAATATAAGAGGTTAGTTCCATACTAATCTTCCCAGAATAACGACAGATTGCTTTTTTGTTTGAATTTTGAAATTGCTCAATGTTGTTGCGTGATAATACGTCATTTTTTTTCGAGTGACGCCGAGTGACGCTGGTCAATGGTCATTCGTCACGACTATGGCCCCTGAAACTACGATTGTGATTGTTTATGACGTAGCTGACGCATCCTTGCTATCTTGGTTCTAGATGCCTGCCTGGAAGCTGCCATCTTCTTGACAACCAGAGGCGGAGGAAAATGGCAGAGACTCGGCGTCGCCCCACAGTAAACATGGCGACAAACATAGAACCGCAAACCACCACGGCCATTATTATAGTTTTAGTTTTTCTTGTATATTTACATTTATAACCATGTAACCTATTAAATGAATGTTTAAATATGAAGAAGCAGAGCCATACTAAAAGTTGAATAATATTTCAACAAGTTGTTTCAGCAATACATTGTCCCTTTCTAAATATTTTCAGTTTATAGATTTCAAATAAAAACGACCCACTCCCTATAATAAGTGCGCCCCCTAACGGATCTATTGAATTATATACAGTATAGAAAAATCAATTACAGTGTAATTACCATGTAGCCTAACTATTACATGGTTGGTATGTACATGCAGATATTGCTACAAACCAAAAGTTAGTTATAAATTAGGTGAAGTTTCTGGTAATGGAAGTTGTCTTTTTGATATAAAGTTTTGATTGATTGATTGATTGAAGTATGTATTAACAGTTTGCAGAATTACAGTACATTTCAAGCACAACTCAATACAAAAACTGTTAACCGTGGACCACACCATAAAGCATTACACTTGTTTACAATAGGGTCGTACACTTCTTCTATAGGCTATTTAGTCAATACTTACTAAACTTTTAGATAGTAACTGCGGCTTTCCCTATAAATAGAGTTAGAACGCAGCATTTTTAGTTGAGTCAATTACTTGTGCGAAATTCTATTTATTGCCCAGTTATATCTAGTGCCCACTTCGTTTTAGTGCTCAGTTCGCCTGTGCCCACTTCGTTTTGGTGCCTGGTTCTCTCCAGTGCACACTCCGTTATAGTGCCCAGTTATCTCCAGAGCCAACTTAGTTTTAATAGTTATCCTGTATCCGGGAACTTACAGTGCATTTGGCTGATTTGCTGCAGCCAAATATGCATTCTACCTTCTGGTTGTTGCTATGCTTGTATAAATGTGCCACTATCTACAACCAAATCATTATGTCATCATGAACCGACAGGTTGGTAGGTACCAACACGGAGGTGGCAATGTGATATTTACTACATTGCTCAAAAGTTGTGTGTTTATATGTTATGAGTTTAATATCGGGAAGGAATTTGATTGGAAACTCAAAACTAGATATTTCAATACTATGGAGACCATACACACATTTTTTGGGATTGTCCAATAATTTCAGGGTTCTGGAAAAATGTTAAAAAGGAAATTGAAAAGTGTTTGGGGTTGAATATTCCTTCTGGACCGAGTTATTTCTGCTGGGAATTATACCCGAGGAGTTGCGTGGATGGAGTTACATATTAAGGATACTTTTACTGATTGCTAAGAAAATGATAACAGTAAATTGGAGGGAGGTGAAACCACATACTATAACCCAATGGAAACAGAGACTGAAGCAGGTTTATATAATGGAGGAAATGACGGCAAGGTTACAATTAAAAATGGAAAGTTTCATACTTAAATGGACTTCTGTAATATTGTACTTGGGTGTTTCGGTGTATGTGTAGAGGTCTAAGAGTGCTGAGTAGGGGTTGTTGAGTCTATAAAAATGCTTCGAATGTTGGATATCTGCTGTATATTGTATTGTATTGTGAGTCATGTCTCCTGCTGTTCCCTGCCTTGTCCTGTACTGTCTGAAGAATGCTGTATTTTTGAAGTTTGTCAAGCTGTTTTTCTGTTTTTCTTTAATTTCTTTTATTGTCTCTGTTTTTGTTATGTATTTTTGTTTTCTTGTATTCACATTTATGTTTGATTTCTGTTTCATTGTTCGTGTTTCATTTTTTGAAATAAAAACAAAGTTCAAAAAAAAAAAAGAGTTTAATATCAAAATATTTTACACACCTGAAAGACCTCAGACTGCTGGGTTAGCTCAATATATGGAAATCTAAGGGTGGCAGCGGGGGCAGTGTCTTCAGTGTACATGCAGGGTTTGATGAGGTCTGGCCATATATGGAGCGTCTCTTGAGGTCAGATCAACATGGAATCGGAATGTCAGAACTGGTCAACTCCATAAATGGAGAACTAAGGGTAGCACTGAGCAGCGGGGGCAGAGTCTGTACAGGGCTTGATGAGGGTCCAGGTGGGGCCGGGCCTGTTGAGAACTCTAGTTTCCGCCGGCTGCCGGGCACAGTCTTCATCATCATAAAGTCATAAAGGTGGCAGCATTTGGGGAAGTCTTTAAATACAGGGTAAGGGCTGGGCTTTCAATGAGCCAATGAAAGATGGCCATGCTAATAACCCCATTCTGCCAGCAGTCTATACAAATATGAGTACGGTACGGCTATGCAGAAACACTGTTTAACAGTAAATTAAATAAAGCAAAACAGTGAATCAACCATATAAAAGCCATAACAATTTAAAAACATTAAGTAACAACAACAATGAACATACACATATGTAAAGGCCATGTGCATATAGGGCCAAATATAAAGAATACAAGGGAACAGTGAAATTCATTAATTAATTCATTCATTGAGTCAATGGCAGCATTATTTTGGGGTCACGAGTCAATGGCAGCATTATTTTGGGGTAAAATATCTGAAAAGTATCCACATCAAAGAGAGAGGTCTCCTCTATACTCAAACCATGTTCAAATTTGGCAGATAAAAATCTGTTTCATTCCATCTTTATGTGACAAAACAACAACAATCTTTTCTCTCGGGCGTCTCCCTAGTCCCTATAGGGAGGTCCTCGAGGCACGTCCCACTGGGAGGAGACCCCGGGGCAGACCAAGGCCCAGTTGGAGGCTCACTGGCCTTGGAACGTCTCGGAATATATAATCTAATATTAAATGGACACTTCACCCTTTTTGCAAAAAAAACATATGTTAATGACGTTTAGAACATTTAGAACACTTTCCTGGGGTTCTTTATGTGTGAAATATGTGGTTTTAGATATTTTAGATTTTAGCAGAGAGCCCAGTGTCCATGACATCAGAGACACTGCTCACTGCTAAAATCTAAAATATCTAAAACCACATTTTACACACATAAAGACCCACAGGAAAGTGTTCTAAATCTTCTAAAAGTTATGTCATTAACATATATATTTTTTATTTTATATTTTCGCGTCCGAAATGGTTGAGAAATGAGTTACTGTGTGTGGGTCCCCAGGGGATCCCTCTGTACTGTACTGTACTGTCACTGTACTGTACTGTCACACCCGAAATTATCATATATACTGTGTGTGTGTGTGAGTGTGTGAGTGAGTGAGTGAGTTAGGCTGGGCGACAGTGACACTTGGTGGTGAAAACCAACCGAAACGTGTGCTGGACACAGCCAGTCAGCCAGCCAGGGACTAACAGACATAGTTCCACCACTCAAAAACACAAAACAGATTAGGCCTAATCCGGTAGGCCAAGAAAACTAAAAGTGTTTTGAGAAGTGATTGATCTGATCTCCTCAGGCATTTCTCATTCCAAAGTCCAATAAGGGCCCTGGCAGACAGGCCTGTTAGCCTTGGCCAGAAGGAAGGAGTTGGTGGACTCATGTCTATGGTATGGTGGACTCTACTTTTTCTCGATCTGTAGGGGCAGGGCACCCCAAAGAGTCACAAAGACTCATGTTAAACGTTTTAGCTGGTAAAAAGAGGACTGAACTGGTGGCGTGCGCATGCGCGTCGTGTGTGTGTGTGTGTTATTATTATTATTATTATTATTATTTTCCACAAATAATTTAGCCTACTACACATACACAACAGCTCTTTCCCCCTCTAGGATGTAAAATAGTAACTTTTATTTTCTTTCCAAACAGATAAGTAAACGCCCATTTATTTGTAGGGCGAAGATTTTATTTTGAAGTTTTTACCGGATGTTGTTAATTACGTATTTCAATGCACGTGTCAACGCATTTGCCGCAGACTCGCCGCACGTGAAATGACGTCTAAAACTAGTACGTAATCTTACTTTTATATTGAATATATAACCTTAAACCGTACATGTATTGGCAGATCATATCCGTTTAAAAGTGAATGTTGTCATGTATTGTATTTTACAGAACAAAGGGCGAAACGCCTTGGCTTCCGTGGAAAACCAAAGGTAAATTGCTCATGTAGCTAACATTAGCCAGCTAACTGTAGCAGAAGTAGCATGCTGTCTACAGTCGTTGGCATACTGATCATTATTTATAAATACAGTAGACTGTTGAGACACAAGCATGCAAACATAAGATGAAGTTGACACCATGTGATAGTGGGCTTTTGGGAATACATTTAAGTTTTGTTTTGAGCCCTTCTGGACGTTCTGGTAATCGATTGTTATTTTGAACTGCATGTGGGAGCTTCAAATGTGTCACTGCTCGCTGGGTTTGACTTTGTTGGTTCTGTGTGGTTCTTAAGCATTACACTTGTTTACAACAGGGTCCACCATTTTCAATTAATCAGAAACAGCTATGGAACAGCTGTACAGGTTCAAAATAGTTATTGTTGATTATCCATCATTTAATTATGCTTGTTTGGTTGGTGCCGGTGGTAGTTGGTATAGCCTTTAAAGTCAGACTACAATAGATGAATACATCTTCTTGATCCAAGGCTAGGTTGGTACAATGTTGCTGAATTAAATTAAAAACATTTAGTTTGGGGTGCCTGCTGGCCTAGTGGTCCAGGCGCATGCCACATATATATAATAGGCTCTGGCCTGGCCGCGTGTTCGAGTCGCGTTCATGACTACCTTTGCTGCTTCTCTCCCTCCCTCTTTCCTGTCTGTCTTCACTAATAACTCAAAGCCCCAAAAAAATCACAGTTGTTTTCCCAACATGCTAGTTTTGAGACAGTTGGTGTGCCATTTCTCCTCTAAGGCTCAAGACGGAGGAAAGAGTGATGCCTCTGGTCAGAAAAAAACAGCAGAGCGGTCATCACCAAAGCGTGGCAACCAAAGAAATTCAGAAGACATCAGGAGGCAACGGGTGATTTATTGACACTCTTCATCTCTGTTTTAACTAAAAGGATTTTGCATTGTTTTCTTTATTAGAAGCGTTTTGATTATTATTATTTTTTTGCTATCAGCTGGAAGCCCTCCAAGAAAAGCAGAGAATCTCAAGAGGACAACAGCTGATGAAAAGGAGGAACTTGTTAACCTTTCAAAATGATATTCAACAGCGCCAAAGGCAGTTTGAGCAGAGGGTAATTACTAACTCCTTTAAATAAGGGAGACACAAGAAAGTTATAATTAATGCATATGTAATACGTTTTCTCCTTTGTATTGGCAGGAGACGGAAATGCAGAATTTAGAGAAGCATGTCAATTTTGAGAGTGAAAGTTCAAGAAAGGCTTATTACAGAGAATTCAAAAAGGTAGGTACAGCTATCTGTAATTGTTACAGATAAATACAGGTCTAACATCGTTATTTCTTAAGAGGTCCAACAAGTTGAACACTATATAGCGTTATTTAATAACCAATTTTTCTTCATACGTATTAATAATAATATTCTTAACACTTGCTGTTGATACATTTTGTAATAACAAGTGTAATTAAAACCTTGATTTAAAGTAAATCTGTCAATCTAGTTACAACTTTCTTGTATGGTTTAATTGACATCATTTGAGTGGAGGTGAGTCACTATTTAAATAAACATTTTCTTTTGTTTAAGGTGGTTGAGGCCTCGGACGTTATTTTGGAAGTTCTGGATGCACGTGACCCTCTTGGCTGCCGATGCCCTCAGGTGGAGCAGGCAGTCATCCAGAGTGGAACCAACAAGAAAATAGTTCTAGTGCTTAATAAAATTGGTAGGTGGACAGGAGAAATTCACATAACATGGTTTATTTTACAACATGATGATTTTACAAGGGTTTTATGTCCATCTGAATTTGATCCAATCCCAGTTACCATTATTCAATAACATTTACTTTGTGTTTCTATATAGATCTGGTGTCAAAGGAAATTGTAGAGAAATGGATCAAGTATCTACGCAACGAGTTTCCCACTGTAGCGTTTAAAGCCTCCACTCAGATGCAAAATAGGAACTTGGTATGCAAGTTTAGTCATTATTCCTTTGTTGTGACCGTAGGGCCTGTAACTGTTATTCCTTTTTTTGTTATTATTATAGGGTATGATTAAAGCTATGGAGCAATATTCATATGCAGAAGGTGCAATCCACTTAAACCTTTAATATGTTTTATTTGTTCCCTCCATGAGCAGCAGCGAAGTAACGTACCTGTGACAAAAGCCACGTCAGAGCTCCTTGGTAGCAGTGCTTGCATTGGAGCAGATTGTTTGATGAAACTGCTGGGGAACTACTGTCGTAACGTGGACATAAAGACGGCCATCACTGTGGGTGTTGTAGGTGAGTGCCATATTTCTCATCTGTCATATTGTTGCTCTACAAAAATCAAGACAGATATTAATGCTGTATAGTGTATAATGACCAACCATCAATGTTTTATAGGTTTTCCTAATGTGGGTAAGAGTAGTTTGATAAACAGTCTGAAACGGGCCCGGGCATGCAATGTTGGAGCCACTCCTGGGGTGACAAAGTAAGTATAAATTCTGCGATATGTACTGCAAAAGCTCTGCGTGATGTCTACTTGTAAGACTACTATTATCTGATTTGTTCCAGATGCCTTCAAGAGGTGCATTTGGACAAACACATTAAACTTCTAGACTGCCCCGGCATTGTTATGGCAACTTCAACAACCGATGCAGCAATGATTCTTCGTAACTGTGTAAAGATTGAACAGCTTGTGGATCCCCTACCTCCAGTAGAGGCTATATTGCGGCGCTGTAATAAAGCACAGGTATGTGTTTTGTTTTTAAGTTAGGCCATAACTGGTACCTGCTTTGATTATGTATTGTACATATTGTCACAAATGCAATGTTCCATCCAAAGATCATGGAGCATTACGGAGTTCCAAACTACCAAACAGCTCCTGAGTTCTTGGCATTGCTTGCCCGACGACAAGGCAAGCTGAGAAAGGGAGGCCTACCTGATAGCGACAAAGCAGCAAAGAGTGTCTTAATGGACTGGACAGGGTTTGTAAAATTCTGCCATTTGTATGTCAAGCATTGAAATAACAAAATCTACTTTCTTCTAATGCGGTCTAATGTTGGCATCTCATGTACATTATGTTGTATAGGGGAAAGATCAGCTACTTTACCCATCCACCAGAAACACACACTCTCCCCACCCATATCAGTGCAGAGATCGTTACAGAGATGGGCAAAGCATTTGACTGGGATGAACTGGAGAAGGGAAATCAGGAGGTATTAGCAGGTTGGTGATGAACAGATTATTCTGATAAAAGTGACAATTCATAAAACACATTGTTACATTGCATTGGGATCTAAATCTAACAAAAACATTGTGGGATAGAAAGGAAAATGTAAGGTAATTTGCCTTGATAAATTTGACCCCAAACGCACTAGTAATTCATACATTGTTACATGTTTGTATACAATAACTCTTTCAGGATCATCTTGTGTGGATGTCCAAATGGGATTCTGCATGGAAACGGCTGGAATGACTCAAGGTGGTCAGGATGAACTGAATGATTGCCATGTAGAAGAGCAAGAATTTAAAGATGTACCAGAATCAATGGAAGACCAACAAGACCCAGAGGTATGGCACTCTTTGAAACGTAGGTGGTTAGCAAAAACCACCTATCATTTTCTAGGTTTTGAAAGGGTTTTCTATTCACACATCACCTTTATTCTCTCCCTTTGTTTTTACAAAATAGTTTGGACCAATGACGGTAGAGATAAAATCTCAGAAGTCAAGTAGAAGTGTTTCTGCAGATGATGCTGCAGTCAAGACTCTGGATTTGAGGGACATCTTGAAGGTAGACCCTCTTCAACAGGGCCAGGCACTCCTAGCTGCCAGCAAGAAGAGGAAAAAGAAACAGAAAAGAGCAGGTATTAAACATTTGAATTGACAGGTCATACCAGTAGTTGTTATTCTACCAATTAATTTATGTTAACAATTTATTTTTGTTTTACTCTTTGCAGATAAAATTGCAACCAAACTCTCAGATACCTTGACATCTGCAATGAACTTCACATTTTGAATGGTCTGCATTTCTAAATGCTCTGCTAGTGCCTTTATCTTATGTGCTTGTGCATTACATTTACCCCTTCACACGGTTCACACCGACACTGGACTAAACCAACCTTCTCATTTGGAGCAGTAAGGGGACATTTGCAAACGAGGTGGATACTGAACCACAAACTTTGTGGTTCCCAGACGGCCACTCTTATCTCCTGAGCCACTGCCACAAACTGATGAAAATAAAAGATCATATGACTTCTCCATTGACTGGATCTATTTTGTATCTTCAGTAACATAAATCCCCCATGTACTCCTTTGCAATAGATATTTTTTGATTGAAACGTCCAATGACACACTTTTCATTTTACATATTTATTACAATTTTAATTGCAAATTTGATTGTTAAATGCAAGTTCTCTGTGGCAGGTTCTGAATACTGAAGTAGGCTACATGACATTTAATTGGGGGGGGAAAAATAGACAACGCAAAATGGAATTCCTTTCTAAACTATATCCAGACAGTAGTTGCACAGCTCTGGAGTGGCTGTCTCCTTAGTAGTGGACTATACCGTTCATTATGAAATTATTACTACAGTAACTACACTATGGGTATGGGAAATTTGATAGGGTTGGATTGGAAATGATTATAATATTACAATTGAGATTGTGACAAATATCTTTTTTTTTAAATGACATTTGTAGGAGCAGATTATTCTGTGTGTGATATCTACAGTAGAATACCCTGCCTTTCATTATAACTGAGAGTTGAGTTTTATTTTGACGATCACGTAACCTATCCCATGGCTATGAAACATTTCCGGGTGACGTGCGTCAAATGACCTCAGTGTGGACTAGTAAACAACACGGAGCAGTACAGTTACAGACAGTGCCGTTGTTTCAACACTTTAGTCACATCGAATAACAAACACAATGGCTAAAAAAGCGGAGGATTTGGGTGATTAGTGGAAGAAGTGGTCAAGTTGCACAGATACACCACCACAGTACGTTACTCTTTTACTCTAAATAATTACATAGTAATTACATAGCTAATTTACGCTAACATTAGTTTCATTAAAGCCACTTCCTATTTTCACTTTGCCTTAGCTAGCTGATAGTGATAACACCGCTCGTTTCATCGATCTGGTCGAAATGTATGTAAAGCTCGGTAAATGTGATCAACTTGTTTAGAAAGTGATAAATAAACGCGTATTGTGACACTTGCATATAATTAATAAGTGACATTTTAAAATCAAATCATAACACCAACATTAGCTTCAGCCTGTTAAGCGCGTTAACCAGTAGGCCGCTGTCAATAGACATAAGCTAACATACACATTACAACCAGCTACCTACTAAGGTGCTCGTGTGGATTAGCACCATGACATGGGGAAGTTAATGGAAAAAAACATGGTGGCTTTGGTGCACAGGTTTAGTGACACCCCCACCCCGACCAAATTTGAATAACATGTTGGAACAGGAGGAGGTGTGGATGTTGTCTGTTTGGTCTGTAATAATAGGTTCAGGACTAGTTTTCTGACCAGACTAGTTTTTGTTTTGTTTTCGTTGATGTGTCATATAGACGGGGAAATGCAGCTGAAGGCCCTATTGTAAACAAGTGTAATGCTTTATGGTGTCGTCCACTCACTGTTAACAGTTTTTGTATTGAGTTGTACTTGAAATGTACTGCAATTCTGCAAACTGTAAAACCAAACCAATCAATCAATCAAAAGTGGTGACAGATTTTGTTTTTTTACTAGAGAAGATTTGTTAATTTATTTGTAACTGTGTGACCAGCACAGACAGTAACCTCGATCATGGTCTGACAGCACACAATCACATAAGAAAAAGCTGTTTGGCTTTAGCTGTGTTTACCCTTCTATGGCATGGCAAACTATCTGCTTTGAAAATGACCCTTGGCCTTTGGTTGTATTAAAGTTGTGACTGTAACAAGCATCTATTTGTAATTCATAAAAAAATATATTTTCTTGCCTCATTAATAATAATGTTATTGTTGATTGATCCCAATAGGCATTTTTGACGGGTATAATGCACCTGAAGTTAATGGCATTACTTGTGGTTGTGTTTCCTTTTTGTATTTCTATGTGTGCCAGCTTGAAGTCTACTGTACAGAAGCTGTCGGTATCCGGAGAACTCGCCAGTTTACCAACTCACCGCGATTTAGTGCATTTTAGTTTTACTTCACCTTCATTTAAATTGCATTGAATTGAGAGAGAGAGAGGATAGTTGTTTAGAGTTAACACTAGAGAAAGTAGGAATGCTAAAAGTTTAAACACCAAAGTACCGAAACAATGTAATTCATTAGTAAACAATTCCTGAAATGGTAGGCCTTCTTATCATTGGTATTCACATACTCACCTTTTTATCATCATGTAGCTGACCATTTAATTGCAGAAAATAATTTGATCACTTTGGAAATGAACTATAACATCTGTGAGTTTGACATACTACACTGATGAAGACAGCATGTTAGCATAACGATGAAGACATTGATGAAGAATTTTCACCTTGGCGACTTGGTAAACTGGCGAGTTCTCCGGTATCCAAGCTGTCCATGCTAGACTAGTACACAGTAATAACTAAGACTCAGTTCAACAGTGATTACCTTTAGCTATTAGCTAAATATCTGCTGTGAAAAGGTTCTTAGTTGAGTAAATTTCAGGCAAATAATCTTATTTTTATTGGATAAGTCATCCCAAGTGTGCCGATGAGTGTGGCACACTTGGGATACAGTCTGACTCTGATTGATTAATCGAACTAATGCCAATTAATCTAAAAACAACTAGAATCGGCCGATACCGGTGTGTTTGCCGATTAATCTCCCATCACTAAAACCTTTACACTTAGTAAGCTTGGCCAGGGTCAGCCCTGTCTTTGGTCCTACTGAAAATAGCCGATTTACAAGCTCAGCCTTTTTTGTTTGCACTTGTCTTTCAGTTTCATCCCTAGATCTTGTTTCATTCATACACTCGCCATGTCGTCACGTGTGCTGATGCGGCAGCAGTTGATGCGGGAGCAGGCCCAGGAGCAGGAGAGACGTGAGGCCCAGCATCAGGCCTCTGTCTCTCAGCTCAAGCCTTCTGACTCCACTCCAGCTATCTCTGTCACTCTGCCTCCAAACGCTGCTCGTCCACCTCCAGCACAGGTGCCTGTGGAAGTGCTGAAAGTAAGCTTCTTTTTTTGTTTTGATTAAACATTGACAAACGTTGACACAAGTGGCTGGCAACATTAGTGTTATTTAGAGCTTTGCATAATATTCTTTTATTATATTTGGTCAAGTTGGAACGCCCCGATAGTAACACATGGAAGCTGTGTTGTATAATTATGATAACCTAGCCCGCAAGCAACTCTAGATTCTACTTTTGAATATCTGGAATCTAGAGTTGCAACGCCAACCCTTGACAACCCATACATCCAAACATAAAAGTCCTATCTGATTGTATTAAACAATGTTAAACTCACTAACATTGCAGCTGTACGGAAAAGCTTTAATTATCCTCTTTCTATCTGCAAAGTTTTTGTTTCATAATAATCCACTGTACATGTTATGAGCTACTTTCTGTCAATAAATCTTTCTGAAGTGTTGGAGTTTGGAACCACTATTATGCTGTGACGGGGAGGTTCAGTTAGCAACTATAGTGTTTTTGTTTCAGAATCAGATTCAGCCATTTACGGTAGTCCCTGCGGTTCATGTCACACCAACAACACCAGTAGATGTGGTATCACAATATACGACAGTCCCTTGTGTGTTATTGCTTAATTTTTTGATTAGACTGATTTTCTTTATTTTTTTATTTTTAGGTGCAATCCCACCTGGAGAACCCCACTAAGTACCACATCCAGCAGACGCAGAGGCATCAGCTGAAGCAGTATCTGTCGACCACTCTGGGAAACAAAGTGCTCACTCAAACCCTGGTGGTTTCCCCCGTGCCACAGTCCAGTTCAGCCCCAGAGATGGGTCCTACAGCTAACAGTGTTCCCAACAGTCCCATGGCTCTGCTCAACCTTGGATCCAACAAAGAGGAAGTATGGGATATTATTTTATACCATTGGTACATTTATTTATCTTCAGTGGGGTGGGTTGCTCTAAAAAGGTTCCACATCCTCTTTAGTCCTTGTACGGAAGTTAAATGTCTAACCTACTATTCAGTTCTTGCTCAATTGTGTTTTATTGTCTCTACCAGGCCGAAAGCATGGCCGAGACTATGTTTAATCTCCTGTCGGTCCGTCCGTGTGTCCCTCTGTCTGTCTGTGGACAGCTAATCTCCGATCAACGGGAAACTGTGCACACACTACCTGGGTGCGATGATTTTTCACATCAGCCTTTTTTAGTGCCACCAGGAGGCTGATTTTTGAAGAAAAAAATATTACTCCTACAGATTTCATCCAAACATAACGCAAATCGGACACATTATCACTATAGTCGCGATCAAGACGGATCTGTCAGAGGTTTCATATTCCATCCTGATTGGTTAAGAAATGTGTTTTGAAAGGCAGAGGAAGAAATGCCACCCTTTTCATATAAGCCTATTATTATGCCACCACAAGGCAGATTTTTGCTAAACTTTTTTTTATATTACTCGTACACATTTTGTCCAATATCACCCAAATCGGTACAATAGACACATTATGTCTGTAGTCATGAATTCCGAACATTGCTGCCCCACAATAGCCTACCTGACCTGGCGGAGCCGGAGACCTGCTCCGAGGAGTACTTTTATTAGTTTGTTCTGTAATGATTTGCCGAAGGTCCCACTCTGACGATGCATGCCTTCTTCTGTCATCTTACTCTTGTTGGCCTGGTGTCACAATAAGATGATAAATACTGCACCAACAGCTTAATGATATCAGCACCTCACTTACACACTGTTCCCTCCTTTATGATTAGCCCTTAACTAGTAATGTATGTATATAACTAGTTATATACATTACATTTAAGGCCATTTTATGGAGAGAAAAAAGGTGTATACAGATTATACACACAAATTATAACAATTTGTTTAAAATTTCAATTAAAGAGATGTGTTTTTTTGCTCTGCTTTCCCTCCAGCTTGACGATGTAATCGACAACATCATTAGTCTAGAATCAAGCTTCAATGATGACATCATGTCATTAATTGATTCAGGTCTTCAATTGCCTAGCACGGTATGGACAACATGTATTTATTATACCATCATTACATGTCTTAAGCTGCCATCACAGGCTATGCGTTCCTTCTGTAAATGTAGTTTGCTATAATGAATGGTGTTAATGAATAGTATAGTATTATTGCATATAGGATAGTGTTCTTTGAGTGGAATGGCTCTGTTCCATGTGGAATTCTGAAATGAGTGTTCAGTGTAGGAGTAAATATATACTTTTGGCACTCAGTTACTATTCGTCAGGGAAGTGTTTGCTGGGCGGGGTAGGCTATCAGTGGAGGCATGTTGGAGAGAAGCATCACAGAATGTTGTGCTCTTCAAAATTATCAATTGACCTGCTGCTAGTTTTGTCAAAGTAAAGGGGCTTGTATACATTTAGACAGAAAACGGAAAATGAGGATTATGGTTTTGTTGTTGG
This sequence comes from Electrona antarctica, assembly GCF_951216825.1. Lineage (NCBI taxonomy): Eukaryota > Metazoa > Chordata > Actinopteri > Myctophiformes > Myctophidae > Electrona > Electrona antarctica. Next base: position 28,679,222 of record NC_136790.1, on the reverse strand, counting down.
ATGAAAGGAGAAAGAAGCAATGTAAGGTAAATATCTTATGATTTGGACACCACCTCAGATTAATAGTTTGGTGTGTGAACATTGAGAAAAGTGTAATTTATAGTACATTTTGAGAACTGCTCTATGTGGTTTATATGCATCAATATTTTAAAATGCTTTCTTACCTTGCATGTATCAAAATATTTTGGCATGAGGCAGGCTAGTTAATGTTGAGTATCACATAAATGTTATTGTAAGCCTTTGATCTGGTGCTGCAGAGGTCTATTTTCTTAAACTATAATTCTGCATTAACCATAGAGGAATTGAGAATACAAGTAGCATTCTTTCTCACTATCTGGACTTTTCTTTATTGTGATTCATTGTCCATTTTGATTGCCTATAATACAACAATACGTGTTTCTTGTAGCTCCCTGGGAATCTATTGGATGTCTACCATAGCCCTGGAATGGCAACACCTACTCTCACTGTCAGCAACTCGTGCCCTGCTGATCTTCCAAACATTAAAAGGGAAATCACTGGTACAGTAAAAAACCTTCACCTACCGTATACCTATTCTACTATTTGTGGATGCATGCTTTTCAGAAACCGACAACCTCACAAGAACTTGTTTTTCAGATACTGATGTCAAAGCTCTAGTGAAAGAAAGGATAAAGAAGGACAACCATAACCTTAGTAAGTTATTTTTTGTTTAGAATAGATCCTTTAAGGCCTTTAAATTGTTGTAATGGCAGTGGAGACCAGCAAAGGTAATTGTGTAACACACACACTCAGCCAGATTCAAACCCACACCATCGTGAGAATGCAACATGATACTTTGTCTGAAAGACTAAAGAGCAAACATTTTGTATCATTTCTGTATCATTTCCCTATTTTCTTTACCCCACTAGTGTCTGACTACTTCTTAGATGTGGAAGTAAAATTGTACTGTTCCTTCTTTCTCCCAACTGCCTGGTTACTCCTGCTTGTGTACAGTTGAGAGGAGGCGGAGATTCAACATTAATGACCGCATAAAGGAGCTGGGAGCTATGATACCGAAGTCTAGTGACCCGTGAGTAATGTCTTGTTAATTTGCTCTCAGGAGAACTTTGCATAGCAAACAAAACATACTCTCCCCATGCCTTCGGCCTGGTGGAGACAATTATTTGAAATTCTGAGTAATCAAACAATTTGAATAATCCTTGAACTGTAGGTAGTAGTAGTAGGTAGTAGTTCCCAACCTTCCACCGTAGTCTGAAAACCCACCTCTTCAGACTCCATCATGGCCCGTAGCACTTGCCCTAGCCCCAACATTTTTATGTAGACTTAGATAGCTTTTTATGTAGACATAGCACTATAAAGTATACATGCATAGTTCAATTATATATATATTCCACTGTTACGTATGATTCATGATTTGTTGTTTTTACTTTTCCCTGCCACTGCTGCAACATTTGCTGCCACTCATTACAGGGAGATGCGGTGGAATAAAGGCACCATTCTGAAAGCTTCAGTAGATTACATCAGGAAGTTGCAGAAGGAGCAACAGAGAGCCAAGGAGGTGGAGATGCGCCAGAAAAAGCTAGAGCATGCAAACCAGAGTCTTATGCTACGTATCCAGGTGAGAAATCGACTGCCATTGTTATTCAAAACATATTTGAATAAAGCCCTTTGGGCGCCGGTGTACTCGGGAGCCACACAAGCTGGGAACAATGCAAGTCGGGACTACATAACCACCATAAGTTACACATATAACCTGATGTAGTCATTTTACATGATGTCTGACATGGAGTCTCGACCTCATCCCACATGTTCTCACACTTATACAGGGGTGAGGACACATTTCTTACCATGTGTAATATAACTTGGAGTTGTTGTGTGGGAATAATAAAATAAGTCCCCCTTCTGTTTAACCTAGAACTGGAGGTCTAGAACTTGGGGTCATGTGATCAGTGACATCATGTCGGTGTACTCTTTGGCCTGCAGAGTACACAGACGTGATGTATAGTAATGACATAGTTCAATGTTGAGAATGAGTGGTATTCCCCTTTAAGCAGACGGGTCGTGTTGGCCAATCAGGGCCCCTACAAACACAGAGATTTGGTGCGTCCTCTGCAGACTCGTGGACAGACAGATATTTGTGGTGTTTTGTGAATTAACCCATTTAGACTGGGAAGCCCTATACGTAACTATACCTTTCAATCCGGGAATTCCCTTGTACATCTATTATATGTACAGTATATAGCAACATTAACACAAGTTTTTCAGCAAACTTTTAGGTCAGGATTTAGAGGTTAATGTACAAAGATCTACTCAATTCAAGGAAATAGTTAAAGGCACACTGCCGATTTATTTTATCAGAATCCTATCATAAGTTCATATCAGGCTGTGAGATCTATAGCGCCCTTTGTTGGTGTTTTGCTCAGGAACTGGAGATGCAGGCACGGCTCCACGGCCTCTCAACCTCCACCATGTCTGGGCTGAGCTCGGATCCGTCCCTGCTCCATCAACTGCAGGTATCCCAGAGTGGCCAGCCTCTTTTGCCCAGTGCGGGAGGAGCCTCCCAGAACCTCCTAAATCTGGGATCATCAGCCATGGGACAGACCATCCCCGCCTCCTTCCTCTCCCCGCCCTCCTCGGACTCCCCCACTGGTGTCACCATCAGCAGTCCCTTGGATCTGGGTAGCCTGAGCTTTGCTGAGCTAGATGACCCCTCTGCCCCAGCACTCTACCCAGATGTGGGCTTGGGGGACATTCTCATGGACGACGGATGCACCCTGTCTCCGGAGGGCGTGTTAGAACAAGCACTGTTTTCTCCTTTGTCACCCGGTGCCTCCAAAACGAGCAGTCGTAGGAGCAGCCTTGATATGGACGAAGACTTGTGACAACGTCAAAGTAGTAGTCCCATGGACAGAAGGACAATGGATTTACGGACAAGAATGCAGTCTGCAGCCTGCAGTCTGTCCTTGGATACGATGAGTAGACTTGGTGAACTGTATCATTGAACTTGGAGTAGTAGCCAACAGTAGGATCAAAACTGTGATTCCTGTATCAGCAGGAAATACATTATCTTCTTAAGTTTTCTGCTCTACTTACGCCTAAACATTAATGTTCATACTTGGATCTGTTCAGATGATTGTTTGGCTCATAAATGCAATCTTGTGAAGATGGAATGTTGAGGAATGGGGCATGGGCTTAGCAATAAGATGAATGAATTCTCAAGTCATTTTTTAGTTTTCCTTCAGATAATTAATAATAATTAAGAGAAATATAAAATACAAACGTAAGAGAAGTTTGCTTGAATATACTATTGTAATTTTAGGGATGAAAGCCTTGAGGTTTCTTTTTATTAATATTGGCATGACAAATTAAGAGATTCCATATTTATGTGTGTGTGTGTGTGTGTGTGTGCGTGCGTGTGTGGGTTATACTGTACATACAGTATATGTGTGTATGTGTATCTGTATGTATATACACACGCACACACACACACACTCACTATCTATACAGTATACACTGTGTGTGTATGTGTGTGTGTCAGAGGTCGTGCTAGGATTTTAAGGATTTTTATGTATTAATGACGAGCAGGTGCGTAAATGCAGCTTAAAGGCTTCAGATGGGGAGCGAGTGACGCGCAATGTTATTTTGGATTTAACTATTTGAACATAAACGAGTAATATACAAATATATATATACCGTACACATAATATACACACACGTGAAGGTTCATCTTGCACAAATACATTAATAAGTGACCATTATCAATGCATTGAGCACATGCATTGAGCACAACCATCCGTAATGGATTCTCAATAATACATTGCGAGTTGCACTCGCATTACATCGCAATCAATTGCATTTGAACATATTTTCCAATCAAAGGGCACTGCATCAAAAATGGGCCCTTCAGATTAACCCTTCATAATGTGGCTCAGCTGACCTTTTAAGGCAATATATTATAGGTTACTCACAGGTTATAGTGGTGTAGCTAATAGGCAGTGGTTGCTGTCCGTGTGTCTGGTTGGTACAGCTTTGGGATAGATCAGCGGTCCCCAAACTTTTTTGGCTGTGCGCCCTCTGTTACCTCCTGACCCCCCCAACGCTAAGTCTTGATGTATTTGGCCGAAAATTATAATTCTTTTAATATAATCAAAAATAATCACAGAATGTCACTGCACTGAGACATGCAGCTGCCGTATACTCCCACAGCTGCTCTATACATCTCCTTACAACAGTGTTTTCCCGGATTTTGCTCTTTGTGCTAAATAACCAGAAATACCCTTTTCATGTCACGCATCCGGCCTAGAGTGCGTTTGCGCACCATAAGGGGTGCACGCACCACAGTTTGGGAACCCCTGCGATAGATGATTAAGCATTTGTGGGGGTCTTGTAGTCTCCTCAGAGCTTTTCAGTCCAAGTGGTAATGTTTTATGATTAATGTTGTGTTTCACCTGGATGTAACCATCGCAGTGTGGATAGCTGTTGTGAAGAGTCTTTGGGCATCCGTGTTGGATGTTTAATCTTCAAATGCATGTGCATTGTTGTTTGTGGTAGGACAACTTGCCAATTTTACTCACCAGTGCCCTCTCATTGGAAAATGACCTATTCTAACTCGTAATGATACAACTTGTTTTGAGTGTTCAATACAAACTTTATAACCTGACAGGCGCTCTGCCATTTCGACTCCATCGATAACAACCGACAACTTTGCAGCAACAACTCTCACAATAAAGTAGCCTTGATACCCAGGCTTTCATTTTCGTCCGTGCAAAAAATGAAAACCTGGAGGAACACATTGGCCGCTTTGGGCTAGAAGTGGAAGTCAACCCTTCCGGGTGTGCATCGCTCCAAATGATGTGACGTTGCGCTGCACTAGGGGGGAGGACGGGCCGGGGGTGACGGACAGATCGGTGAGATCCAATCAGGGCGTGCGCACATCTCCGCTGCGACCCACCCCTCTAGACCAGAAACCTTAACACGTTAACAACAACAATAAAGTGTCTCCTGTTAACCTCCCAATGCAGCTCATTTTACACAGGTTATTATTAAAGGTAGTGTAAGGGATTGTCTTTGATTCAAATAAGTGCTATAAAATGTTTGTTCAGTGACATGATTCTCCATGTCTCTCCAGCTGTCACTCCAGCTCTTTATTATACAGAACATATCATTTTCAGGTCAGCCTACCAATTGTATCCAATCAGGATAAGAGAACTCAGTACATACAGATTGGAAGTGATGACACAAATAAATGAGCAGACAAATTTGGAACTGGAACACTAAAAATTAAGCTGATATATTATTATTATTATTATGCTCTCATGATTGGCTGAAATTTTGTAGCCATCCTGAAAATATATTGTCTGATATTGTCTGTTTATTAAAGAGCTGGAGAGACAGGGGGACCCCTGTAACACAGGGGTCCCCCTGTAACAAAGGGGTCCCCCTGTCTTGAAAGCAAGTTGAAAGCACTATATTCTGATAGTGATCATTGCTATAGAGTCTATAGCAATGATCACTATCAGAATATAGTGCTTTCAACTTTTAACAAAAAAAGATTTTGCTTTAATCAAAAAATATCACTTACCAGGAAATATGTGTTACTTAACAGCGAGTATATGTGTTTGTGGGCGAGAGAGAGCTTGCGAAGTAGAGGGTTTGAAATGTGCCAGGTTTGTGGTGATAATTATTATAATGAACTGCTGTGTCATTGTCAACCAGTCAGGATGTCTGGAGAGATTATATTTTCCGGTCTTTGTCATAAACAATCGGTCATAACCGACAATTACCGGACTAACGCAACCTCTGGTATGTATATACTGTACATGGCCTATATATTTTTTCCTTTTTTTTCTACTGACTGGAATCAGGGTTTAATGGCAGCAAGTGCATGCTCATTTTCATTGGGGTTTTCTGACTAAAGGTTAATTTATTCAGGAAAGTGTTATGCAAATTGTTTCTGTTGAGCAACATGTCGTGTGATAATTTTTCGCCAAAGCATTATTTGGCATTATGTTACCAAAGGGATATCCATAAAGTGAATTGGCACACATTTGCAAAGTAATTATTAATCGGAGAATATTTAACTTTGACTTACATTTATAACATTTATATTGCACCTTATTTTATGGTAGTCTATGCATTTTATGAAAGATGTCCATTGTAATACTGAGTCAAGACCTGACACCCATGTTGCTTGCATTTAACAAACAATAATAAATGAGAGGAATCTCTCTTGCTGCTGCAGCTAGTTAGCCAAAGCAGGACAACCATTCAGAGTAGCCAGAAATATATTTCTGCATTTTATTTTTGATTACGATCAATTTAAGTGAATAGAACTGCTTGTAAGTATAACCTAAAAATGCAGAATATGCCATTTCATTATAGTAATGTAGAGCATTTGATATTTTTACTAGATTGACAAGTACTTTCTCCTGACTAACAGCTGTGTTTTTGTGAGTCAGTGTACAAAGTCTATCAATCTCATTGATAGGAAGGCTTTGTTTTTTTGTACTCACAGTAAAGGCTAAGACTAATTTATGCTTCAGAAAAAATGTGTTGTGCAACATACAGAAATGACCTGTTATCTGAAGAAAGGGTAATTTTTGTCTAACAACATTTTTGCTGAAGTGTATATTGGACTAAATATGTGAATGGATTATTAATCATTATTGTATGAACTAGGGGGGCTTTGGCCATCTTTAAAGCAACCACTATCCTCAAGTCTTTCATTTTGAGTTCTGTTTGTTGTGTGAAACCTAAAACAAAATATTCTGTGTGACAGCCATTACCATTGGAACGGCATTGAATACAACAGTATGTACCTGCTTATGTTGAATGTGTTTTGCAGAAGAATTACCCACCTGTAGTTTGTTTTGTTTTTAACATGGATGTGTTTGTGCACAGTTTTACTAATGAATTCGCTTTTTTTAACAAATCTTTTAAAAGTGACACTTGAATTTTATAGTATATTGTGAGCTGTGAAAATATGAAAACAAGTATATGAAAGCAGAATATAAATACTACACTACCATTCATCTTACAGCAGATGAGTTGTGAATTACTCTTATAGTGGATGGTTCTGTTGATTTTCTATTGTTACTATTGTTACGTTCATTTGTTCTGTCATTGATTGGTTGCTTCCTAGAGCCCGATTTATACTGTATACATCACAGTGTTGCAGACCAAAACTAGCTTTAATATTATAGCTATACAAGAGCTAATATATAGCTAACAACTCATCGACATACATGGAAGCTTATAGATCTGTTTTTTCTTTTGTCCACAACACTGTCGTACTTGTACTACAGAGCATAAATTTGGCATTACAGATAAGAAATTAGAACAATTTATATATATCCACTCCACTTATCCTCCACTTAGAGGCACTTTGAAGGGATTGCAGTTTCATCCCAGTAGATTTGATCAAAGTTATTCACTGCTCTCAATGAACTGTAAAATGGAGATGTGCTGCCAATTGTTTTGCACCTGGTCCCATAAGGTTTTCAACAGCTCTTTAGTCACTCTTAGTTGTGCTACCCAAAGTTTTCCATTACTTAACCCTACTGGCACATTTATATTGAGTGCTAAATGGACTGTTCATCATAGAAGTTCCTACACTTATTCAGGACAGGCATCTTGGTTTTTTTTTGTCTTACCAAAATGGCTTTTAGACATGTTTTGTGAAATAAAGGAGTGGCATCCTTCCTTGTGTAAATATGTTTATTTGCTAGTGGTTAATGGAAGAGCATTTCAGATATTTCCATGGCCAGGTCCAGACACTCTGTAGCCTGTATACAGAACTCACACATGGGACAGTCACATAAGCAGGTGCACTCTCCCAGACAGCTACAACAGTTGGCATGGTAAGGCGTGCCCATTAAAGGCTCCAGCGTGGCACTCTCACAGCCACACAGGGTCGTTAGACAGACATTACACCCTCTCACTGAGGCCAACATACAGTCCAGTGGCTGGCAGAACAGGCATGCCAAGAGGAAGGATGCACATGGATCTCATGGAAAGAAAGAAAGGTTGTGAACAGGAGAGTGGACAGACTATACAAGAAGAGCGCTTCAAATACAAGAAAGGGCACAATAGAAGCTGAATACATTGAACAAATCTAAGAGAAATGTATTGTTTGATCTCAAAATATATGTTTATTTGTGTCATCCAGAGTTAACCACATAAGCCCCATATACTTTGTTGTACAACCCATAGTGAAAATAGTTGATCTACAAGCTCACAATGAGCTTGACACATTATGAGCTTGTAGATCTGCTATTTTATTCTCCTATAATGACATGCCCAAAATATGGACGGTTAATGGTTAAATGGTTAAGTGTTCTTACCATCCACATCTGACTGCTGGGTCTGGGCTGTAGATGTGTTGATGCTGCGCTTGCTCCTGCTAATCGATGTGCATGACTGACTCATTTCATAAACTGAACAGTTGCCTTTGGAAGATGGCAGCAGTGACCATAAAGGCTTAGGTTGGTCTTTCTCCACAGACAAAGATGGCAGCAGTGAACATAGAGGCTTTGGTTGGTCTTCCTCAATCTGCACAGACCAAGATGGCAGCTGTGAACATAGAAGCTTGGGTTGGTCTTTTTCCACAGACCATGGCAGCTGTGAGCATAGAGGATTGGGTCGGTCTTCCTCCATAGACCAAGATGGCAGCAGTGAACATTGAGGCGCCTTGTGTAGGTCTTTCTCCACAGACCATGACGGCAGCAGTGAACATAGAGGCTTGGGTTGGTCTTTCTCCACAGACCAAGGGCCGCAGATGATCAATGCTCTGTTTACTCCACATGTAATATTCTGCTGCATTTCGGAATCAGCTGGGATGTTTGAACCTACTGGTAAAGAGAATCATGGTGCACAGACAATAGAGGTTTAGTGCACATTGGTGTGTAATGTCTTTGTTCATATTGAGAGAATAATAAGTCGCATAAATATACCGTGACATGAGGTTTGGTAGAAGCTTTCATTTACACAGATGTCAGTTAAAGACATTTTACTCTCATGAGGTGTCTCCTCTGACAAAAGTGTATATTCAGTCATTGACTCTGGAAAAAGTAACAATGGCCGGGTGTCATTATTAAGAGCAGAGGTTAACATCATTGATGGCTACACACTATCCTTAGTGTTAAGAGCATACAAATGTAACCAGACTGAACCATGCGTACAACAAGGAATTTTACATGTTTGGAGTAATTTATATGGTAGATATTTATTGTAAACATACCTGTTTGACTCATTGTGGAGTTATGCAGTGTATTTGGTGAATCACACAATGTTGGTTTGTCCTCACTTTCCTCATCCATGACCACGAACACAATGTTGTCATCCATCTGTTCCATCTACTTTGATATATCACCAACTTGAATGTCTCGGAAAAACATGAAGGATAACCAATCAAGGGGGATGTGGATGTGGAGGATAGGCCTACATTCTTTCAAAATCACCTGCATGTTGAAGGTGTGATAGATTCATAATTAAAAAAACAAAATAGAAAACTCCAGACAGTCAACTCTTTTCTTTTCAAAATCTTTTTATTCAGGTTTTTTATAACAGAAGCCAAGGGGCAAGTGTTAAACAGACATAACTAGAAAAAGTGCCCTTCTGGGCACAGGTCTCCACCAGGAGGATAGGACTGTGTGTGATGTTTGGCAAAATGTTTAGGAGTAATATAAACATGTTTTTTTGCAACAATTTTTAACGAAACCGGCCACTCCTGAAAACTTTGGAAGGCAATGTTAGCCAATCAGTGTAGAATCTGAGAAATCCAACAGACTCTTCTTGATCACATGACTACAGAGATCGTGTGTACCGATTTGCGTGAGATTTGGATGAAATCTGTGCGACTAACATAAGCAATGTGTTTAGCAGAAATCGGCCTCATGGTGGCGCTATAACCGGCAGATGTGGAGGGATGCAGGGAAAATGTTTTTCCATGGCCTCTAGGGAGTGCGCATACATAAGTTGTATACAGATTTGATGCAGTTATAGCTAAAAATAGGAATTGGCCTGTTATAGCGCCACCATGAGGCTGATTTGGAAAATAATGAGTGGCATGTCGTCCTCGGCCTAGTGGAAATGTGCGTGTATAATTTCACGGAAATTGCACACTGTTTTTGTGATTTGTGGCATTTTGTTAGAAACGGACCATTCATGTGAGCTTTGGAAGCCAATATTAGCCAATCAGGATGGAAGATGGGAAATGGTGCAAATCCGTGTTGATCACATGACTATGTAGATAGTGTATACCGAATTGTGTGATGTATGGATAAAATGTGTACGGGTAATCTACAGAAATGTGTTTTGCCTAAATCGGCCTCATGGTGGCGCTATAACAGGCCGTTGAGGAATATTTGGGGCAGAGGTTCATCGTTGGCATCCATGGAGTGTGTGTGCACAGTTTGGCATGGATCGGGCCAACGGTACCGGAGATTAGCTGAACGGACGGAAGGACGGACGGAAGGAAGGAAGGACACACGGACGGAGTGCAAAACATACTCTCTCCCCATGCCTTCGGCCTGGTGGAGACAATAAAATATAAAAATCACACCTGTGTGAACTGAGTGGTGCAACTCTCCCCTCTCCCCCTGCCTCTCTCTCTCGCTCTGTAATTATAGCAGGCAACAGTGCAACACTATCTCTCTCTCTCTGTTTCTAGCACAACCCCACCCCCACCCTCCCCCCACCCACAATCCCAAGGATAGTCGGAAAAACCGTCTGGAGAAAAAAAAAGGGGGGGGAAATGTATCTATATACACATATACACAAAAATACATGCATACACAATTACAAAAAAAGATCATAGCAGAGCAGATTTTGTTTCTGTTGTGGTTTGGCGCTGGCCGAGGCATAGGCACGGCACACTATGCAGTTTGTGTGTTGTGGTAGAATGTCATAAACGGGTCAACTCTAAACAATAGACTAAATGTTAACTTAACTCTGACTATTTCATTTGATTAATTGATTTAGCACAAATTGTCAAAACAATACAAAAAACTATACATTTTGTTTTTCATTTTGACTCTTAATTGTCCACAACATTATCAACAGTTTGTAGATTATTAGAAATTTTTGTAAAGCTCTGTTTTAATTTACATTTATAAAAGCTCATAGGCTATACAAGCATATTAGTCATTGAAACCTCTGATATCAGTCCTATAGTGTCCCTCAGTGAGGCTTTATATTATGCTGTATTATTTTCTCATTTCCATCCTGTCACAAAGCTGTATCACACATACTGTTCTCCTGAAGCTATAACTGGGATGGTTCATAGTTTGGGGTAGGCTATATAGCTTTAGATTATGTGCAGAATTAATAAAAATCACTATGTGGTCTATGGCGAAATGCCCCATATATTTTATCAATTGATAAAAAAAAGAAAAGAAAATTGATTAATTTAAAGCTACAATCCAAACATTTTATGTCTGTTGATTGTCTCAATGTCTCCGTGTCCTGGTCCTGACAAAGAAAGCTGTCTGAACAGGTAACAAAGTCCTGACTTCAAAGCCCCCCATGCAGTAATGCTTTTTATATTTCATTACCCAAGATAACTCTGTCATACAAATTGGTTAACTATTGTTTTATTCATTAAAATAGGTGCTGTATTGTAAGGCTTTAAGCAAATCATTCTTCATCCACTAAGTGTAACTTAAATTTTTTGTCATTTAAGTTTGCTGTTTGCTGTATCGACCTAACCAGACCCACAATGAGATCTTTACTGGGAAGCCTGTCAGCAAAGAGTAATCCTATTGGAAAATGCAGAGATGTTTATCTATATCTATTATTAATAACCACTTAGAAAACATTTAGAATGTGGATAAAGACCCACACAAAGAAATGCTGATCTAAATTATTTGAGGATGGAGATGCAGAGAACCTGTACACTTCCACCGATTGCCTTCTTGGCTGTGGATGCTGCACTACAGTCAATACTTTGTAGGGGGGGGGGGGGGGGGAGCAGATGAGTGGAAATAGTGGCCACTCCAACATGCTGATGCTCTGGTGAATATAGTTATGCAGATGTGAATGAATCTGAGCTAAAAGTCTTGCATTTTTGCTACATTATTATATTTTTTACAGCTATATGTGATATATGTTGCTGTTGAATTATGCAAGTATATGAACTGAAAATGGTAATGGATGGCGAACTACTAATACGAATAATGATGCTGATTATTGTTTAATTAAGTGCATAAAGCAAAAGTAAAATATATTCATATGGTACTGCTGTAGCTATACAGATTATTGCTTTAAAATAACCTCTCAACTGATTTGTTTAACCTCTTTGAGGTTTGCAGAAAAAACAAATATCTACAAGATGAAATTCTTAGAATATATAAAAATCTATATATTTTTTTACATAATGTCACTATAAGGAGCAGGATAAATTCACACGTGTTCATAACTCTACTTATGTTGTTCAATATATACTACAATTCTTAAGCAAATTTTACTTACAATTCACAACAGAGTGTATTAAAAGTGTCAGTTCAAAATATTATAAGCCAAAGAGTTCTCCTTCATTAATATATTTCCCACCTTGTAATTTAGAAGCGATCGTCCTACTGCATCAGTCTCTCCTTTGCTCCTTATATCTCTCTTCCTCATGGTGTGTGTGTGTGTGTGTGTGTGTGTGTGTGTGTGAGTGAGTGAGTGAGTGAGTGTGTGTGTGTGTGTGTGTGTGTGTGTGTGTGTGTGTGTGTGTGTGTGTGTGTGTGTGACTTTCATCATCATCCTCATCATTATTTTAATACTTTGGAAAAGACATTAGCTTTTTTTTCCCACAGCAACAGTGAAAATGTAAACAAGTCTTAGTGCTTTTGCTGGTTTTGTGTGCCAGTACAGTACAGTACAGTACAGTACAGTACAGTACAGTACAGTACAGTACAGTACAGTACAGTACAGTACAGTACAGTACAGTACAGTAGAGGGACCCCCACACGGTAACTGTCATTTCTCAACCGTTTCGGACGCGGGGCGGCTCGCCGGAATCGGGCCGGCTGTATTGATCTGGACCTTCCTTGGACTGTAGCCTACTATACCCATTTTGCAATCTGTTAATAGCCTACAATTTTAAATCAATCAATCAATCAATTTACAATTTAGGCATTTAGCAGACGCTCTTAATCCAGAGCGATTTACAGTAAACCAGAACTAAAAACATGGTAATACATCGTATACATAAAAAAGTCATCATGGTCCTGGGCCATGGCTACGCGGTCCAGGCACCTTGGCCGGTAGTCCGAGTCTGGCAGTGTGCCGCGGGTTTGACTCCCGATCCTGACGGCCTTTACTGCATGTCACTCCCCCATCTCTAAGCTAAGAACCTAACAGTGGAATATCTATATAATGAAACTATGCATATATACTATATAGTGCTATGTCTACATGAAATGCTATCTAAGTTACATAAGTTTAGCCTTTGCATACATAAGCCTGTAAGGTCGTTGGGGCTAGGGCAAGTGCTACGGGCTAAGATGGAGTCTGAAGAGGTTGGTTTTCAGACTACGGTGGAAGATTGGGAGTGAGTCTGCAGTTCTGATTGCAATGGGAAGTGCATTCCATAGTTTTGGAGCCAGAAGGGAGAATAGTTTGGGAGCGTTGTCCCGACGTTTTTAATGAAGGTACTTCCAGCTTCCCATGCGTTGGCTGATCTGATCTGAGGAGTGTTTGTAGGGTTCGATCAGACTTGCAAGATATGGGGGTGCCATACCTTTGGTTACTTTGAATGCCAGCATCAGAGTTTGCGGGCCAATGGAGGGAGCGGAGAAGGGGGGAGACATGTGAGAATTTTGGCTGGTTGAAGACCAAGCGAGCTGCGGCATTTTGGATCAATTGGAGAGGCGCATGCCGGTAGGCCAGTAATGAAGGAGTTACAATTGTCAAGTTTTGACATGACTGATTCATGACTGATAATTTATGGATGGCAACTTTGCAATGACTGAAAAGATAATGTTTCAGCATAAAACAGCTTTGGCTACATCATTTCTTAACATTGACTCCATACGGTTTCTCAATTTTGGTTTGAAAGAACCACTTTACAATGGTTTACTACTTCATCAGTGGAACAAAAAACAACCAAACTTGTTTTTCTGTCGTAAACTAGGCTATAAAACACAAAGCGACCCTTTTCCCTTTTCACCTCAGGACAACAACCTGTGTGGAGCATAGATGGAGTATGGGGGAGGGTCATAGATGCAAGGGGGTGTGTGAACCCGTGTGGAACTAGCTAGGAAGCTTATTCAAAATAAAAGCTTACTGGTGATGGTTAAAAGTGAATTATCCTCCTTCTAATGTTGAAATAAATAACAGATTTGAAGTTTAACGTAAACATTGGTTATTTATTTCGATACAGTGTGAATTGGCTTCATGTGTTGTGAACACTAAATAAAGAATTCAATCAAATAAATGACTTAAACCCTTAACTTACTTAAGTTGGCCATGGACCATGTACAGGTGGAACAGAAAATAATCTTCTTTGGGTCAAAGTCCTAGGTTTTAAATGCTTATTTATGCATATATTCAGAAATGTATACAACCTACATTTGTGGAATACTACTACTAGGCCTATACTGCTGCTGCAACTATACTACTAAATTACTTGTATATAATAATAATAATAATAATAATAATAATAATAATAATAATAATAATAATAATAATAATAATAATAATAATAATAATAATAATAATAATCTATCTATAAATGCACCACGTCTCTGCCTCCGAGAACTCCATATATAGGAATAAAGGGACAATAAAAGGGACACAGACAGATGCGTGGAGGGTATAGGCCTACTCTGACACAGGTACAACAGGTATTGCATAGTCGTGTGGGGCATAGACCAACTTCCATCGTTATCGACTCAGTGCTCTACAGCTGGGCACCTGTCTAGTAATATAATAATAATAATAATAATAATAATAATAATAATAATAATAATATAATAATAATAATAATAATAATAATAATAATAATAATAATAATAGCAACTAGGCTACATATTTCATTATTATATATTCCAAGCAAGATCTACACTGCCCTTAAATACATATTTTTCATTATATCTGTATTTTTTTTTTAAAACAACCAAACAAACAAACTATAATAACAATCTTATTACATTATTATCTACGTATCTTATTTTGAAGTCTGCTGCCGGACATCTGAATTTAAGCGGCGGAGACTAGAGAGAAAACAGTTCCTAATGGTGAAAACGGATTATTTACATCTTCCATCTTTCGTTTGCATGGTGTAATTCAACAAATACAATGAAACTTCAATAACATCAGTTTTGTATTTTAATACAAGATGCTTTGCTTTTATTCGGTTTCATCCAGAAGAAAAGATAACTCAAAAGTTCCTAACAAACTATTTTAACGTTTTTCATTTGGTGATTGAAAAGAAAAAGGTAAAAAAAAGAAAGAAAAAAGAAGAATGTAGAAAAATGTATGTCTTAATTAGATTGAAATAGCTTTGAGCCTTGGACACAGTCTTCATTGTTGAAGGTATTGGCCTGCATACACGGACTCTTTTTCTTCGGTTTGCATGCTCCTTAAATAATTGTTATATTTCTAATTCATGCGTCGTCCTTTTTCTTCCATTATGAATATTGTCCCCAGGTCACTCTGATCGATCAGCACCACTGTATGATAATGCATTCTGCTGAGGGATGGGAAGAGTGCTCTGCGCTCGGAGAGGGCTGGAAACGCAAAGAAGTTGTCCGACGCTCAGGTTCTAGTGTTGGGCAGAAGGATGTGTATTACCTCAGGTAAAAATAACTAATGTCTCAGTGGCCACTTGATCTTACTTGATTTCACGTCGTGGGGGGGGGGGGGGGGGGGGGGTGTGTGTGTGTGTGTGTGTGTGTGTGTGTGTGTGTGTGTGTGTGTGTGTGTGTGTGTGTGTGTGCGTGTGTGTGTTTGTGTGTGTGTGTGTGTGTGTGTGTGTGATTGTACACTTCCTTCATATTTTAATTTTGACAATAATCACAATCAAATGCATAACAGAACATAGAAATATGCCATTGCCATTCTAATTGTTTTTCTCTTCTTACAGTCCAAATGGTGACAGATTGAGGAGTCGTATAGAATTGGCATCAATCCTGGAGGGCCATGATTTGTCAATGTTTGAGTATAAATCAGGAAGTTTTCTCAGCAGTGATGAAGTGTCAAGCAGAGTGAAGGTAGCCTACTGAGATGTTTGGCCACTTGACTATATTTAAACTGTTGCAGTCCCAATGGACTATGGATGAAAGTATTTTTGACTAAAGCTTGAAGGTATTTACTGTGATTTGTTTTCATATATATATATATATATATATATATATATATATATATATATATATATATATATATATATATATATATATATATATATATATATATATGTATTGAAAACAAATCACAGTAATCCAGTAATCCAGTAGTGGGCGGTAATTAGTCGACATAGGAAGTCAACTGGCATAACAGTCAATGAAGAAGAATACTGGCCAATAGTGCAAAAGATAACTTGTTCCTGACTTTTGTTCATCCGGTGGTGTTTACCGAGAGAGACAGAGACCCTCTAAGCTTACCTTACCCACCCGGCATCTGACAAAAAGCATAGATATTTATTGACTGGCTGACTCGGCCATTAATTCATTGAGATATTTATTTGCTATTTGTTCCAAGGACCAAGTCGATCTCAAAATGGTAATAAACAAAAGCATTCCTTCGCCACACAACGTTACCGTTTGAAATGCTAAACCAATGGGGCTAACGCTAAATTAGCCATGGTACAGGTTTTAATGACAGGAGTTATGTAATAATAATAATAATGCAACACCATTCATGAAAAGCAGTCGCGTCGTTAGCTATACTTCTGGTATGAAAATGTACAGTAACTGTTAGTTAGGTCTTTAGCTAATGATAATATTGCATGACGTGTAAGCTAACTTTAGCAGCTAACGCGGTGTGTAAACAAAGTAACAACCAGCTGCAGGGCGGGCCTTCAACTGTAGCTAACGGAGCTAAATGACAGATACGAAATCATACCATACATAATAGTAACAAGTCACTATCGATTTTTACTATTTATTTTGCTGTCTCGTTTCCCCAAAACACAACACTAACACCAAAGTGTGGTTAAACTCTTAATCGACCCGTCCGATACTAATACAAACGCTGTATAGTGTATTATTTATAGTGTATTATTTTCCTTTGTGGTTAACCCCCCCCCCCCACCAAAATACTAAATACTAAAAAGGTAAACAAGGTCCAGAGACTCCAGAAAGGGGCTAGGGAATCCATGATAGGTGTAACTTCTGAGTTGAGTTGACCTACAAAATAACCCGTGCAGTGATGTGAAGAACTTAGTATCAACATCATAATAACATGTTCACTTGCTTGGATTTGAGCCATTCAATATGCTAATATATTGTGTTAAACAGGATTTGGCCAAGGATGTGATGATGATCGCACTGAACAAAATGATGTTTATTTGATGCATACTTTGTGCTTTTCAGGACAGTGAAATGTCTGACATGGACCCTATGCCCGGGCCTGAGGGCAGCAGCATAGAGGGGGAAAATGCACCACTTTATTGTATCTGCCAGAAACCGGATATCAACTGCTTCATGATGTAAGTATATTCTACTGATTTTGTTGTCATAATTATTAATTTTGTGCAGATGCTGTGATACTCACACATTTGTATCTCTTGTTGAAAGTGGCTGTGATAATTGCAACGAATGGTTCCACGGGCACTGCATCAACGTCACTGAGAAAATGGCCAAGGCGATCAGGGAGTGGTACTGCATGCGATGTAGAGGTGACTACTTTTCACTTATCTTAAAATTATATTTCTGAATGTTATGCTTTGAACATTTTCATCATTCAAATAATTACTTGTTTTCCCATTAACCTAGGTAAGAACTCTTCACTGGAGATAAAGTATCGCTCAAAGAAAACCCGTGACAAGGACCCTGATTCGGATCGATATGAAAAATACAGCAATCCAAGTACTCCTGAATATAAGGGTGAGAGACGACGCGGATCAAAAGTAAGTGTATTTTCAATAAAATTAACCTGCCAACTGCTTCAACTATTTAACTCATATGAATTGCTTCATGCAATGTAAAAACTTACATGGAGATCATAGATATTAGATAGATAGATCTTTCTAATAGATATTGAATTTACCCCTTTTAAAAGTAATTGAGGCTTTTCTGCAAAATAAATGGTTGATATACCTTTGTGACTAAATTCCTTTTGACTCTTAAGGTAAAGCGCTCTGTCCGCATGTGTGGGGAATGTGAGCCCTGCAGAAGGACTGAAGACTGTACCAATTGTGACTTCTGCAAGGACATGAAGAAGTTTGGTGGCCCAAACAAAATAAGACAGAAGTGTCGGTTCAGACAGTGTGAGGTTCGAGCCAGGGTAAGGTTCTTCCTGACACGAAGACATCATCTCTATTTCTTCCTTTATGTAGAAGAATTTTAGGCTTTAAAGATGGGGACATTTTTTCCACTATACATTTGACATAGCCAATTCCAACCCTTTTGGAATTAAGAGTTACGTGTTTAAAGGTGATATAGACAAGTTTCCAGTGTTTGTACCCAAAGTGCGTGAGTATTTCCAAACAAATGCAAATCTAGCTCCACCCCCCTCCCCCCTTCATTCTATTGGCTGAGCCAGGTCACTTCAGGCTATGGGATTGTTGTTGCTGCTGGGAGGGACGCTACGGATATTGCGCTCGTATTGGTAAATATGACATTAAAAAATTATGAATTTCTATCGATATCTTAGTTACAACAATGACATTGAGTTGACATGTTTTTTTAAGGGTAACTGTAGCATAATCGCAATATCACATGACTGACACGACGAGTCCCTCAAATGAGGAAGTAGCGGAGGAGGAGACTCACTGGCTCTCAATTCAATTCTCTTTTATTTGTAATCGTGCATATAAAACATATTGCCCCTCAAATGCCCCAGCCACTACAGCATCGTTCATGTGAACTGCTCTGTCCACGGTTATTCATTGCAATGAAGAAAAATCGCTATGATGATCCGCGACGGCTAGCCTGTCACCGCTGGCGAACACGGGTTGAATGCACGCTTCAAGCCGGCCGGCAGGCAGTCGCCGCGGTGGTCGTGGCTGGTGAAATGATACTATTACTCACTTCCACTTCCACCATTTCAACAAATAAGCACATACAACCCACTCCACATGAACGATATTGATGTAGGCCTAACCAGGAGATTTTATTGGGGTCCGAGTCGTTCTGTGACTAAGGATCCTCCGAGTTCTGAGGGGTGCTTGCTGCTGGTGTTGTTTCACACCACCCAACCATGCACTATACATAGCGATTCTCATAATTTCAATAGGCTTACATATTAAATCATAAACATACTATTTCACATGAACAATGTTAGTGAAACTAAGATATGGGGATAATATTATACATTTTAATTGAAATCGCATCGCGTTTGCATTATAATACTGCTGGGTTGAACACACCGTCACAGCCTCGCGCTGCAATTGGCTAAAAGTTTAAATCCCCTCCGACGTCCCGACTAGTAAACTGTAGTGGATATAAACAGTGCATTCAGCCACAGGGGGGCAAAGGGGGAGTGTGCTGTTGCAGGAGAACACCTCAGCATCATAATATAGGGAAAGATAGAGGGGGAAAAGGTAAAAAAAAATACATTTATATATATTTTAAATTTTGGCTGAAAACTTTTCTATATCACCTTTAACCTGTAGAGTACCACTTTATTGATTTCTGCAGTTCCCTTTAAAGGTGTGTGACCTGTTGCTTCTTGATTTTGGTTCAGAAAATGCTGCGTGTGAAAGACGAGGAGAATGCTTTGCAAGAGAGGCGGGACAATTACCATAGACGTCGGCACTATTCGGACGACTACGACAGTGAGGCAGAGCTCTACCAGCAGTACAAGGCAGGGGAATATGATGACAATACGGTAGGAGAAGCAATAAAGCAGTGTATTTTCAAGGATCTCCATAACTCTCAGAGTTACAGACCTGTCCAGGTACATTTGGAACCCCCCCAAGAAACCCTGATGGTCCCTGTACCCCACTTTGAGAACCACTGCAATAAAGCAAAACAAATCATAGTAGACCCTCTTATTTTCCAGGTCATTCTGTTGAGTATAAGCTTGTTTTCCAGTTTCAATTTAGTCTGCTTATTTATTTGTTTTGGTCACTTCCAATTGCACTTGTTTACCCTGATCCAGATCCGTCTCACCTGATTTGATATTATTGGTATCTTCCTGACCTGAACATTTATTTTCTGTTTACTAAAGAGCTGTTTCTGAACAACACCTTTTTAATAAACTATTTTACTTGTATGAGTTGTCCTGACTGAAATCTTTTCATGCAGCCCTGGCTCAGCGATGAGGACGATGAGCCTCCTTTCAGTCCTGTCATGCGTAAGAAAGCCGTGAAGGTGAAGCATGTCAAAAGACGAGAAAAGAAGTTTGACAAGAAGGTAAGAAAATGTCTTTTCACATGTGGAAATTATTTCGTTTGCACCAGAAAAATGTGTATAGAAAAATGGAAGGCAACTTTCTTTTTTTTTTTACTCGTCCATCAGAAGGAGTCACGACGCCACAAACAGAAGCAAAAACACAAGGACAAAGTTAGGCACAGTGACAAGGTGGAGGGACGTGATAGTGGTGGGCTACGCCAGTGCCTGGGGCCCAGCTGTGTGGCGGCAGCACGTCCCAACTCTAAATACTGCTCTGAAGACTGTGGCATGAAGTTAGCTGCCAAGTAAGAATGGGCTGGAAATCTCTGCCTGTCGCTCACTCTCTTACACATTATGTATGTAGATTATGTATTAATCGTAATTGTATGACATCAAGTAACATTTCATGATTGTGACAGCCCTTTGTGTGTACTGTATGTTTCCTTCAGTCGGATCTATGAGATACTCCCTCAGCGTATCCAACAGTGGCAGCAGAGCCCCTGCATTGCCGAGGAGCACGGTAAGAAGCAGCTGGAGCGAATCCGTCGAGATCAGCAGAACGCTCGCCTACGCCTCACTGAGATGGAGCGACGCTTTCATGAGCTGGAGGGCATCATCACCAAAGCCAAGCAGCAGGTGGCGCAACAGGACGAGGAGGTGAGATATAGCTTGTTGGAGTGAGTTGAGAAGTTGACCTTTTTTTTAATGATATAAATTACACCCGTTAATAACTCAGCAAGTTTTCTTAAGCTGTTGCATGCTTTTCTTTTCTGTTTTACTGGACATTTTTAAATGTGGAGATCATAATCTTGTTGAACAAAGCATAAAGCATGTGAATATCATAAACCTTTATTTGCAACACTCAAGCCCATGATTGAAGTAATTTTCAGGTTATCCTCAAAAAAGACATAATTATCACTAGAACAGTCACTCTGAACAGTATGTGCTTTAATGAATGCAGCCTTTTCACATCATTACTTTACCTTTGTGTTGATTTGTAGGCGAATGAAGGGGATAGTGAGGACACAGACCTGTCGATTTTCTGTGTGTCGTGTAGTCATCCCATCAACCCAAAGGTGGCATTGAGACATATGGAGCGGTGTTATGCAAAGGTAATCTATGTTTTGAATTATGTACAGAAGGAAATTGGAGATAATACATGATGTGCTTGTACACTAGAGATGCATGGATCACAGTTATATGTGGCATGGGCTGATTTGAGTCATAAATAACATAAATAACAGAGGCCAGTGCAATAATACATAATGAGGAAAATATTTATTTGTGTGTCTTCTTCCCATTCTATTGAGCCGTGAGTGCGAGCCACATTAATATGATCGGGTCGGCGACCCATCCACAAGTGATTTTATTTTTGGCCTTAAGGGTCCATTTGGGTCCATTTGTACTCTTGAGTTACAGAAAGCTGCCTATTGTGCAAAAATTGTCATTTGCATTTAATTTAATCTCATAGTACTGATTAATTAGTTATGTCTGTCCCGGTGCGGGCAGATATGTACAGTATCTCGTAAAATTAATTGACACTAATTATGCTAAGGAATCAAGGATACACGTCTTTTCTCTCTCTTTTTCCGTTCACTTCCTTGTTTACGGCCTAAAGTTTCTCTTTACTCTAATTCTATGGCGCTCTCCATGGTTTTGACCAAAATGCTGATGTTCTGTACTAATTTCTGACTTCAGCAAGCATGTCGTTTGGAATATAAACGCTTCTAGAGAGACTTTTTGTGACGGTGTGATGTATTAACCCAAGATTATGCCTTCCGGTTTTGGGGGGTAATGGAAGGCGGGGCTTTTCAGAGTAAAATCTGCCAGATCTGCTTTGCACTCTAGCGCCTTTATTATGAAAAATTGCGGGAGTATGATTTGTACAGATTCAGGTGATGTCAGAGCCCATCCATGCGTACACTCACAAATGCAAGCTTGTATCTTATTAAATATTCTTACATTCATCATAAAGACTCTGTTGTTTTTCATCAACAGTATGAGAGTCAGACCTCTTTTGGTTCCATGTATCCAACAAAGATTGAAGGGTAAGTGTGTGTGTGTGTGTGTGTGTGTGTGTGTGTGTGTGTGTGTGTGTGTGTGTGTGTGTGTGTGTGTGTGTGTGTGTGTGTGTGTGTGTGTGTGTGTGTGTGTGTGTGTGTGTGTGTGTGTGTGTGTGTGTGTGTGTGTGTGTGTGTGTGTGTGTGTGTGTGTGTGTGTGTGTGTGTGTGTGTGTGTGTGTGTGTGTGTGTGTGTGTGTGTGTGTGTGTGTGTGTCACTCAGAGTGAGTGAGTGAGACGAAGATGTTGACTATGTTGTTTTTGTATCCAGAGCAACCAGACTCTTCTGTGACGTGTACAACCCCCAGAGCAAGACTTATTGCAAAAGGCTCCAGGTTTTGTGTCCAGAGCATTCCAAGGACCAAAAGGTCTGTATGGTTTAATAAGCAGAGCAATCAATTGCAACCAATTATAAGACCTATGATTCTGTGCAAAATGTCATCTGCTGCGACTGTTTTAAATGAAGTACTTTTTACCGTTTTCATTTGGTGGTTAGACCCCATTAGATGAGGTGTGTGGCTGTCCTCTGGTCCGGAATGTTTTTGAGCTGACAGGAGACTACTGCAGGGTCCCCAAACGGAAATGCAACAAGCATTACAACTGGGAGAAGCTGAGGAGAGCTGAGGTGGACCTGGAAAGAGTTAGGGTGGTAAGTCAAAACCACCATATCTATGAGAGAGTTAGCAATTATCTCCGCTAGGCCGGAATGGCAGGGTGGAAGTCAAATTGTCACCCCTGTTTGTGCGTCTGTTATTTTTGTGCTTATCTAAAATGTCTTTTGTTTGACTTTAAGTCTTCATGAATAGACACAACTGATCTATCCTTTCATGTCTCTCTCACAGTGGTACAAACTGGACGAGCTCTTTGAGCAAGAACGTAACGTCAGGACGGCTATGACCAACAGGGCTGGTCTGCTCGCTCTCATGTTGCATCAAACTATTCAGCATGACCCCGTGACGACTGATCTCCGATGCAGCAAGGATAGATAGCCTGCATCTGTTACCCATGCTGTGCATAATATAATACTGTACATAATGTGTGAGACTTTGAGCAATAAGAGATTTAACCATAGATTTTACCCCTTTACACCATTTTAAATACACTTTGGTAAATGAATTATTTTGGATTACTCTGTGCTGTACTGAATGCTAAATGGATATATTTTTCTCACTTGCGGTAGATTATGAATGATTGAGTAAGAAATACTTTTTTTCTTATGATTGCCCATAATAAATACTAAACAAACTGCAAACTTTGGGTTACTCCAGATCCTTCCTGTGTGGAAAAATAAGGTACGTTTCTACTATCATGGATACATAAAAGTAATTAGTAGGCCTAGCTGTTGCATCACATTTTTCTATATAATGCCTTTTTGGCAAAATGTCTCCCAACTGCAATGAGGTTACTACATTTATTTTGGACTTGAAATTCTGTATTGTTTTCACATATTGGATTTTAAACTACTGAGCACCATTGGACTTTAAAGGTCTAAATATTTGCGCACCGCTGCACCATATGGACCATCTTGTGACAGCTTGAGATATTAAAATTCGGAATGAGGGAAATCCATAATGCATCCGTAATGGCACCTAGGGAAGTAAAATGTGCTCTGAATGAGCTCTTTGAGCAGGTGTGTAGGTCAGGTCTTGAAGCAAAAACTGCACCACAGGAGGACTTTGGATGAATCCAGTAAGTCAATAGCCAACTCGAGACGGGCTAGGATCAAACAGGATCAGTAATTGGCAGGTGGTATGTGTGGGAACTATGAGCTTTGGATATAGCCTAAGTAAAATAGCTGTAAAAACAGTTAAGTTTTGTTTTGTTTTAGTGCAACATCACCCCAAGAGATTTCTATACACTTCACAACAAAGCATGGAGTTTACATAATTGCAAAAGATAAACCAAGCAAAAAGGAAAACAATTAACTCCCTACTGATTTTGGTGATATGCACACAACACAACTTTGTTCAGTTTTTATTAAATAATTTGAATGATGGTGAAGCTAATTTTCATTCATCTGAGATTTCAATTGAATTCTAAATACATTTTATTTTTTCACCATACATTTTTAAATGTATACCCTATAACATTTTGGAACCAATCCTATTGGATAAATCCTAATAGGATAATATTTCCAAGATTTTGGAACATCCTACAGCATAACAAGGATAATTATTAGGGGGGTGGAATCTATTTGAATCCTATAGGAATAGGATCCAGGCAAACTAGCCGCAATTTGCAACTCTAGATTTTTTTATAATGGGATGAATCTAGAGTTGCAATACCCTCCATTGACTCCCCACTCATCATTTTGCGTTTGCGATCTGCTCGTCTTAAACGACGTTAAACTCACCAACATTGCAGCTGTAGTCCAAGCTTGAATTATTCTCTTTCAATCTGCAAAGCTTGTTTTTCATAAAAATCCCCCGTAGACATGTTATGAGCTACTTTCTGTCAAGAAATTCTGTGCAAGTGATTCTTTTTCTAAGTGCTGGAGCTTGGAAGCGCTCGTCGTAAGTCCCTGAACGTCCCTGCATGCATCTGTTTCGCATTTGCACATAATGCAGGAGGCAGCAGCGCGACCCCTTAATAAAAACGAGCGCTTCCAAACTCCAACATTTCTTCTTCTTGACATAAAGTAGCTCATAACATGTCTACGGGGGATTTTTATGAAAAACAGGCTTTGCAGATTGAAAGAGAATAATTCAAGCTTGGACTACAGCTGCAATGTTGGTGAGTTTAACGTCGTTTAAGACGAGCAGATCGCAAACGCAAAATGATGAGTGGGGAGTCAATGGAGGGTATTGCAACTCTAGATTCATCCCATTATAAAAAAATCTAGAGTTGCAAATTGCGGCTACCAGGCAAACTAGCTAATTTTGGACCTGAATAGTCTAGGTCGACCTAGAGTAGACTATTTAGGTCCAAAAACCAAAATGAGCTATGGTGCTTTGCCTGGACCAACACGCACGCACACGCGCGCACGCAAGTATACTACACACACTCCGTTTCAGCAGGTGGCAGTATAGGCCAGGTTCCGCCAGAGGGCGACTCATATTTCCGCCTCTTCATTCTCTGGAGACGTCCCTCGCGCCCCGGGTTAAACATTGATATCACATAAAGGTAAATTAATAAATGTATGTTTTCATGTTAGATCATTTAAAACAATATATTTCGCACTGGCACATGATTAATATGATAATTTGTATGGCTAAATATCATCCATTGTAACAAGTGGATAAATAAGTACTCCTTTTGGTTTACAACACATTTATTATGTTTCTCACCACACACGCACCGATTTAGTCTATTAAAAACAAAACATAATAGAACGATTTATAGGAATAGAATGTTTGTTTGTTTTTTTATTTATGGCCCTTGTTTTTCAAGTCGTAGCCCCCAAATTGTTCCCATTTGGGTTATTGTCTTGTTTTGTTTTAGTCTGTGCCTGAAGTGTTGTTTATTTATTCTGGCTGTGTATTTTCATAAGGATAGGATGATGGATCCCCGTCTTTTAGTTGTTTGTTTATTTTTCTATGATTACTTTGTTTTGATGGTATTTGTAATGTGTTGTATGTTTTATGTATAGTGTTCTGTTCTTTAATGTGTGTTCAATAAAGAACAAATGGGTTTATTTAAAGTCAGGTGGTACATATGGTGGCGGGGATGTTGTAGTGAAAGAGGTATAGCCAGCAATTCAGATGTCATTTAAAAGGTAAATGACTGTTTTATGATAGTGCTCTCATCTAATGTAAACGATTACAACAAACTCGAAGTAACGTTAGCTGGCTGGCTAATCCATGCTAATGCTAGCTCAGCTGATGCTATGCTATGCTCGCCGTGGGGTTTGATATATATGTAACGTGTCGTTAACGCTGCTGTTATAATACACAATATGTACCATGTGAAACGCTACGGACGTTACTACAAGTCCATATGATGCAGACCGTGGTATGAGGAAGATAGCATGTGGTCAACAACAGTTAACCGGTGAAGCATAACATGTTAGCTGGCTAACATTAGCTACTTATAACAACGTGATGAATGTTATGGTAACAGCCTTAATGTTATCATGCAAAGGGACTTTAACGTGTTGTTATGATTGTATTGTACATTCATATATTGATACCATGATAAATCTGGAACGATGTATTGTTAACATATCCCTCCATGAAATGTCAAATCAGGATATATGGCCCCAATTAACAGGCTTGATTTATTGATGTTGCTCGTGCAATATGGCACTACAACACTGTCACTTATAGACACTCGGCTATTTTCGAATACATTTTTCAGCAACGCCTTTGTGTTATACAGTAGGATGTCATACACGTTTTTAAATGTAAAGGTTTTACCTTTACAGAACTGTCTTGACATAGGTGACAGGTCATCCCTTTACAGAACTGGCTTGACATAGGTGACAGGTCATCCCTTTACCTTTACAGAACTGTCTTGACATAGGTGACAGGTCATCCCTTTACAGAACTGGCTTGACATAGGTGACAGGTCATCCCTTTACCTTTACAGAACTGTCTTGACATAGGTGACAGGTCATCCCTTTACCTTTACAGAACTGTCTTGACATAGGTGACAGGTCATCCCTTTACCTTTACAGAACTGTCTTGACATAGGTGACAGGTCATCCCTTTACCTTTACAGAACTGTCTTGACATAGGTGACAGGTCATCCCTTTACCTTTACAGAACTGTCTTGACATAGGTGACAGGTCATCCCTTTACCTTTACAGAACTGTCTTGACATAGGTGACAGGTCATCCCTTTACCTTTACAGAACTGTCTTGACATAGGTGACAGGTCACCCCAGGCAAGTTTACTTGACCCAGCTTTAACATAATCTTTATCCCTCTAAACATTGTCCTTTTCGTTTCAGGTACTGCCATGGGAAATTGATCAACCGCAGCTCTCTTGGTAGCTAATTTATACAAAATTTGAGGCTGCCACCATCAACTGTATGTACATTATTGTCTGCACACCTTTGCATTGCACAGTGTAAATGAGTCCCTCTTTCAATGGCATGTAAACCTGATCATAGAAGAAGACTTGTTTTATGAAAAGAGGTTGGGACCTTTGACTAGGCACAAGTGGGAAAATGGATGAAGCACAGGCTGTGAATCTGTTCTCTGGAGGAGGACCTGAGGACAACAACACAGAGCAAAGCAGAGAGAAACAAATTAGTGAATCGGAAAATATCTCGGAAATGCCTCCGGAGCCCTCTGCGCCATTGGACAGTCTTGAAGGAACTGTCCCGGCAGTCCTGCCATCTCCTATGGAATTATGCCCAGAAGAGACTAAGCTGGGGGCTAATGCAGCTGCTGACGAGCCTCCTGTTGACTGGTTAGAGCCCGTTGAAGATGACGATGATCCACAGATTTTGGACCACCACTTTTTTGACCACCACTATAGTAGAAAGAAGGATCCAGAAGAAGACAGTCTTGCTGGAGAAAGTGAAAAGAGTGGTGCGAGTGCAAAGAGGAGATTCAGGTAAAGAATTGTTCACTTATGTGTAGTCTTGCTTAATTTCTTTTACTGTTCTATGGATATGTAGCACTGGTACAACATAGAGAATGTGTATGATTTCAGTTTCGTTCATTGGATGTTAATGTTTTTTTCTTTTCAACAAGTCCCTGTTTGTTGTATTGTTATCTGGGTAAGTGCGGTGTTTAGTTTTTCCTGATTGTCATATTGAAGTGAAACACCTGCCATCATGAACACAACATAAACATTTTCGTTGTTGAGGTTGCTTTTCATCTGATCTTGACACATTCAGGCCATTGAGACCAGCTGTACAATAAGGCAAATTATTGTTCTGCTACTAGCATAAAATAATTTGGAAATCAAATGTCCTTAATTCAAGTGCCTCAAGTAGCCTGGTTCTTACTTGTGGCTAATTGGCTATCATGGTTGGATTCTGTGATGACTTAACTCCAGAAGATAATTCTGTCATGGCCCAAAAAAACAACACACCATTCTGTTTCTTAAAGCAAAAAAACAAAAACATGAACATAAACGATAAAATATTGGGTATGGTTTTCAAAGATGGAGAGACTGGCAGAGAAGAGGAGTATGACTAGCATGCTTGTGCCTTGTACCCTAACCCTATGAATATGTTACTTCTAAAATGATTAGGATAAACCAGACCCGGGGTAAGAGAACCCTACCCGATGAGGGATGGGATGACTGCCCAGCGCTTGGAGTAGGCTGGAAACGCAGAGAAGTGACTCGTCGCTCGGGTACAAGTATTGGCCACAAGGACGTTTATTACCTCAGGTAAATGCTGTCTACTGTCTCAGTGCCCAGTTGATGTAGTAAGGGATAATCAACAATGAGCTGTGTGACGCAGTCTCGTTTCCAATGTGTTGAAATGTTTTTAAAGTTATATGAAATCCATGTTGTTTTTAAGGATAGCTTGAAGCTAATGTAGGCTAATAACTGCCACAACTTCGGTCGGCTGTTATCTGAAAGTGTTGTACACTCTTCTGCAATTCAATTATTGATGATATCACAATTAGTTTTGTGCTCTACAATCAGTATTCATGAGATGTTTATTTTTCTTGATTGCAATATGCCAGATTCAGTCTTAATATTTTTTTCTCTCCATACAGTCCACAGGGTGAGCGATTGAGAAGCCGTGTGGAAATGATGACCTTGTTGGAGGGCCGTGTTGATTTGACACAATTTGAGTTCAAAACGGGAAGGTTCCTCGACATTGGTGAAGTGCCACTGAAGCCGAAGAGAGTGAGGGTACAGTCACTCGCCAAAATATTAATTTAACTGTATTAAATTAAAGCATTTGTTTCATAGATGATTTTCCCTGATTTCTCTTTAATTAGAGGAAGCGAGAGGTTCAAGACCACTCTTCCTCAGAATCCAGCTGGTTGGACAGAGGAGAAGGGGCAGAGACTCCCGACTCCGTCCATAGACTCAACCCAGGTGCCAAATTAATCCAGATGAGTCCCTACCTCTTGGGCCACACCAGAGTCAAAGATGAGGATGATGTGAAGGACGATCGAATTAAACTTCCCAATGCCTTTTCATCAAAACCACTCCAATGGGTCAATGGGCTAGTTGACCCAGAGGACACCGTTCTGTGAGTTAACGCTAATTGTTTTTGCCCAAAACACACTAATGATTCGCCATGCAACTCCTTGCAACATGCAACTACTTGCAACCATTATCCACAATGGCAGTTTGCAAGAGTTGCCACTGGGAAATATTAATGACACAGTTGTTCAGTACTTTGACTTGCAAGCCTTCATAGCTTGGACGGAACTTTAAAAAAATCACAAGGTCTGTTTTAGATTTTTGGCATGGTGTTTGTTATGGGTATAAGGTGGGGAGTTCCAGACCCACAGGAACGCACCCAGGGTGCCGGGCCGGTTCCGGCGTGCCGCCCCGCGTCCGAAACGGTTGAGAAATGACAGAGTTACCGTGTGCCGGTCCGTCTACTGTACTGTACTGTACTGTACTGTCACTGTACTGTACTGGCACACCCGAAATCATCATACAGTTAATATGTGCGTGTGTGTGTGTGTTAGGTTGCGCACAGGTGGTGAAAAACAACCATGCTGTTTTCGTGCTCATACCCAGCCAGCCAGGCAGGCACCCACCCACCCACCCACATAACTCCGTAAGGGAGTGGTTGCACCACTCAAAAAGTTAGGAAGAATCACTACTGGAAAGGAATAATTTTCAAGATGGCGTCCACGATGCCTGCCATGAATCTTGGCATGGTTTTGGGTGTGTGTGTGTTAGGTAGGGACTCAACCTATGTGTGTGTGTTAGGTTGCGCATAGGTGGTGAAAAACAACCATGCTGTTTTCGTGCTCATACCCAGCCAGCCAGGCAGGCACCCACCCACACACATAACTCCGTAAGGGAGTGGTTGCACCACTCAAAAAGTTAGGAAGAATCACTACTGGAAAGGAATCATTTTCAAGATGGTGTCCACGATGCCTGCCATGAATTTTGGCATGGTTTTGGGTATGGGCATAAGGTTGGGCTTGCCCAAGTTGATTTGTGATCTTGCCACACGTGGATGCATTTCTCTCACATATTTTCTTTTCTCTGCAGCATCTGCTCCCAGTGTGGCATATCGTTTGTAGGGACATCGTATGATAAACAGCGAAAGAAGCCTTGGTGTCCCAGGTGTTGGGGTATGTCAATAAGTGTATATTGCCCTACAAAGCCAAAGTGAAGTAACTACGAACAAAAAGTCAACTGAAAAATGGGTTTAAAAGTGTTCCAACTGGTCAGTCAAATGAGATATCGGCATATAAATGATATTACGCTAATTGTATATCTGTTCTTGAGGTGATTGTTCATCTCCAAAAATCACGGAGGCTTATTTGACTTCTGGGATGCACAAATAAGTCGGTGTGTCCAAAAACGTAGTTACTGCACTTTGGCTTTGTAGAGCAGTAGTACTTACACATAAAATTGAAAAGTTGTATTCACCATTGAAGAGTAATTCTAAATAATTGAATCAAAATATTTAACAAATATTTTATCTTTCGATGGTAACATACCTTTAGACTTTTGAAGTGGAAGTGAAGAGATATGTGTAAAGACACTAGCTCCTTAGACTAACCTTCCTTTCTTTTTTTAATGATTCAAACAGGCTCGAAAACGAGGGAACACCCCGTAATTCGTTTCAGAAAGGTAATGCTCTCATTAGGTTTTGTGATGTTAAAATCAATAATTGTCACTCATGCCAGCTATTTTAGCCATGCCAGTGGCTAATTTCTGATAGTAATCAATTATTGCTATAAACCATTTTTCAGTAACAGGGATCTCTACATTTCCATCTCTTTAGTAAATTGAAAGATCATGATATCAATTTGATCCAATCAGAAGAGATAAACATACAGGAGAAACTAGTAAAATTGGGAGTGATGGAAAAAAAAGAATAATAGGCAGACAACTGGAACTGGAACACTAAATTATAAACTGAAACGGGTGCATAAAATTGGTGACCCACCTGAACATTTATTTTTGTAGATGCATCATTGTTCATTGATTGACACACACACATTAGACAGAAATGTAAATGGCACAAGGTACAGTCAGACATTAACAACTCGTTTACTGCCAGCATTGATTCTGAAAGGATAACACAAAAAAGTCCTGGGCACTTGTTTCCATTCATTGTGGTCCTATGTTCATTTCATCAATCAACATAGTATAAAACTGTAGTGAATGACACCTCCTTTCTATGGGAAAATTGCATTTACCTCCCCTTGTGGTCTCCTGATAGATGAAGCCTGTTTAGAAAGAAGTCAGTGATTGGTGGCAGAGTAGTAGAATCAAGAATGAGAACTTTCCTATGTTTGTTCTATATTTGGGTAGTACCAGATCGCTCCCTCTAGTATTGTGGATGTGGGTGTCACTCACTCATGCAGTTATTGTGAGGCCCAGTGGCCAATGAGTCCTCTACCTCTCCTATTTATGTCCATGTGCGGACTGCAGGAGTGATGAGGGATGGCCAATTTAAGCAGTCACACCCGGCCTACTGCGGCTGCACACTTGTACATCGAGGTTATGAATGCATACAGGATATATCAGTCATCCACTGTTCATACAGAAGATAACATCTGCTCTCCCTTGCAACAATGTCCTTGGTAGCTATGCAGTAGCTTCATCTAGTTAGTACCACAGCATGGCAAGCAGTGTAAGTTTGTGTATCAATACCGTGGCTGTGTCTGTCCTGCTACTGAACCCGTTACTGAACAAACATTCTATAGCAATGATTACTATCATTCTTTTTAACAATCCTTTTGTTTTAACCAAGAAATCACTTAACAGCAGCACCTTAAAGGACAACTTTAGTTTTTTTCAACCAAGGCTCATGTTTTAGGTTGTTATTAGAGAAAGTAAAAGATGGGTGTTATTTTTTTTTCATTTGCTGCTTTCTTTCGTTTTAGGGATGTTAGCTGTTTTTGACAGGGGGGCGGGGGCATTCGAACATGGGGATAAATATGTATTCTTTTACAAAATATTATTATTTGCTATAGTCCTAATAGACCCCAAGAAATGACATCTGGCCACAGAAGATCGCAGGATCTACTGAATGTGAAGGTGGCCTACTGGGGGCTGCCATACTGTGTGTCATAGTGCAGGGGTTCTCAACGTTTTTGGCTGGGGACCCCCGGAAATGCTTTGGCCGTGTCTCGCGACCCCTCTCCTCCCCACCCCCAATAAAAAAAAACTAAAGTTGTCATTCATCTAATCCCTCTATAATTAGACCACCCAAGAGAAGTACCATTTAACAAGTATCTGTAAATGGTGCATTTATATATCCATAGGTATCTATGTGTACCTTCAGATAAGGATATGCATAACATTGTTTACAACAAGTTCAGAATGTGATGATATCTAGGATGGCAATATCCCAGTGCACAGACACAGTTGGTCACTATTTGGATAGGTTATTATCTATATTAATGAGATGTTAACTTAAAATTATACATTTCCTTTAATCACATTTAAATCACAGGGATTATGTTTTGTCTCCTTTAGTGGATTCCTTGTGGGCAGTGTGTGGCTTGTCGTAACGCAATTAATTGTGGGCAGTGTGCCAACTGCAAGCATGGAATTGAGAGTCCAGAAGCCCGAAAACGCATTTGTAGGAAACGTAAATGCATATGTCCCATTCGCAAGGTAGGCTGAAAGAGGAACATCAGTTATTTGTCGGTTACTTGCATTCTCTAACATTAACCTGTGTATACTTTATGGTAAAATAGAGCCCTGGGATGGGAAACCAGCCACAGCAGAGTCCTCACCTTGATGTTCCAGAGACATACAAGTACAGTATGTATCAGGTAATTACATTGATGTCATCCTTTAAACTATATATATATATCTTCTTATTTCATTTATCATTTTCCAATGAGCAGAGTAATTGGATCCAAGTTGAGCTTTATTTATATTTCATTGTACAACAGTGTCGCTTGCCAACAAGAGCATATAGCAGTTGGCCGATTGCAATGCAAATTATATTATAGTTATTAGTGACTACCTTTGTAAACATTTACACCTGAATAACATTATTTCTTAATGTATGATTTATTTCACAGAATGAAAGTGTAGCACCACAGGTAAGTGTTTTGTTTTAAAGAGAACAACCACCTTTAATTAAATTCAAATACGTGGTTTTTATATTTTTATACTCTCCCCACTCATCAATGTTTATCCCCACAGCAATCAAGCTATCAAAACAGCGATACAGAGGATTTCTCAGTGAACCCTTTTGAGGATTTTGATGATGATGACGATTCAACTGATGACGATGATAATGTGAGACCTTAGGAGTTCTTCCAGTGCCAGGAGAAAAAGGGTTGGGTGGCGACATTAAGCTA
The DNA here is from genome assembly GCF_951216825.1 of Electrona antarctica. NCBI lineage: Eukaryota > Metazoa > Chordata > Actinopteri > Myctophiformes > Myctophidae > Electrona > Electrona antarctica. Next base: position 28,645,329 of record NC_136790.1, on the reverse strand, counting down.
AAATGAGTTCTCTCTTTTTTTTCTTTTTTTTTTAAAAATAATCTTTATCCCACGATTTTCTAACCCATTTTTCACCCCTGTGTCAATTATCTAATGTGATCCTGGGCCCTCCGCCAACCTGGGGAGAGCAACGGACTTGAACTCATGCTTCCTTCATGCATGAGTGTCCAAGTTGCTCCTTTACACCTGATAGGGGGGAGTTTCCCTGGTTGGACGTAGTGCGTGGACTTCCTTTCCCCTCCATCAGGCGCCCTAAAATGAGTTCTCTAATAAATAGTACACTGCTCACAGACCAAGTTCAGGTCAATGAAATTGCAAGCCATATTTTTTATGGGTTCCCCAATTACTTTTCCTCAAGGGCCATATTTTGACTAGGGAACCAGGCTGGGGGCCGAGTCCTCACGCGCGAAAAATTGGGTTTTTTATTTTTTCATTAATTAATTAAAAATTGTTCTCAACCAGTGGTCCGGGGACCACCAGTGGTCCTTGAGGGGGTGCCCTGTTTGACATGCATAGGCTACTGACCCCCATTCAATGCCATTTATATCTGGGACACCCCCCCCCCCCCCCCCCCCCAGAACAAAACATCTTTTTTGGAAATTCTTCCAGGGCCTTTGCGGCCCGCGGGCCGCCTATTGGGGAACCCATTGTCTATTTGTCTCCCTCTCCCAACTGAGAGTTAATTGCAATGTCCAAACTACAAAGATGAAGTTGCCATCGAAAAAGAGGTCGAGCATTAGGGGGCCATATATCATGACTTCACTTTGTGTGTATAGCACCTAATTTGGGGATGAATTGTCTCTGTATGTTTCAGTGGCATAAGAAACGGAAGCGGCGTGCCTGTGGAACTTGCAAGGCTTGCCTGTGCAGGAAAGACTGTGGCACTTGCGACTTCTGTATAGACAAGCCCAAGTTTGGAGGCAGCAATAAGAAGAGGCAGAAGTGTCGTCTGCGTCAATGTCAGAGACAGGCAATGGTAGGTGTTGTACAAGTGCTAATTCAGTTGTACATTTGAAGATGGCATAGATTTGTGATGTGATTGTTTAACAACATGAACCGTGACATTCTGGCTCTACAAGTTCATGGTGCATGCATTGTGAGCTTGTAGATCAGCTATTTTTGGTGATATTTTTGGTTGAGATGATAGAGGGAAGGAAGGAGTGGGCCTAATATAGACTGGTAAACAAAGTAAAGTTTTAAGTGGTTAAAAAAGAAAATGGAAAACCTGATGACACTCCAGATACACTCATACAAATGTTCATGTTTGACAGAGACACTTGTTGCCCGGCTTCAGCCAGCATGAAGAGCGTTTAATGATGATGGGTAGGCCTAAACCTCAGTACACATACAGTCGCAAGATGAACCCAAAGAAAAATAAAGGGCGAATAAGTGGTCTGGACTGGACTGACAATGAGGATGAAGATGGTAACCATCCAACAGTGAGTAATGAGAAAAAGTTATGCTCTTAAGATTGTTATTGACTTTTTTTCTTTCCCAGATTGCCTTGCTGTAGATTGAACAAACATAAACTACTTAATTGGCTTCATTATAGTTTCCACATGCTCTTGTTGTAGATGAGTTGGAGCTATGAAAATACCAGTGATGGCAAGTACTCAGAACTGAACTACATTGACCACCAATCAAGTATGCAGGTTTGTTTTGAAATGCTCACCTCAAGCCTCCACCACTGTGCCAAACACCCACATACATATTTCTCATACACCATATCTGTCACAATATAGAAAATCAGAATTACATTTTTATTTTATTGTTCATAAGGTGAATCATTTGGATATCAGACAGAGCAATGGTCTCCACAACAGCGTCTCCAAAATCAACAATGCCATCCTCCAAAAGGTATGTTAAGATCTTGTGAGCATGCTCGTCTGAACATGGGAGTACAGTTTGTAATCTATGTCTGAACCCAGTGGGGCCCAGCCTGACAGTGGTGGTTTGGACTCACATCCTTTCATTTTTCTTTTGGCTTTTGTTTTAATCTCTGCCAGGCCAAAAACAGGGGAAAGAGATGGTGTTTTCAGCCTTGTGCGTGTGTATGTGGTTGAGTTCAGAGTTAATCTTGATTGGTGTCAAACCTTTAGTGCATGCTGCCAGTAGTCCAAGGAAGATACTCAAACAAGCCTTTTCCAGAATCCAAACTCTGTTTCATTATTTTATACCAGGCCGCTTTACGTTTGGTCTATAACTCTTGAACCGTACATCATAAAATCAAGATTTCTTTCCCCTGGATTCTTTGGATCATGACGCAACTCTTCATATAGACCTCAATTCCATTCTGATTGGTTATAATTGACTTCCAAAGTTTGCAGAGGGGTGTATTGTATGACATACTAAAACTGCTTAATGGGTGGATGTCACAAACAGAACATCTGAACTTGCAAAGCGCAATGTTGCGCCAATCCACACCAAACCTGGCACAAACACTGTTCAGGCATCTGCCATAACAATAGTCAACACCAGGGGCCACCAATTTGCACCAAACTTGCCACAGACACTGTCCGGGAGTCTGCCATTGCACCTTTAAACTTGGCATGCACACTGTTCTGGTGCCTGCAATGACTATTGTCACAACAGGAGCCATGTGTTGTATCCAGGGGCCCTGTCAACAACTTGCCACATGCTCCACTACAGAAGTATTTAACACTTAAAATGTAAATGGCGGCAAACAATAGTTACGGGCTATATTAAAAAGACAAATAGGAATTTCAGGCATTGATTCATTAAAAGTTTGGGGGGGAAAAGTAATTAATTACATATATTATAGCTGAGAACATAACATGTGAGTTTACCTTTAATAACCTAGGACCAGCTAAGCAGGTGGGATGCAGACCGATCGAACACTGACAGAGTTGCAGAAAATCATTCTGTAGAATTGGACGGACCCATGGTACCCCAGGTAAGTACAATGGTGCTATACCAGATTATTCCATTTGAGAGTTTTTGCATCAGTTCACTGGTTAAATGAAGCTAATGATTTTCTGGGTGTGTACCTTTCTCGCGTTTGAATCATCGCAGATCACTCAGATCTACAGCATGGCTGAAGATATGGCTGCGGGGAGCGGACCAAACATGGACGACCAGCTCCTAGAGCTTCTGCAGGCATTGCGCATTAGCGCCCTGCCCCATCTTTGGCACATCGTCTTGACAGAGGGGCCTCAACTGCAGCTCATCCAGTGTGCCAAACAGTCCAACATGACTGACACCATGGTGCTGATTGACCCAGGCTTTTGCTATCAGGTCACTGTCCAGAAGCAACCGCTGCTGCTCACACACCCTCTGTATGACGACCACCAATCACGCATGAACACTCCAACCGAGGTGGTGAATCTCCTACTGGACTTGGAGAAGTACAGGGTGTGCCAGGGCCTGCCCTTGTCGGACCAACTATCCCAAAACGGGCTAATAATTTTTGAGCGATCTTCAACATGTGACTTCCTGGTTAAGAAGAATGTGGAGAGCTGTGTAAACTGCAAAGCATTATGTGGGTAATCAAACTGTTAACCTCAGCAGAGTTGGACCATCATAAAGCCCTTTGACCGCAATGGGGTCTGATTTTGATGGGGATGCACAAACTGGATTACATGTACACATTTACCTCTGCACTGAAATAATATGATTTAATCATTTAGTGACTCACCAAAGGCTTTCCAGAAGCACTTATGATACCATTTTCAGTTATAATCTCTGTGTATTTTTACGTTCTGTTATGTTGGCTTAAAGGGGTATTTTACTTTAAAAGGAAGAAATATCTGCACTCTGTAGAAGTTTAGCATTCTTTTTGAGTGGTGCTAGCCACTCCTATAGACACAGTCCCTGACTGTGTCCGTCTGTCCGTCCGAGCACAGAAATAGCGTTTGTTGACTACCAAGTGTCACTGTTGCGCAGCCTAACACACACAGTACTACAGTAGCACTCAGTTCAGACGGGTCTGAGTTTTTTTTAGATAATGTTGAAGATCCGCAGCAGCAGTCAACCAACCAAACAAACGCACATAGGCCTTCCTCAGTGTTCCTTAGTTGCATACATATGTAACCTATGACACTTATTCTAATCATGTATTGAGAGATAATACAGAGATTGTATTTTTTTGTTATAGATGTAATTTAATAATGAGACACAGCTGTATGATTTGAATTGTCCATGAGCTATATGTCACTTCTGCTCGTATGCAACTAGTAACGCCGAGAAAGGCCTGTGTGCCGATACGTGTCTTTTTGATTGACTGCTGCTGCAGATCTTAAACATTCATTCTACAGAGTGTGGATGTTTCTTCCGTTTACGTATTATCAGAATCTGCATCCAATTTATTCAAGACTACATCAAGACTCTCTGGGTTGAGCTTATTCTTTCTTTTAGATTTTATTTTTTTCCTTTTTTAACTTAAAACTGGGGGGGGGGTCCATTAAACAACCCCATTGCTTATCTCTGTTTAGCTAGTTTAGCTAAAAGTGCAAAATTGGATTTTGGTTACTTTTGTCTGTTTTGAGAAGTGTGCCTAGTTTTATGTAAGGTTTTTATTTGCTTTCCAATTCCTTCTAATATTGATTCCCTCACTAAATTCAATGATTTTGTTTTAAATGAAAATTTCTAACCCTGTAATAATGCCTCCACAAATACAATTTAAATAGAAAATAAAGCACTATCATGATGTACATGAGGTTGTAAAGCTTTGTGCAAAATGTAGGATACCTAATGTAAAATACAAGCCTAGTATGACATTGCATACGTTAGTTATGGGCTATATTAAAAAGAAAAATATGAATTTCAGCCATTGATTCATTAAAACAATTTAGAGCTGTTGTAACCTCTGTCTTTTTACCTTTCAATCTTGGGACAGCATCAGTGTCACATTAGTAGTTGCTATATACTGTATTAGCAACTTTTCCCCCCTTTTTCTTTCTTTTCTTTTTTTCTTTTTTCTTTTTTTTTTTTTACATTTTTCAGAAAACTTGGAATTGGGTGTTTTTAGAATCGGCCTTAGGTCTAAGTGGGTTGAAAGTTTGGAAACAATAATTTCAGACCTGGTCATCCACAAATGGATCATCTGAAGACCCAGATGAAGTTATGACCAAATTGTACGTTGGGTAATAATTTCAATAACAAAGAGCAACCTTGAGGTAATCCATACATCTCCCTTACTATGTTGTTCCACTACTAGCTCCTGGTGAGGCATATTTTCTTCTGCCTACAAACTTTCTCAAATGGTTAACATTCTTATACACACGGAAATGCATATTAAATGTATCTTTTTTTTTAACTTATCAAGAGAACATAATATGACCTAGCCAAGACAACAGCATATGCAGAAACACATTTTGTAATTTAAGAATAATACCTGAGAAAGACTATTTACATCATGCAAAATCATTTAGCATTTAGCAAATTCACAGCATTGGCCATATACATGAAATTATTTGGCTTGTGCCAACATTTCTTTTATGGAATATGTTTTGTGGCAAAGTTTTAATCTATATTGGTGATGTCAAGGCTAGTGGTTGGTTTTCTCTATAGATTCCTAAATGTACCCTGGATAATGGTCTTAAAAGGTAAAATGCTAATCTAGAGATGAGGCATTCTGTGCATGTGCCCCAAATGGGAGAAAGTCATCCAAAATGGCATACCGGTACTTACACAACTAACTTTTACTGGGGAGTGTAGTTTCTCATTTCTTCACTGTATCCTCTCTTCTTAAAACTATTTGCAAATATAGGATACTTGCTTTGTGATCTTTTCACTTCATTTGGGCATTGACAGACACCAAACTACGTACATCAACATGAAATCTGTGTCAGTCACGAATGGTTCTCTTTTATAATGCATTGAATACATTGCACTGTCTTGATACGTCCCCAAAGTACCTATTGGATTATTGGTACAGTGGAAACTTGTGATTTCTATTTCAGTCAATCTGAAACTCTGACCATCAAACTATTGCTTTACTAAACCGTTTAGTCAGTGCAAAGAAGGACTTGAACAGAGCTGAGAAAGGAGGTTATCCCTGCCCATGACAACTTTCAATCAATGTTTCAATAGGAACCACAGCCAACGCCTTGATTTGAATTATACATCTGGTGAGCCTATATTTTATCATGCTCAAGTCTTCCATGTTCTACCAGTAGCCTGTAATTTTGAAGATGGGCTGATGGGTGTGTTGTTAGATTACAGAGTTGCTGTCTTCTACATTTATAAATATAGTTAGAATGTTCGCATGGACAAAGCGTTTATGTTGAAATAAAGGTTTTGTATTTTGTTAAGAGCAGAATTTGTTCAGGAAAGGGGTTATTTCTGTGTAATTTCTTAAATTTGGTAATATGTTTTATATTCCTGTCTGTGGCCTGTCAATTGCTGTTAATAAAGTAAACAAACCTTTAATTTATTATATTTTTGAGTAGTAAATGTTTTACTATAGAGATTTTTGTATCTGAATAAGTGATAATTATTGTATTTCATACAATAATGATGGATCATTATTATTATAAAATTATTATGAAATTATTCCTAGATTTTGAATCACTACTGTGTGTGTGTGTGTGTGTGTGTGTGTGTGTCATGTGTGTGTGTGTGTGTGTGTGTGTGTGTGTGTGTGTGTGTGTGTGTGTGTGTGTGTGTGTGCGTGTGTGCGTGCGCGCGCGCGTGTGTGTGTGTGTGTACTAATGTGAATGAACGATTGGTAGGCCACATTAAGTGGTAAAGTGGACTAATTGCCTTATTGCCCCATGTGAGCCATAACATTTGTCTGCATGTGTGTGCGCCAGACCCGCCAGTGCTGAGCGGTGCAGGAGGCAGGAGTAGAAACCTTGCTTCCGTTTGAACACACGTTTTCTCTGCCTGTGTGATGATGCGCAAGGCATCCACGACGCGCTGCTGCTGAATTACATTGGCGATGCGTAGCTATAACGAATCGGATGAGTTCGTTTTTCTGCTCTATGGTCATTATGATCATTTTAAAAATGAATCGGTCTTTTCGAAAGGGTTTTAGCGAAAGTAGCCGACGTTGAAATTATTTTCAGTGTAGCATTTCCGTACAGTACCAATACCAATGGAGACCTCCATAGACATCGGTCATGCTCTCTGGTAAGGGATTCTACTTTGTAAAGATGTCCTTCTCTCTCTCGTATATTATAATAACGTGACACTGGGCGTGTAAATTATTGCAGGCTATGTGAACAGAATCTAGTGTATTCTGTCAGAAAATATAGCTTGGCCTACATCTACAAGTCGGTGTTGGATATTTACCAGTAGGCTAGCGTAATTCCACATTTTCTATTCTGTAACATTTAAAACGTGTCTGTATGACATATGTGATGCATGCATTACATTAATTAGTCCAATGTTTTTTCCCCCCAGCATCAGACTGTGTTTCCGCCTGCAGTGTCTATGCAGATGGCTTGTTGCAGTCTTGCAGAGCAGGTTCAATGTTAGGAGCATGCATGCTTTACGCTCGCTGTTTGGTTAATAAAAGCAGTATTGTGTATATTGTGCTATTTTCATAAGGTGTTTATGAAATAGGCTACTTAGGCTACTATGTTTTAATAGGCCTATATATTTATGGATCAACATCAACTTCTAACCGTAAAATCAGAGCAACGTGTGGTTTTGTGTTGCATAGTTATTAACGGATTAATAACGGGACCAGCAATTCAGTATTCTATCCACTAGAATTCATGTAGTTAGCCTACTTCAAATAGAATAGCTGAAAATACGTCATGCTTCTACAACTTCCCTAATGTTTCTGCAATTGTAGGCTACTCACTCCTTATAGACCAATCATTGATTAGAATGTCCTCATTTCCAAATAAAGCTGTCTCTTCTCATTAGCCTATAATATGCAGTCTGCAGACTATTCTTGCCTAACCTATTCCCATGGAGACATGCACCAATTCAGACACGATTATGAACACATTCTTGAACAAGGATACCCAGAGCTGCCAGCATATAAGGGACTTTTCCTAAATGCTATGTGTACTCCCGGACAGCGCCTCAGGGTGATTCACTGCTAGTGCAGCTTTCTTCTATATGGGAAACACCTTAAAAGAGGATGTTCCACTTTGTTGCCATGCAGTTGTTTCCTTTTGCCAGGCTTGATAACTTTTGTATTTTGCTGCAATGCTCATATTGTATATTAGGCTACTATATTTAGAGTGATTTCGTAGTTCACAAGCAACAGGGCATAGCATTAAAGACACTCGGTACTAGTAGTTAGAGAAAACAGAGTTGGGATCACAGTTATTCCAAGTAAAATGTTTGTGGTATTTAGGCCCAAACCACACCAGTTGCAACTAGTAGCAACTGCTTGCAACAAAACAGTTTTAGGGCATGTCACACCGACACCAATGTAACTCCTTGCAACTGCCATTGGGGATAATGGTTAAGTAGTTGCATGTTCCAAAGAGTTTTGTGGCGAATCATTGGTGCGGTTTGGGCCTTAGCAAGACCATTCATGGCCACTGGCCAGTTTAATTTTGGTCATAGAATTGAACATGGCATTGTTTTGTCCTGTTCTTTCATTTCCCAGTCTTCAAATAGGCTGCTCTGTGCTCTACTTTTCTATAAAGCATTCCCCATAGTTTTCATGCTACTGTGAGCGTTACATTTCAATTGAAACACCATGGGATTGGATCTTTTTTTTTTTTTTTTTTTATCTGTTTATTCATTTTTTGTTTTTTTACAAATATAGAAGTAAATTGAGAAATACAAACAGAGTAACCATGGGATTGGATCTTGACCCAGATGGGCCAAACATGCTAGTATTCTATTGGCCAAGGTGACACCATACCTTTTAGATATGGATTGACATGATGTGAGCAGCTGGCTCAGTGCCACAGAAAAACACATCTGCCCTGTTGATAGACACCTAGCAAGTTCACAAAGTACTGTGTATGTCCATGTTTGCCCCAGGTGACATCTCTATGGACTTTCTCCCCCATGCCATCATCACCATGGAATTAAAGCATAACAGTATATACCAGATTGTACTGTATTGTACATGTAGTCTACGGTTACATTCGAAGTGAAGATTTGAAGTGCTGGTGAACCCAGCTAGCCTGGCCCCAAATTTGACCATGCAAGAAATAGCAGTTGAGATTGAACTAAACAAGTGTTAGGATAGAGGATTCACTACACAGAACTGCATTTCTTTAATTAATTAAAAGGGATGAACATGTAATAATAATTCTACATTTCATTTGAAATACCTTTCTAGGAACCCAAGGACACTATACAGTATAAAATATAACAGGGAACATACAACACAAGACATTCAGAAAGTATAAACAAGAACAAACAAAGGCAGAAACTAGTACAATTCTGTGTGTAACATCTGGACTGACAGAATGTTTTGAAAAAGCTAAATATTTAATTGATACAATATGCACCTGGATATTTATACATTTAATTATATTACAATATAACAATATAATAAGGTCTATAGTTGTCAAACTGTCTGTGGTTGCACAAACATAGACTCCCTCCAAAATCAACAGTGCGGATTACAACCACAGTGCAATAGGGTTTTGAATGGCTGGGACAGGGAAAGCCTTTGGAACACATACAGAAATCCCTCCAGGTGTTACAGAGCAAAGGGAAACAGTATAGGTATAATCCCATGGACATTAGAACCACATTCCATTCTTTATTGGAGACACACACACACTTACACACACACACACACGCACACACACAGACACGCACGCACGACGCACGCACACACGCACGCACACACACGCACGCACACACAGACACACACACACACACACACACACACACACACACACACACACACACACACACACACACACACACACACACACACACACACACACACACACACACACACCAGTTTAGCAGAGTCCAGGTGGATAGCATTCACCAAGATTGCTTTGTTTCACCCGGTGGTAGTCATCATGTCAAACCTGCAAAGGTGAGTGTCAAGGGCAAGGTGAGAAAGAGATTCAGGACAGTTATCCTGCCTATATGATTGGACAGCACAAGGCAAGTGTCCCTGTGGTCTGTACTGATATACATGTTATAAACCAGTATTTCAGGGATGCACTGAGAGGAGATTATATTAGTGAGGAGGAGGTGGGGTTGGGGGGTTATGAAAGGTCACCTGACCTCCCATAAGCCCCCTGCCCTTCTCTGCTGCTGATTGGGCAGTTGGAGTTGGAGGGAGCACAAGTAGTAAATCCTCAGCACTGTATATAGGCTTCATATGCCCCATGGACCTAACTGATCCCTTAATGGAGAAACCCTCCCTCCATTATGTTTTCAGGTGTTTAGACACACATTCTACACTTCAGTCAATGACAAAAATTTGTGCAAAAGTAGTCAAACTTGCTGATCTACAAGCTCAACAGCCTTTATTTATTTTATTTCTTTGAAAGAAATAAATAAAAGAACACATTGTCTAATGTCTATGCCCAAAATAGGGACTCCAGGTTGAAAGTGATATCACTCTTGATTTTACACTCAGACTTAAATTAACAATGGATTTCACCGTGTATGATGCTGTGATTATCACCCTCACAGTTCATCCATACGCATACTAGAACCTCTTGGAGTTGGACTTTGAACGGCAGAGAGATAATACAGGGAAAGGACACAGTAGTTTCTCAAGCACCATTGTTTTCTAGTCTTTAAAAAAAAAAAAAGAAACACTCAGAGAAGTATAGTAGAGTATATTGAAAAGTTGTTGGTATTTTTGTGGTGATGTGTGATGCCTGCTTTTGACTTCTCAGATTTTGAAATGGTTATTGAACCCTCATGTCATGTGTCTCCAACTATTATCTAACTATAATCTGTAGCGTTGTAGGCTTGATGTAGTTGCCATGTGTAAGTTCACAACAGTGACAGCTGTGTCAACACCCAGCAGTCAACAAGAGGGCTGCAGTCTCACCTGTCTATGCCAAGGTAGTGGTGATATTTCAGCTGCTCTTTCAATGTGTCAAATGGTCTAAAACCTGTTCCAGTCTGCTCTCCTGCCTGTTGAATGTAAGCGATTAATAGATAATACTGTACAAAGTAACACATATACAGAAGTATGCTTTGGATGTCAAGAATTGATCCACTACCCACTCCAACAGGTTGGATAAATTAAGCTATTCATAGGATGAGAGGGGCAGATAAAGGAATACAAAAGACAAGCTGTGTCTCTTGAAGTGCTGGAAGTGGCCTGAGTGATATTCTCTCCCTTTGAAAACTAGAAGTGTATTGCCTACAGGGGTTTATCGTGGCAGGATAATATCTCAATCTATTAAACCAGGGGAGTATTTTGGTTCCTTATGAAAACATGGTAGGGGAAAGGACCTACAGTACCTTAAAGGCGTGGGTGTTTAGCCCGCCGGACCTGAATATTAAACCGCTCCCTCATTTGCATTCGTGTGATGCGATCTGCACAGGGGCAGCCCGCTCTCACTGCACAGCTCATGTTTTAATCAGCATGCCTCTCGAAAGTGCTATCTATATCACCATCCACTCTCATTCCCTACATATGTTAAGTCAACACATGTTTGATTCTACTGCTTTCTTACACGTTACTTAAACCATTTATGGTGCCACTTTCACCCCATAATCATGTCTTTGATGTTGTGCTCTGTGATTCTGTTCATCAGATTCCTCATTGTCCTGCCTTCTTTCCCAGAAGCTGCTCTCTGGAATGTGATGCAGTTCTGTGTTGTTCTACCTGTAGTAAATCGCACATCTGGATACCAGATGTTTTAGCCAACATTGACTGGTTAGATCAGTCATCTTATCAGGTGTGTAGTTTGCTTGAGTATGTGAAAACAGGTACAATTGGTGTTTTTCTGACCTTCACTAGCGCACAGATGCTATTTGTTATTAAATACAATTGGAGTCACAAAGCCAATGTAGATTTCAGCGAGTGAGTAAAGAACCACTACTTTGCCACGCAAATGTTTGTTGTTGTGGTTGGAACCTAGTTCAGGCATGGCTGCCTTAAATTGGCCCCATGCGGCAATCAGGTGACTAGCAGTAGCACAGAAGCCAAATGCCAACCAAATGTCTATGTTTGTCTTGTCTTGTCTTGTCATGACTGACCTGCTCAGTGGCCAGGCCGGCTTCTTGGCCTCCTACTGCTGAATAGGTAATTCTTAATTGGCATATTAGATTACATTAAATCAAGAATTTTGATCAGTGACTTGGGACTCCTGTGTGGTGAGGTTTATGTGACTGACTTTGTCTGACCAACAGTTAGAGCCATAATACCGGCAGTTGTTTGCTTAAAGGGCTCCTACTTGTCTGTCAATGGGAGGTCACACACACTGGGGTTTTCACAGGCAACACGAGCAAACAGCAGCTACTGGTTCAGTTCTAAGACAGGACCCATTGCAAACGGAGCAGAACCCCCCCCCCCCCCCCCCCCCCATCTTTTAGTGGGTAACAGTACGGTCGCCCCTTTTCCATCTCGCCCCACTACTCTACCTAGCTGTAAATAACAAACATAATTCATGTTGGTGATTATATAAAAGGTATTATCATATTCATTTATCATTGTTAAGTTCACTCTGTATATCCACGGGCATAATAGCATGATGATTCCATTACAAAACATGGGCTACATGGAAGAAATGTGTTTAATAAAACGAAATTAACTGCTAGAAGGTGCTAAATTAACTTAATTAAGCAGTCACCGCCTCTGTGTCATGTTATTCTTTCTTAATTTTACAGAGTATAGAGATCGACTACTATACAATCAAATAAATCTGTATACAAGATAATTTCAGATTTCAGAGAGGGAGGGAAATACTAAATTAACTGTTAACTACATTAAAACACTTAGCGGGGGCGAGTTGGTAAAGGGGCGAGTCGTTTGGTATTCTTTTAGTGTTATGGCTTAAGATAAGAAAACAGAAGGCCCCCTTTTATTGATGCAGACATTGGTCAGTGAATGTTAGTCATGAAACCTGTTCAGTTCAGAGTAGACAGTTACTCTGGTGTCTCAAAATCACATTAAGACAAGTGGTAGTTAAACGTTTTGTTTTCAATTTATTTTCTTTACATGGTTTGGTTACATTTAGCCTATTGAGGCTTTCCATTTATGGATTTGTGGTTTGTGGTTTAGATGGAATTGTTTTATTATGTACTAGACAAGCAAGAAGAGAACGTGATACTTCCTCACGGCAACGATTTGTAGTGCTGAGAGAAAATCAAACAGCATTGCTATTTTTGGGTCTTGTGTTTCTATACAGTGACAGTGGAAGAGTGTAGTTGTAAATGAACCTCTGTCAATGTGGGGAAAAGTGTGACTGAAACAAAAACACATTACTCAGGTAACACAGAGGAGTTAAGATAGATTGGTGTTTTGTTGTCAGAGTTTGAAAATTGGGACAAAACATTCCTTTATTGAGTCAAATATTTCAATATTTCTTACATTTCCATGATGGGGATGTTTTGTTTGTTAGACCTAGACAGTAATTTGATTTCCCTGGTCACTATAAATATCACAGATAAGTGGACACGATTAGCAGAAATTGAGTAATGTAATCAATATAATTCAGACATAGATGTCGATTTATACCCTGCTTTCAGCCAGGCCATATAAAGTACATTGTATGACAAGATAACCCTGATATCTATGACACCAGAAAATCTGAGGATCAACCGTCAATCGTTATTTATTTATATCTTGTTGTCCCTGTAAATGTCCCTTGTCTTTCTCTTTACTGCTAATCCCGTGGCTCAATTGCATCTTTTGTTCTTGTACCTGTTGAGCTATTGAGACGTAACACATGGTTTAGGTTTTCTTTTTCTATAAATTATTCACCATGCCTGTCTCTTTCTCTTTTCACTTCCATTTTCCAAATGAACTGGTTGGTAATTGCATAGGATGTTAATTTTAGAAGGTAAATTATGATTAGATTCAACCATTCGATGAACAGTAATTTCCTGTTTTGAGAGACTGGTTGACTGCACATTTCCAAGAATGTTTTATTTTTATTTTTACTTTATTATCACATGTAATTTTAAAAGATGTAAGTGGGCATCTCTCCCATATTTCAAATAGATTTATTGTAAACAAAAGGAAGAAAATAAAGAAAGTTAATATTTAAAATTAGTTCTGAGTTCAAAGTAATAATGCAATGCTATTAATTGCCATATTTTGATCAATGTTCTTCCTACATGTATAGAGTGTCTATCACTATATATTTTATGAATATCCTAGCCAATGATATCAATATCTATTCAACAATATTGTTTTCAGTGTCTTCTGAAGAGGAGTGCAGTGGCTCCTCCTAGTGGTATCTGGGATAATCTGTTGGGAGACACCCATATCATCTGCTGACTTGCTGGAAGTGAAATGGCCAGTCTACACCACAACAAAACACATGGCTGAGACTGCAAGGTTAGGGGAACACACACATTTACACTTTAATGTGGTTTCTGCTGATCTGGCCCAGCTGCAACGCTAAAGCTCTGCATCTATCTCATCAGGTGAGGGCTTGTGCTGGGAGCGCTGAGTTGTAAAGTCCCCTGAATTACATCACATGGAGGTCAAAGGACACATGATCACATCCATGGGCTTAGGGGCTCCAGGTGAGTCATATTGCTTATTTTTCCTGAAGTATTGGCAACGTTCCAACGGGAACATCTTGATTTAGTTTGCACCAACGCCCTGTGGACAGACAGCGTTGTTTAGTTGTTTCGCCTGGACAAGCCCGAGATGGCCCGAACAAAGAATCAGTTTCTTTCAGAATGAGTTTCCTGGCAGTTTAGAAATGATGGGGAGCATCCAGCTGAAAGAAATAACATATGTGTGAGGAGTGCTTGTTCTCATCTCATGCAGCCACAGCTGACAGATAATCATATCAGATGAGTGAGTGACTGTGAATAGTTGAATACTGAATCACATTCACTGAAGAGGAACACATGAAGCTGAAAAATATACGTAAATTACATTAACTATATATATATATATATATAGTTAATGTAATTTACGTATATTTTTCAGCTATATATATATATATATATTGTAAATGTAATGTTAATGTAATGTAATAACAATTTCTTTCTAGAGATGATTCATGGATGTCTTTTCTTGTGCAGATGTTCATGGCTGCCAGGACAGCAAACTGCAGGCAGAGCGTGTTGCAGCGCTACAGGAGAGAAAGCAGGTCCTGGAAGCACTCCTCAACAGCCGAGTGGGAGAGCTCAAACAAGTTTGCTTGCATGAGGCGGTCAGTATTTGTCTGTTTATCTGTCTACAGCAGGGGTTCTCAACGTTTTTGGCCGGGGACCCCCGGAAATGCTTTGGCAATGTCTCGGGACCCCCGCCCCGCCCCCTCCCGACCCCCAATATAAATTGACTGCTACAATAACCTTAAACCATTTTGGGTGGGAACCCCTTTTGGTGTTTTAAGCATTGTTATAATTTAGCTATTGAAAAATAGCAGATCTACAAGCTCATAGCGCGCCACCGAGTGGCGCGCTACGAGCTTGTAGGTCTGCTATTTTTGAAAAATCGTGAAAATAAAATTTAAAAAACATTTTTTTTTTTTTTTTGAAAATAATTTGGGGACCCCCTAAAATAATTTGGCGACCCCCCGAGGGGTCGCGACCCACGGGTTGAGAACCCCTGGTCTACAGGGCAAGGACTACAGTACACACCTCACATGTATCAGTGACCAACGTGACGTGCTTATTGACATTGTGTGTTTTGTATTGTGATTGCTTCCTTTGTAGTGTAGACAAACAGAGGAATCTGAGATGCTGAGCTTGGCTGCTCAGTGGTCATATTACCATAGAAATACAGTATGTAGCAACTTGTTGGAAAGCAAAGTTATTGTCTAGTGCTTCATCACTCAAAAAAGGAATGTGCTGAATGTCAGTGTTTGCGTGATTTCTCTAGAGGCCATGCCAGTAATACGTACAGTACAAGGCTGCAGCTGCCTCAGCTTTTCATTGACAGCTGTCTCACACACACATCCCTATTTTCTTCAGTATGGTCCCTCTCAATCTGTCTCTGCAAAGTCTGCATGCATTTAACTGTTCCCTGCTGTACAGTAAATGCAGCTAAATTGCAAACACGTGTTTGAGCCTGTTTACGGTTATAATTAACGTATCATGTAGCGTTTTGCAATACATGAATGAATCTCAATTATAGGAAGATATGACCATATTCACATGGTAGCCCCCCACCCTCTCCCCATGTGAAAGTAAAATATCCACCTTGTGAATATATAAATGTGTGTCCTCGACAGGAGCTGACAGGGAAGCTACCACATGCTTTCCCTCTGGAAACAGGAGAGAGACCCCCAGTGGTGCAGCGCAGGGCTTGCCTGTCACCCAACACCAAGGCAGAAGTAAGAGTGAACTAGGGTCACTAGTGTAATGCGAGACAATATTCTAGATGGTGATGGATATGCTTTAATGTACATGATATCATGGGGAGGACGAGTACGTTAGACACACAGTCTGGCACAGATCGGTGGTAAGGTAGTTCTGCCAACGAGCATAGGGCTCAGACCATAGTTATACTAGCAGCTACAAGCTGAACCAGAACAGACAGGCTGTAGCCGCTGTACCAAAAACAATAGCTATCAGGCCTAGTAGAGACATCTTGGCCCCTATAAGCGAGAAGTCCTGTGCGCTTCAGCCAGAAAAAGGTATAAAGGGCTCATCGGTGCTCAACAGTGACAACTTGTATCAGAGAAAATAATAATACCTCCTGGGCAGTGGGCACAGGAGAGACTACCCAAATAAAATATACTGGAGCACTCGACTGGTCTGCACAAGTTTTTATTTATTTTATAATATTTATTTTATTTGGAAAAAGCAGTACAGTATAGACAGCATTTCTATTTATACATAGGACAAGTGCAATTCCCAGGATTCTTTTTAGTCTGCACAAGTTTTATTGTTGCAGGGGTAATTGACATTTCGAATTGTGTCTTCTTCAGATTAAAAAACAAATACGTGCAGACCAGTCGAGTGCTCCAGTATATTTTATCTATTCTAGGTAGTCTCTCCTGAAGTGCCCAGGTATTATTATCTTTATCTTTATCTCTATCATTGCATCTTGCAATGGGTCTGGTCCACAAGATTCGATACACCACCAAGATACCCATGTACCTGTCTAGATACTTCCTTAATGTTAACAGAGTCCACACCCACAACACCAGAGGGAGTGCAACGAACCATGTACAACCCAGATTCGGCACAAACAAGGGACTAAATTCTTTTCGCTCCTATGCCACCAAAATGTGGAACGCCCTACCAACAGTCATTAAGACATGCAAATCCCATTTGACTCCTTCAAAACCGCTCTCAAAGGGCACCTACGGACGGCTGCAATTCGAAATTGCCCCCATAAAATCTGAATCCCCCCCACCCCTTTTTCCCCTCACTGTATATGTTTCTTTTCCCTTTTTACCTCCTTTATGATGAATTGCTGTTCTGTTCTTTGACTATATAGAAGTGTCTATTTGAACGTTTCTAAATGTTTTGATGAATTGAACAAGGTTGACCCTCTTGTAAACAAGTGTAATGCTTAATTGGGTCGACCACTCACAGTTAACAGTCTTTGTATTGAGTTTGTGCTTGAAATGTACTGTAATTCTGCAAACTGTTAATAAATATTTAAATCAATCAATCTGTAGCAAATATCCTGTCATATCATAATGTATTATATAAGTACTATAATTGATGGTAAAATATAAAGGTTAAATATAAACAGCCATAATACAATATAGTATCATCTATAATTCCTCCTCACGTGCATGCTCTTGTATGCTGTTCTGCACAGGATGAATCTGGCCAAAGAAGACAGATGAAAGCCCTCTTCACTGGTGCTTTATACAGACATGCTGAATCAGACCGATATGTGCCAAACAGCAAGAGGACAGTCCATCGGGGGTGCCATACAGGTAAGGCCACATGTTAACCACTTAAATCCTCTGGACTTGGTAAACTGGACCTGAATTGTCTCTGTACTTGGACTGCTTTTGTCTACACCAATTCTCTTTGCAAAAAAATGCCGATCTAAAACTGCAACTGCGTCACGTTGTGTGAGCTTGTTGTGCCAACAAGATTGGTTATATTTGGTTAATGTTTCTCCCAGAAAATGGATGATGGGGTTCAAGTGGTTACATTTGCCTCAAAAGTTGTCACTGCTGAATGCTTGAAAACAAAAATGTGTTTTTGAGTACTGTTCATCATGTCTGGATTAATGTGTGTCATTGTCGCTGCAGCTAGCCACTACAATATTGCGCAATATTGCGCAATATCTGGTGTAGCTGGTATAATTTACATCAACTGGAGCTTTCCAAATGCGATAAATTCCACACACAGATGTGAATTGACACCCCCAATGTACAGTAGCTCAGTCGTTCAGTTCTTTGTACTAACACCGAATCACCTGCTACCTGCAAGCCTACAGCAAGGAGCTATGACCCTGGAGTGGTAGGTAATGCTAGCATGGGACCTGCGACACACACTGATTTCATTTGGGAGAAAAAGAAAGCACTCAGTCCCGACTAGTCAGTGTGGCTTTGTGCACCAGGTGCATGCAGTCACGCACCATGTTAAAAACAACAACACAACAGAACAGAGACCGATGACAGACAGACATACAGACAGACAGACCTGGGGCTTCTTCCAGCTGATGGAGAGAAGACGCCCTGTGCGCCCTTATGCGTATTTTATGTCGAGTATAAATGGTTCATAGAGTTGTTATGGGATCATGCCCTTGTTTGCAAACCCTGCTAGGTGGTTGCTGAGCCTGTTTAGCAGGGAGGGGACGTGGGGGAAATAGCATGAACCTCCACATGTATTATGCTCTCCTAGTGAAAAGCTGTCTGGTGAAAAGCACAGCCATAGAGTAAGACAGACAGTGGCGTGCACAGACATTTAGAGGGGCAGTGGAAAAAAAGGGCACTTTGTGCAGCGCGTGGAACCGGCCGGTTGCCTTAATAGTGTGAGATTTATAGATTGTGGGGCCTAAATAATATATTAGAAGCTTTTTATCAAGAATTGATCAATGTTACCATGGTCCACATACTGTACAGTGTAACTTTTTTTTTTCCTGAAAGGGCACATTGCCAAAAGGGCAGGGGGTGCTCTAGCACCCCCTAGTGTCTATCTGTGCACGCCACTGAAGACAGAGTTACGACATTGAGGGGGCAGAAAACTGAGTGCTCGAGCACTGTTCATGCAGCCTGAACTGGGACAAGCTGGTTTTGGAAATACATTGTTTAATTTGTTTTCAACGAGGGCAGCGCAAATAAGAGCAACTTTAGGCATGTGTGCACTGTGCAACATGACAACTGTTTTAAAGTATTGTACAATAACAACTAAAGTCTCTGTAATGTTTATGTTGTACTATTACTAAAAAACAATCTAAAATAAAGGGATTAAGATCATTAAAGCTGGGCTGTTGCCTGAGTCCAATGCATTTCTGCCAACCGGTCCAGGACTCACTGTTTGCTATGCTCTTCGCCAATAGAAGTCTATGTAGAAAAGCCGCCATTGGACTGGCCCCATGAAGTGAACTGAGTTGTCATAACTTTGTCTTACTCTATGGCTCTGGTGAAAAGTAGCACCTGCTGACTCTATGTGTGTCAGACGAGACACATGGCTGTTTACACCCTCCAGTCCAGGGGCAGCAGTGTGGTAGTTGGCAGTGACAATGACAAGCGCTTATGCAAGATCTTTTTTGATACTCAGAACCGGCGGTGCTGTAATATTTTCATGGACAGTGAGTCCTCTGGAAATATGTACAAACCCGACGCTACAAACCTGTGCCCAGCACAAATGATCTTCATGCTGTGGATTTATTTGTTCTACCGGGACATCGGAGCATCCCAGCACACACCAGCCTTCATGCATTCATTCATCATTCACTCCATAAACGTTCACATTATGACTGCCTTAGTGCCTTGCCAGCCTATCTCTCATTAACGTGGCGTCACGGCAGCCTGTGACTCACAGTCACAGGGGATACATAACATGACTGCTTTATGTTTGTGTAACTGTAACTCAAACGCACTGCGCACTTCTCGGTAATGGCCCTAGTTTCAAATAATATGCACAATCACATTCATGACGATGTGATTGGTGTCATTCATAATAATAATAATATCTGGGACTTATATAGCGCTTTTCATGACACTCAAAGACGCTTTACATGTGTGGGGGCCAGGGAGGGGGGGAACAAGAAAAAGACAACTTTATTAGAAAGAAAACAATTAAAAGAATAAAACCAATAAAACAACAATGTACTACTTGACAAAGATTGTACCGTCTAGCAGACTGTTGTTTCTTTCCACAGTGTCAGTTAGCCCAACTGACACTGTGACACACACACACACACACACACACACACACACACACACACACACACACACACACGATGCCCTGAGCATTCTACTTATAGTCCCTAGATGGCACAGTGCCAATCACTTCTTTGTAAGGTACTCATGTCTCGCCTGGATGAGTCCCGGAACAGTATTATTGAGGATAAAGTCAATCCTGGGAAGAGCTGTCTCCGGTACTTGTGCACGCTGCGTAAACACTGGAGAGTCAGCCTCTATTTATGTTTCCCTGTTTTTATTTATTTATTTATTTTGTTTCGATGATTTGTAAGTACTCTTATGTGTGTCTGTACCCCCTGTGTGTCTGGAATACAGTTTGAATTGGATTGAATTTAATTGATCCTATCTGTTCTGTATGTGACCTCACTGACTTTTCTGTTGTCTTGTAGAGGACACTGTAATGTCAGAAAGTACGAGCTCCATATCTGATTCAACATCACATGAAAATGGTGAGTAAAGCCTTGCCTGAACCCAATCAAAAATATATTTCATTAAATCTTGGTCTTAATAATGAATATTTCATCACTCGCACTAACTGAATTGTAGGATTGTAGGTGCTATTAACAATTGTAATTGTAAAAGGGTGTAATAGTGAATTTATATTATCATGTTGTCAGGAATGAGTTACGGAGTAGGACCCAAAAGCAGGTAACCAGTGCAGAGTAGATTATCGTCAAGGTGTTTATTTGACTGTAAATCAGGGGTATTCCAAAAGGCAAAGCATAGGCAACATCAGACGCAAAACTCACTCGACATAGGTCTACGGACCAACAAGGACACACTGCAAACAAAGGGCTTAAATAGACAGGGGTAACAGGACACAGGTGAACTCAAAATACAATCAAACACAGGGTAGGCAAACAGAACACAGGTGACTAGGATACAATAATCAGGTAGGTAAGACAGAACAGGAAACACCAACAAGAGGAGGCAGGAAAGCACAGAACAATACTTACAAAACAAGACACAAGGCCAAATACAGAACATACAGAATAAGTCCAAAACCTAATTAGGATTCAGGACTGTCATAAGTGTTCAAAGGCAACACACATGACAAGCGCTTTCTTTAACATTCAAGGCATTACATTCAAGGCATTACAGAACATGAACTAAACACAAAATGGTCATGTCATAAATGGTCACGCCATAATAAGAGTTCAGGGTATGGGGCCATAGTCACGGCTCAAATACAAAAGCAGAGGAGTGGGGCGTGACACATGTATTCTATCTATGATATTATACCAACCTCTAGTTTACATTACAGTGTACAATACAGATAAATACACAAATACACCCGCAAACTATGAATTGCATGTTGGTTTTTGCATATAGAAAATACACCCTCCTTTGGTCACTTTATTTATACCTGGGTGTAAATGACCTTAGTGAATCAGGCCCAATATTTGCATAGTCAAGTGATGAAGACAGATCTGTCTGATATTTCATATTCCATCCTGATTGTCTGAACATTTCTGGCCCACCTGACCTAACCTACCTGACCTGGTAGGTCCTGGCTGCAAGGAGCACTTTTTGAGAGGCGCTAGCCCCTCCTGTGCCCAGCTTTGTGTGTTTGTGTGTACCACTACCCCATAGCAATGATTTGATTGGCTGAGCACCACATAGCGATGATTTGATTGGCTGAGCAAAGTACATATTGAGGATAAAATGTGAGGACAGAAAAGTGAAGACGCAAATTGTGATTTGCCAGAATGATATGATAAGACACAGGTGTGATTTTTCTAGTTTATACCATGTTCTGCTTACTATATATATACTAATTAAATAATTCAAATGTTTCTATATGCTTTCAGTTTAATGCACAAACCTGACAGAGACAAACTACTTTACTGTATGTGCAAGCAAACCTGACAATAAAATGCGTTCTCATTCTGATTAATGTGTCATCTGCTTGTGTGTGCATCTCTTCTTTTGTGTTCTCCCATAAGAGTCCTCTCCCAGTGTGGCTGGTGATAAACGCTCTCTGTCTCAACCTCGCCTCACCCTTGGTAGTCCTGACCACAGGATCAGCAGGAAGCTCTCACCGGTAGAGATCTACTATGAGATGAGGACACGCCGCAACTCTGTCACCAGCTCTGTTAGGTGCTGTTCGTCTTTCATGTCACACAATTTGTGTGTGTGCGTGCGTGCGTGCGTGCGTGCGTGCGTGCGTGCGTGCGTGCGTGCGTCTATTTATAGCTGACAAATGATAAATACAACCTTGTGGTGTCATGTCTGACTTATTGAACTCAATTTTTCTTTTATAGCCCGAGTCATTCTTTACCAAGGAGTGCATCTAATGTTGAAGGCAGAAGTGTTCCTGCCACTCCTATGCTGGCCCGAACTGCCCCCATCAGCGTTCTTGTCAGGTAATCTGCCTCTGACTCATGTAACACCCCCACAGCTACAGAACACAACTGTAGCTGTGGTGGAGGCTAGCACACAGTACTCTTGACTTGAGTCTACAATTGTAACCATTACATTTGTGCCCTCTCTTAGTTACAAGTAACAGTATATATGTTAACACTGAGGATTTCTTCTGTTCAGAATGGATGCATTATTTTACTGTATGTAACATACAATATCATTGTGGTATTTTGAAATTATATTTTGGCATTCATCATCATCGATCATAGAAAGTCCAGTCCAGTTGATTTTCTGTGAAACATAGTTTTGTGTGTTTAGCCCCGCTAGTGGTTGGTCTCACAGATGGTAATGTTGAACACTTTGGTCCCAAACAATGTATCTTGAAAACTACTGGCTGACTTTTCATGGAATTTGCTGTGCAGGATGAACCCTACTGATTTTGGTGACCCAATGACCTTTCTGCTATAGCGCCACTCTTAGACTGGTGATGACCTACAAGGTAATCAAGGGCATGGCACCCCCTACCTCCAGGACATGATCCACCCCTACACCCTTTCCCGCACACTTAGATCAGGAGGATGTCTGTTCCCTCCCTTCCATATGACGCCCAGGCAAATGCTCCAGGCGTCTTAGCTGTGGAATGATCTCCCCCTATAAGTTAGGACTGCACTTCCCATTTTCCACCACTGTGAAAATGTACCTCTTCAGACTCCACCTCACCCCCCTAGCACTCATTTCCCTTTATCACTTGTTGCCTTTTTTTTAAAAAAGATGCTACTTATATTCACACATGCTATGTATGATATTTTTTCCTTTTTGCTTGTCCACAAATACTAAGAATTGTATTTAGATAGCATGTTGTTTAGACAGATGCTAGGTTCTATGTTTACCTGCTACCTGCTATTTGTACTCTGTGACCAATTACCCTGTTGTTTGTTGACTAGGGTTCATGCCTCTTACTCCGAGGCGATATTGCAATTTGTAACTTAAGTCGCTTTGAATAAAGAGCATCTGCTAAATCCCAAAATCGTTTTCAAAATGCACACAAGATATCTCAAAGTCTTGTGGGAGGATGAACCCTAGGGATACTGGTGACCCCATGACCTTTCCTAGGGGGCCACCCTCATGGCGAAAATATATATTGTATTTCAAAAAGTTTTTCATTATATAATCCGTATATTGCCATATCACCTTTAATTGTTTTCCCTTTAAAGCTTCTTCGCTGCTATGTTATCATGTGTTAATCCTTTGGTGAATATACAATGTCTTGCTTTATCGACTAAGAAGTCTTTGTGTTCAATCTCTCTGTCAGATCGGACCCATCGGGGGGGAACGTGCTGAAGCAGTGGTCTGGCAGCCTGGATGTACCTCACATGATCCCCTTGGCACAGGAGGGCTCCGCCTCTGATAGACGAAGCTGCCCTTACAGCTCCCGTGCCAGGCGCAGCAATAGTTCGGAGGCCCTGCTGGATCGCTCTAGCCTACCTGATGATCCAGCCCCCAGAAATGGGATGCCCTCAAGGGGCGGTCCCTACAAGAGCTCAGAGACTCTGACAGATGGCAAACTGCGGCACATTCACCTTGGGAGCCCAGAGAGACACATGGATGGCTCAGTGGAACAGGGGAAAATGCGTCTATCTGTGGGTGGCAGAGGGTCAGGGGGAGGCTACAATGAACTGTTGATGGATTATATCTGGGGAAAGCAACAGAGGATACAAGTGCAGCATCACCTGTACCAGTCCACAGGCAGGATCTGGCAGGAAGTCTCCTCTCCTCATGCCACCGCAGTAGTTCCACCACATGCTAACGGCTTCTCTCACTCCCAGGTGCACCTCCCCAGCGCTGCACCCCCTTACAGCCCCATGGTGATCAGAGGGTCGCAGGCTGAGCCACGGAGGGTGAAAGTTACCAGAACCAAATCCTGTGGGCCATTCATTCCCTTGCAGCAGCAACACCAGCAGGATACTATCTTGCTTTCAGCTTATGAGTCTCCCCTTCCGGCTTCAGACACCACCACCTCCTCCATACCGAACTTGCACCCCTACCAGACCGAGCTGTCTGGTACTTCTTTCAACCGCAGGCCCCCGCAGTTTTCTCTCCCCACCCCAGAAGACTCCACACGGAGCCTGCACAAAGCCCTGGCACTGGAGGGTCTGAGGGACTGGTATTTGAGGAACGCCTTGGGTTACCCTCCTGCTGCTGGAAAGGGCCAGGAAGCAGGGATCTCTCGCCTCTCGCATCCCCATCCCCTGGTGCACCAGTCTCAGTCTGTCCAAGGTGATCCACTGAACCTCCACAGATCTCAGATTCCCCAATCAGCCAGCTTCCATGGTCACCCACATGGAAGGTGAGCATTTCTCTGCTTTAATTGATTATTAGTGTGAGTAATTGCCCGACTTTATTATTATTATTTATTTATTCCGTATAAACCTTTTGGTCAAACTCAATACATCATCATCATACATCATCATCATACTGTACTTATGCAAGACTCAATGCTTGAAATCGTCGGTGCAACCACACTTGCAATTCCCCAGAATTGTGCATTTCTAGTTCATCACCTGTTTGCCTTTGGGAGTAAACTAAAAAGGCTCAATTCTGGGGAATTCTAAGTGTTGTTGCAATAAGTACAGTATGATGATGATGTATTGACCCACCTGACGTCACAGGGATCCTCAAAGGTTCATACGGAATAAATAAATAAAGTTGACCAATTACTATAGTCTGTATTAGTCAGTATTAGTGTGGTTGCCCTCTGGGCAACCACACTAATAATGATCACCATAACCAAAACATTGTAACCAAATATATTATTTAAAGTTATTTAGTTTAGAAAAGTGTATTTATTTATCCACTGTATTGGGCAGCTTGGATAAAGTTGTGTCTTTCTCTATAACAGGTCAATGGAGTTCTCTCTCTACCAGGAGCCTCCTCATACGCAGAATCAAGACGTGACCCCAAAGGAACCCAGTGAAGGCCCTGGCACTCTGGTCTGAAGTAGCAGATCACATGCACACAGACAGACACACACAGGCGCACACACACTTACACACACACACTTGTGCACACACGCACGCACACAAACAAACAAAAACACACACACGCACGCACGCACACACACACACACACACACACACACACACACACACACACACACACACACACCCACACACACTGTACGTGACCTCAAAAGCAAAACAAAACATTGAAACCTCAGAAGAGACGGAAGATTGAAATGAATAAACTGTAGCTGTACATTCTGAAAAGCCTCTGTGAATTCCCTTGATTTAATTGGTTATGAACAACATAGATACAATGGGCCCGATTCACTAAGCTGTTTACAGACATATTTTGGGTGTAATGGAATTTTCCAAACTTCCCATGTTAGTTGTCTAGAATAAGGCATTCTAATGACATACAGCAAGCTTTGGTCCCATGTAAGTCTGCATCCGAGCAGACTTGAGAAAGAGCGGCCCTCCGCAAAATCCACCGACAAAAAAAGATTACTGAATCAGACTACTAACGTGGGAAGTGTGAAAAATTCCTTTACACCCAAAATATGGGTGTAGACAGCTTAGTGAATCAGGCCCAATACGTTTATGAGGATTTATGCTGGATTTATGACTAACTCTTCTTGGAGAATCGAATAACATTACAGCTCTACTGTAACTTCATATACCATATCGTATTATTGTAAAAAACAAACAGAAGAAAAGAAAAACCTCCCCCTCGTTACTTCCTGACAAATCTCCCAAGGTATACTTTTTTACAGAATATATAAAGCTCTAAATTACTATTTTGTATCTTCTGAGATATAAAGAAGAATTATATTAAAAGAGGTAATTTATTGCTCATTAGTCTTGTGATATACAAAAATGTTATTTGAACTCATATGTCATTTAAAAACTATTTAGACATGCCAGTGAATGTGTGTTTGTAAACTAAACTATATAGACCGCAAATATACTGTATGTTTTAGTCTCCATCTGCCATTAATTTGCCAGTGATGTATTTTCCATGTTTGTTATACAAAAGGGGCCATGAACATTAGTTTTTGAGTAGCGGATGGGAGTGCCTACGTGTTTGAATAAACAAAAACTAAACCTTTGTTTTAAAAAAAAAACATTTAAGTGCTTTCTAATCACTTGTGATGCTAGCATTAAGCCTTTTTAAGCTTACCCTTCAATCAAAAGATAAAAACAGGTCATGATGTCACAAAATGAGGGTAGTTGGTATGATGTCATTTATTGCAAATTCCCCTTGTTTGGAGTCAAAATGTCTTGTCCTGACATGACATAGTAATTAGACCAGTTTTAAAGAATACTTGATGGCTGTTATGAGACCTACAGTATGGCAGCAGCTCATTACTGTATGACACCTTGAGTAGCTTCAACTCAGTTATTCCACATTCAGCTGTGGAGAATTTGTCAGCGTCATACAGAGCACTTTATGAACATCTAAAGCCTTAATGCCCGGGGAAATTGTCACCAAGTGGGAGGATTTGGACATGGAAGGTTAGACAGGGTAACAAGTTTGAATATGGAAAGGGTAGCTGTGTCTTGGTAATGACTGCTGATAGTCTACCACCTGACTGATTATGTGTATATATAGATTGCTTTAATGAGTTTCAAGCTAATATTGCATTGCCATAATAATAATAATAATAATAATTAACCATATACACTAACCAAAATAGGAGATATGTAGTCATAATCCCCTGAAGTATAAAGTGCAACGACTATTTAATTGTTTTAAATTGGAAAATTGTGAATAGAATAGGGCTACTGGAGGTCTGACTGATTGATGGTATGAGCAGGTCTCATGCCTGACCATTGAAAATAAGTTCATCCCATCCTGTCTGATGTTGACATCTAGGTTGTTGTGTCTCTGTATCCCTTTCTTTTTCAACAACAGCCACTGTACTGTGTTAAAATATTTTGGAATTTGTGAGCAGTTTTCATAATTCTGAATCACGGATACCATCTATAGTAAGAACTTTGAACAAGGCTAGAATACTGAAAATAACAGTGTGTACTACATTAATTGTTGTGAAAACTGAATGATGCGTTAATATTTCTTTAGCCTTGTTTTGTCAGTTTGAAAACCGAATGAAGCATTGATATTTCTTCAGCCTTGTTTTGTCTATTTAGCTTACTTGTCTTGGACTGAAGTGAATGTCATATTTAAGTCTCAAATGATACATGTTTTTTTTGTTTTTTTTACTGATGGATTAATTGTAGCACACCATGGAGTGATTCTTCAACCACATATTGTTTCACATTCTATGCTAGTGTGGTGGATCGTCTACAGTGGTTTTAATTTCATAAGTGTACAAATGGAACCATTTGTACACTTTGAGTTACAGACCTGTAAGGGTCCGTTTGGAACCCCCTCAAGGAACCCTGAGGGTCCCCGGACCCCACTTTGAGAACCACTGTTCTACTGATATGATACTACTACATGTTGTTTTTACATTCTTTCAACATCATTGGTTCTTCCAGCTGGTGAAACCTGAAATCAATGACCAAACTGCTGTGCACTGGGGGGGTCTTACAGTAAATGTATTTTTCATAAAATGTACTCTGTAAGTTGAAAACAAATAGTATAAATTTAGCTCTAAAGAAAGTCTATTCAAACTATATTGTATATTTATGAAACCTATAAAGTTTTTTAGCTATATGTAGCTCATTCCAACCAGCAAGAAAGTTGGTACCATTTCAAAGTATGCAATATGCATTGTATAAATTGTTGTTCTTTTTAGAGCCTGCAGCTGTTTTCTCATGTCCCTACTTTTGTTCCTTTTTTTCCTTCAACATTAAGCCTATGAAATGAGGGCCAATAGGCTGTAATAGGGCTGCCCTATATGTATGAGATGGTGCATTCATTTTATTAAATAAAGTGTCATGTTGAAATAATCTAAATTGAGCTGTAATTAATTCATACACAGTTAATTCATACACAGAACATGTATCAACCCCAGTCCCCTCTGTTTTTTCACTCAAGTGTGATTTTTGAGTGGTGCAACCACTCCAAGGAACAGCAATGTCTGTCCCTCCATATGTCCATCCCTATGTTTAGGGTACCAATTGGGGCAAAAGTGGTGCTGTTGTTCTAGAAATAGGGAGAGAGATAGTGTTGCACTGTTGCCTGCAGCTAATTACAATGTGGAGCGTGCATGAGAGATGGGGAGGGAGGGAGAGAGAGAGAGGGAGAGAGAGAGAGAGAGAGGGAGAGAGAGGGAGGGAGAGAGAGAGAGAGAGAGGGAGAGAGAGAGAGAGAGAGTGTTGTCAGCTAATTCCCCCACACATTAACTCTGTCATTTCTCGACCGTTTCGTACGTGGGGCGGCTCGCCGTAACTGTGGGTCTGGAAGTTCTGGGGACCCCCTGGGGACCTCCACACGGAGTTGCACCACTCAGTTCACACAGGTGTGATTTTTTCTAATAATCAAGATATGTGGACTGAGACTAGCACTCTCCTGAGGCACCATTCTGTCCACATGAAATACTGAATGTACTTGTGGGGTTCCCCCGGCTTAGTTTTGGGATAAAAAAAATGGTTTATTTTGTGAGCTATCACAATGCTGATCCGACCAATATGTCTTGTCTCTGAGTCATATATACTGTCGGGGGCTTTGTCAGAGCTAGGACCCATTATATCCGTCTGTCTGTGTCTCTTTTGTGCCAGATTATAAGGAGATCTCTATCTGTTTGTCTACCTGTGTCCCCTACCTGTGTCCCTGTTATGCCCATATATGGAGATCCCTGATGTCATTGGATGTGCATACACTATATAGGCCTATTGACATGCCCATATATGGGTAAATTGGTTAGATCTGGATACTAAATTACACTGAATTGTGGAATTGTGTGGAAATACATGTATGGGACCACCATGGATGGATGGCACCACAATGGAAATGAGATCTCAATAAAGCTTTGTGTGTTCTCCTTTTGACAGGGCCGTGAAGAAAGCACTGAAGGGGCAATCAATCAATCAATCAATCAATCAATCAATCAAAACAAATCTAATCTGTAATCTTGATAAGAATTGTAAACAAAACCAGCTACCAAAAGGTTAAAATTCGAACTATATTCGCTGTTTCTTCAGCTCTTTAAAAAACAGTTTATTTTGCCTATTCACTTCTAATTGATTGATTGATTGATAGATCACAGCCGCGGCGCGTACTACTACTTTCAGTCGCTCACGCACGCGCACAGGACAAGCTGGGGAGAGAATTCTCTGCGACGTTTTCCGCAACTCTCAGTCAGGACTCAATATCGTAGCCTACACGAGGGTAAGTAAGTCGAGACCTAATATAATAGTGTTCAAGTGTATTGTTTGAATCTGCCCATTGGCTTTTTAAAAACACTGACGCACGTCTAACAAACTCCACAGCTGTTCAAGTTGTGTTTGTAGCTATACTTACCATGTACACGAAAACTGAGATAACTTTGCCAGTTAGGCAGTTACAACATCAGTAAGTGAATATGTCACAAACAGCATATCATAATAGCGCAAGACATTCAAGCTTTAATTGTCTTTCACGTTGTTTACAAATAATCGCTCCTTTCATATTCTTGTACATGACGACACTGTCAGGGGCACATCAATACAATCATGGCTTGATCATTGTAGGGCTGTCCATGTCCACTTCTAGGGAGAGTGCAGTTGCAGTAAGACTGGTCTCAGGGGCTATTTACGTTTTTACATGCCATTCAAACAGCTAAAAATAAACTCAGGCCTACACATCAACTGGTCCCTTTGAAATGTCATAGCAAACCGCTTGCTGGAATAATATACAAATGTTGAAATTATGGTTTCCTATATCTGGTAATATTTTAAGAGATCTCATAGTTATAGTGAAGAGAGTGCCATTTTATTTATGATGCTACTTGGTTTAATGTCATGATTTTGCTACCCTACTAAAGGGACTACATTTCCCTTCACATGTTTCAGCGAGATTACAATCATCATCGGGACCCTTCTTCAGTTGTGCAAGAAGTACTACAGGGTCCATTATTAGAATATGTCATCTTCCTATGCTGCTGCAATATCAGCCCTTAGTTCAGCAAGTACTCCTAATTCACCTGTGAAGTCCAACCCTCCCTCTACCTCAGATGGTAGTCCCAAACCATGTCTCGCCCCAATCACACCCAGTTATAACCCACCAGTTGCTGATCTGCCACTTTCTACACCTGAACATTTGTCACCTGATGAAGAGCAGCAGGAAAATGATGCGGAATACTGTGTGGGTAAGGCAAGCGGTGCTGCAATTCCAAATATCACCTCACAGGTTTAAACGTGCACTTTGACATGGGGGTAATCTTCGTCCCAAAGGTGGGTACTGCCCTGTGGAAATAGGAGAGATTTTCATTGATCGTTACCAAGTGGTCAAGAAGTTGGGATGGGGCCATTTCTCTACTGTATGGCTCTGCTGGGATATAGAGTAAGTGTAGCATCAGCATCGGTATTTTCATAATTATTGCATGGTCCACTAATATAGTACATGCATTGAAATCACAAATTGCCTGTCACAATGATGTTTTTTGTACAGGAAGAGACGTTTTGTAGCACTGAAGGTAGTGAAGAGTGCGCCAACCTTCACAGAAACTGCACTAGATGAAATCAAACTTTTGAAATGTGTGAGTCTACATTTACCCTATAAGGGAGGCTGTCATTGTCTACATGTCCCTGTACCTTACTCAATCTGCAATTAAATCTTGACATGTATTGTTATGTTATGTTAGTATTACAATCTAATTTGTTCAGTCATATAATTACGTAATGATTTCCCAAATATATAATATTGTGTGATTATGTTTTAAGATCCTACAGTCATAATTGTGTTAGATTCATTCAGATTTCAAGCTAGAGAAGGTCAGTGCTCATCATCAGTGATCATTTTGTCATTCCTTCCATTGTTATGACTACACTTGGGGACCATGCAAGTCGGGAACGATACAGGTTGGGAATGTATGCCCCGGGCCCACCCAGTTATGCAATACCCGAGTTGGAGTTCTAATAGTTACATTAATTCACATTTTAGAGATGTAAAGCTAATGTTAGTAATGTAATTGCGAAGTTATAGTAAATAATCTTAAGTGTTGAGCATTCTTAGGAATTATCATGTAGAATAAATGGGGGGTTTGGAGGTTGATATTGGTACTTTACAGTCTTTCTATATTGTTTATCAGGTCAGGGACAGTGACCCCAAAGATCCTAAACGGGAAACAGTTGTGCAGCTCATTGATGACTTCAAGATATCTGGAATGAACGGAGAACGTATCCTTTAAAAAAGGATGACCAGATTGTGACAGTGTGACATTACCGATATTAGTGTGTGTGTGTGTGTGTGTGTGTGTGTGTGTGTGTGTGTGTGTGTGTGTGTGTGTGTGTGTGTGTGTGTGTGTGTGTGTGTGTGTGTGTGTGTGTGTGTGTGTGTGTGTGTGTGTGTGTGTGTGTGTGTGTGTGTGTGTGTGTGTGTGTGTGTGTGTGTGTGTGTGTGTGTGTGTGTGTGTGTGTGTGTGTGTGTGTGTGTGTGTGTGTGTGACTCATTTAGTTAACCACTTATAAAGTTAAGTAATTTGCTCCTAATTTGATTTGGTAGAAGCTTTCTAGTTTATTATTGATGATCATCAAGCCTGCATGTGTGTTGACTTGTTGACCTCCGTCTAATGCCTGAT
Source organism: Electrona antarctica (assembly GCF_951216825.1). NCBI lineage: Eukaryota > Metazoa > Chordata > Actinopteri > Myctophiformes > Myctophidae > Electrona > Electrona antarctica. The sequence goes on along the minus strand of NC_136790.1, from coordinate 28,612,938 downwards.
TTATACTTAGTTGTGTGGTGTGTTGTGCACTGAAAATATCAGTTGAGACACGTTGTGAGCTTTAGTATAAATCAGCTGTAAGTGTTAAACCTGGTTCTCCAACATCTCAATGTCACTAAAAACTAAGATTTAGACGTCCCTAAACAAACATACTACTGCTTCTTGGCCTTGAGCCCATGACCCACCTAATCTCAACACATTTTGCTAGTTTGGGATGGCTTGGGGTAGAAGACAGGGTTAAGAAATTATTAATGCCCTCATAGTTACACCCACAGCCACAACACTAGATAGGGAGCAACCATGATCTGGTATCACCCCATGTTAATTTGTATGCAACGTTGATGAATTGAATACATATAGGACCACAAAAGAAACCAGTCCCCATGACTTTTTGTGTTTATTCTTAATGTCTTACTGTACAATGTACTACTACCATTATTGACCAATAAAGTATTCAATCAATCAATCAATCAAACAGGAGTCCTTGACTTGACTGTTTCCCAGACGTGTGCATGGTGCTGGAAGTACTTGGCCACCAGCTGCTGAAGTGGATAATCAAGTCCAACTACACCGGCCTACCGCTGCCTTGTGTCAAGAGCATTGTCCGACAGGTGCACCCCACCCCATGCTGTCTTAAATCCTCTACTCTGCAATTTTCGCTGTTCAAAAGCGGGCTTTTAATGACCGGATAAGCCTCTTTTCCTGCTCCCACTTACGTGTCCATTTGGGTCCATTATAACACTGTTAAATGAACACTGGGGGTTTACTGTGCATTGACATACAGTGTAGTAACAGTAACTCAGTTTCCATTCAACACTGCAGGTTCTCCAGGGCTTAGACTACTTGCACACCAAATGCAAGATTATCCACACAGACATCAAGCCAGAGAACATCCTGTTGAGAGTGGATGAGGTTTATATCCAGGAGCAGGCAGCTGACACCAAGTTGTGGCAACTCCCAGATTCCCCTGCTCCAACTGGTCCCTCAGGTTAGCTATGCTCTAGCCTCTAGTACAGTAGCAATAACACAGCATGTATCATGTCACTTTAATATTGGTCTTCTGTATGTCTGTTGTTTAGCATGTGAAATGTGTAAATTAATTTCAACTGGTTGATGGAGGAATAGTATTTCTAAGTGAATGTTGCTCAACATAATTGAAATGTGTTAGATTTGTTTCATTGTTGTGCTTATATTTTGTTGCCTCTTTTTGACCCCTTATAAACTCTTGACTTCTTGACCTCTTACCAATGTCAGGGAACAACAGCCCAAGAGAGAAACAGGTGTGGAGCTACAACACACTGAACAAAAACGTATACGACAGTCTGATTGGCTCTGCTAATCACCATTATTTCAATAATTTTATCAAACTCTTTGTAATGTTTGGATGAACTTTTATGTTTTTTCTTCATAATTTCTATCATAATGACTTCTCTAGATGTTGCCCAACTTGCTGGGGAAGTTGACTGGGGTATTCCAGACACTGGGTGTGTGGGTAAGACAGCGTTTGTTTGACATGTCTCAATTTTAAGCATCTTGATTTTACTGTTGACTTATTAACCTAATTATTAACCTTATTACAGGAATGGTCAACGATTAACCATGGTGCATCATCATCATCATCAACATCACTATTGCTGTAATTGCACATTTGTTTTGCCTTAGTTTGTTACAAAAGGAATGACTGATGTGGACGGCCGTGCTTTAGGATGAATTTGTTGGTATTCCCTTGAGTTGCTGTTTCATGTTTGTCTTGCAGCAGTAGACTTAATTTATATGTTGTTGCATGACTGTGTCCTACAACAAAGTTTGTAGCAAGACACTCTTAACAAATGTGATATGCTAATACTGCATTCCCAAAAAACAACAGGCATGAAGTTGCAGTGAACATTCTTGGACATTTGCTAAGGATTGATTTCTACCACGTGACATCATAAAGTTTCCCATAAAACTAACTGTCAACCCTCTCATAGACGGGCAAAGCCTCCAGGATCCAGATGAACATGTTGACAAGGAAGGAGAAGAGTCGACGAAGAGGAGAGGAGGGTGTAGTTGGCAGCAATCAGAGACGCAAACATCATGTGTCATTCTCTGATGATGTTCCTGCTCCCTCTAATACCTCTAGCTCCCCCTGTTCATCTAAGCCTCCAGGGCCAGGCCATGCTGCAAGGAGGCAGTCCCTGCTGCAGGAAGATGGGCTGGGCTCAGCGCCACACATGGAACGCAGCCAACAACGCACCATCCACCCACGACCAGACCTTGGGTCTAGATCACTATTGTTACATCCGACTGCAGATATTCAACCTCCGTCCCCTCTACATGGTCAGTTTCATGTCACTTCCTGTTTTCTTTTATTCTATAATACTCAAATATTAAATCATATCTATGTATCTGCAATAGGGATTATGTGAAAAACACATGTCATTGCTCAATTTCTTTGTATCTCTGGGTGACAATGCAACATCCAGGGCCGCTTCGATGCCTCTCGGCACCCAATGCGAGATTAGTAATAAAACTTTATTTGTATAGCACCTTTCATGACATGAAATGCAGCTCAACGTGCTTTACAGAGCAATGGAGAAGGAAAGAAAAGAAAAGAAAGGCATAAACGTAAAAAATACTAGCAGTAATGCAATACAGTGAGGACATGAATAACAAATAAATTAAAAGATCAATTAAAAGCAAGAGTGTAGAAGTTGGTCTGTGCTTTAAAAATGTCTACAGAGGCTGCCTGTCGAAGGTACAGTGGGAGTTTGTTTCACGCCGTTGGCTCGTAGAAGCAAAAATCTGCTTCCCTGTATTTTTTAATTGCCATTTTTGTGAGCAGGCCAGCAGTGGAAAACCTTAGGGGGCGGTTTGGGACACATTTAGGCAGGCAGTCATGTAGGTAGGAAGGTGCGAGACCATTGAGAGCTTTATAAACAAGTAAAGGAATTTTAAGATAAATCTTAAAAACAACCGGAAGCCAGTGCAGTGAAGCTAAAACTGGAGTAATATGTTCATCTTAGTTTTAGTTAAAACTCTGGCTGCTGCATTTTGGACAAGTTGTAATCTGTCAGTCTTAGGCAGTCCAGAAAAAAGTGCATTGCAGTAATCAAGCCGAGAAAAAACAAAGGCGTGGATTAGCGTTTTTGCATCGTCCAATGACAAATAGGCCCTGCAATATTTCTAAGGTGATGTGTGTGTGTGTGACATGCCTGCCCCAAAGGCCGGGCCTGGCAGCATCGGATTTTCTTCTATCCACCAAGTGAGGTATTTGGAAGATTGTGGCGGTTAGTGAGAAGCTGTGAACTTGTGACAGGATCCTATGTCAGTTCGTTAATGCAGTTTTGTGACTCACTGCTGCATTCTTTGTTTCTGCCCTATATTTTGGTTCCTAAGCACCCGGATAAACTCCACTCTTCAGCTATGGATTTTACAAAATCATCTGCAGCAACCATGTTCGGTGGATCATCCATGTATATTTGACATGCCAAGTTCCTGCTAAAGCGATTTAACAGTTAACCACAGTGGCACTTTGGCATGTGCTAATTGGTCAACTGTCATTTTGCCATGGGAAAGTACAGCAGCTGACCAATTAGGCCCAGCTTATCACCTTCTTGATCCTTTTATCACCCCCAAGAAAGTGGATCATATCACTCCAGTTCTCAGTTCTTTATACTGTCTCCATGTCAAATAAATACTACTGGTTTATAAAGCATTGAAGCTTGATTTGCTTAGATTTAGCACAGTAGGCCTATAGAGTAATACAATAAAGCATACAAATAAATAATACAAAAAAAAAAAAAAAAAGAGGAGGATATAAGATCCCAAAAGATTGCAGTATAGAAAATATAAAATCATGATTCAGAATACTTGATAATCACATTAGAGACGAGAAGAGAATACAGAACATGATAATTAAGTGATTTGGTCAATCATTCAGAACAACCTTAAATTTGTTAATGATGTAGCTTATGCTACATCATGAACCATCCAGACATCTTTATCTGGGACAGGTCTGCTTTTTAACCCAGAATCAGAACTAAATGTGGAGAAGCAGATGTTTTTATGCATCACAAGTCTGGAACAAACTCCCAGAAAACTGTACCTCTGCTACATCTCTAAGTCCTTAAAACATAGGCGAAGACATTTCTGCACTGCCTTTGAGTGTTTCTTTTCCCAAACCATTTCTCCTGAACTGAAACTGTAATGTTATCTTCTGTTTTATTTCAACCTTTTAACAGTTAACAGGTCAGGTTGTCCAGAACCGCCGAGCCGACTGATATGCCCACTGTACAAAAGGCTCTGGCCCAAATGAGACAATTGATTGCCATGCCAACCCCCAGCCTAAGCTTGATTTGGCAAATTCCCACACCTGCCATTTTGTTAGTCAATCCACTTTTCACATTCAGTTCGCACTCTTCACAGACAAACACTCCACAGACGTTTACTTTTCTATATGGGCACAAAAGGGACACAGACGGTTACAACAGGTACTCTGACAACAGGTATAGTGGGTATTGCATTAAAGGGTGGGGCATGCATTCCCTATTTGAATCGTTCCTGTGTAGGCTGGTACCCAATGGGCACAAGTCTTATTACAAAAAAAACTTGCCTTGCCCCTCACATGGTAATTGAAGGCTGGGTATGTGATGAAAGCATGAAAAACCTCAAAGCTTAACTTTGAGGGCAATATATTTAGGGGCGTTATGTTAAGTAGATGTTTACTAATATGATGCTTTTTGTACATTGTAGGCACAAGAGACTTGGGTGGACAAGTGGACCTACTGAATCCTCAGGATGCAGATCACATCTTCATAAAGATCGCTGACCTGGGAAATGCCTGCTGGGTGGTGAGTGACCGTTTAGTATCTAAACATATCAATTCAATACTGCAGTACAATTATATTACAGGTTATCGTGATTAAATATTGCATTAAAGCACACTTAACAACACATTGAATAAACACACACACCACTGGCTTTAGCTGACTTTATAGCTTTGCACTGTTATTATTACTGCTGCACCCGGGACGATTCACTGCCAGATTGCAGTTCTCTGCATGGACAAGCCCTAGCCACAATTTCCTACAATAGATTTTTTTCTAATATATAGAGTTGCAACAAAAGCCCATACAGCCCAGGGCGAGGGGAGTATTGGATACAAAGGGTAATAACTGATATCAGACCTAGATCTGATAACAATTATTAGCCCTAGCTCTGGTATGGCAGTAATGTGGGTGCAGGATGAGCATTTCAAGTAGGCCACATTGAAAACACTATTTTCTCATTTTGCATAGCCCTTGTGACTAAATAAAGATATATGTTAAAAACAAATTATGTGATAAACATAAAATAAACAGACTTGGGCATTCACTCTTGACCAGGTGAATATATAAACGTTATATGTTTTGTGGTAGAATTCCCATTTTAAGTCATTTCCCATTTTGGGACTTGTGGATGTTGCAATTGATGCTGTTGTGAAGCATTGGTTGCTGTTCTCCTATAGCACAAGCATTTTACTGAAGACATCCAGACTTGTCAGTACCGCTCTGTGGAGGTCCTTATTGGTGCTGACTATGGCACACCTGCTGACATCTGGAGCACTGCCTGTATGGTAAGGAGGAGCATGCTGCTAGTACTAGTTCATTGACAAATGGACATGTGCATTTGTGCAATGTTGTCCTTAATGGGCGCAGGGGTAAAGTTCCTGCCCGCTACTGCGGAGACTAGGTTAGGATTAGATTATTAGAGGGTTAGAATTCTCTGGCTTGGCTGAGCATCCATAAGAATACAATTGACGATCTCTCTCTCTCTCGATGCACTACCTACTCCTAGTCTCAGGTTGGCCCGGTTTGCCTGTTCATTGGGGAGCTGAACTGGGTTAGGTTAGACTAGTGTGTTCCTTTGCATGTGTTAGGTCTTCCCAGTGAACATCCTCCCTGTCACAATCTCGTATATCAAAAGATATACGCGTTCCAGAGATCGTACCGCAGTTACATTTTCAGATCCGCGGAACGCAGTGAATCAGGCTGGAACCCAGGCTACTTGTTTACATCCTCCCTGCGGATCGGGAGCGACAGCAACGCCCATAGTCTGAACGGCATAAAACCCATACTCTGAACGCCGCAACGTGAAGCTCTGAGCAGAGGCTGCGGCATACAAACTGATTATAGATGTTCACAAACGAGAGTTTGCTGCAGCTGGCAATTATGAGTCTGACTGAGTCATTTTGGTTTATTTTTTGTAGGCCTTTGAGCTAGCCACAGGGGAGTATCTATTTGACCCCCAATCGGGGGACAACTTCTCCAGAGAGGAAGGTTTGTAAATTATGTTTCCTACTTTTCCTAATTTGTTGTTCTCCTCCCTCTCTAACTGAACTAAATGTACATATCTCTTGATCTGTGTCTCACCAGATCACATTGCCCACATTATTGAGCTGCTGGGAGCCCTTCCAGCCCAATTTGCACTCTCAGCAAGAAATTCCAAATTATATTTCAACCGTAAAGGTAAAGTGCACTTTCCTTCCTCATTCCTCACAGCTCTTTGATGGCTCTGAACAATTTTAATTCATGAATCAGTTTACCTAACGTTTGATAGCATCAGCTTATCGTACTGTATCTGCTTATGACTTTCTTCAGGACAATTGCGGCACATCGCAAAGCTAAAGCCATGGAGTTTGTGTGAGATTCTGCTGGATAAGTACGAGTGGCCACGCGAACAGGCTGTCCAGTTTAGCTCTTTCCTCCAGACAATGCTGGAGCTACTACCAGGGAAGCGAGCTACAGCGGCCCAGTGCCTGAAGCATCCCTGGATCACATCCTAGACCTAGACAGACAAGACTCTCTAGAGCTGCTTAGTCCTCAGTCGAACATGTCGCAGCTGACAAAAGTGGGCATGGTAAAATCCTCAGTGCTCATTTCGAAACTTTTAGTTAAGAGGATTTTACTGTGTGGCTTGATGTTGGATTTGAGATTAATTCAGATGGCGACTTTGTGTACATATTTCTTTTTAATTTGATTCATGCAAGTAAGACACTAAACATTATGTAATTTCTCCTACTTAAGTTGTTTGTTCTTGAGATATTCTAATGCAGTCAGTCTCGCGTTGAAGCACGCCAATGACCAAAAACAAAGGTAAACATTATTGGAACACGTCCATTGACAATGTCACAAGTACTTATTTCTTGAGTCTCAATAAATGAACATGTGATTTCTTTTTTTTTTAGTGCCTTCATCCTTTAACATTTGTGAAAAGGGTAGAGACCAGGGTTTGAGAAGGTTGCGGCATTGTACCTCTAAAGTGTCTAGTAATTGGATTGGATTGAAAGGGGGTTAACAAGATAATCTAATCACAACACTAGATAAGCCTAACTGTTATGCAGACAGTAATCTTATTTCAGATACATTTTAGAAACAAAACAAATTTGAAAACGAACAGTGTAGGAGATCATGATCTGAACAAATTTGTAATGACTGCAACATGTAACAGTGTCAAAAATAGCAGTACATAGCTGCAGGTCGGTGAAGTTGAATAACCCAGTAGGAAAAAAAGCCAAAATACAAGCGCCCAAACCAAAGTCTAGGCAAAATGTACTCCCGCCTACTTTGCAGTTTGCAGCCCCTTGTGATTTAACTTAAGAGTGTGTGTGTGTGTGTGTGTGTGTGTGTGTGTGTGTGTGTGTGTGTGTGTGTGTGTGTGTGTGTGTGTGTGTGTGTGTGTGTGTGTGTGTGTGTGTGTGTGTGTGTGTGTGTGTGTGTGTGTGTGTGTGTGTGTGTGTGTGTGTGTGTGTGTGTGTGTGTGTGTGTGTGTGTGTGTGTGTGTGTGTGTGTGTGTGTGTGTGTGTGTGTGTGTGTGTGTGTGTGTGTGTGTGTGTGTGTGTGTGTGTGTGTGCTTATAACATTTGCACAAGCATGTGCTAGTGACTGTTCATATGTTTTTGTGTGGACAAGTGTGTATGTCAGTATGAGCTTGCAGAGAGAGTGTGTGTGTGCTTATAAAATTTGCACAAGCATGTGCTAGTGACTGTTCATATGTTTTTGTGTGGACTGTGGACAAGTGTGTATGTCAGTATGAGCTTGCAGAGAGAGTGTGTGTGTGTGTGTGTGTGTGTGTGTGTGTGCTTATAAAATTTGCACAAGCATGTGCTAGTTACTGTTCATATGTTTTTGTTTGGACAAGTGTGTATGTCAGTATGAGCTTGCAGAGAGAGAGTGTGCGCGTGAGAGATTTGGTGTCTTTTGAAGGTGTGCAATGTATCTTGATCACTTGTTCACCAGTCAGATCTGGTTTGTTACGCATTCCTTTCATGCTCATATTAAATCAGCAGTGCAGACAGAGAGAGAGAGAGAGAGCTAGAGGGGGAGGGAGGAGGAGTCTGTGCCATGCAAATAGGAGCATATGTTGTGTTAGAAACTCTCAGTGCTTGTAGTTGGGGAAACGGCTACCAGCAACACGAGGAGGGTGTGAACAGGACAGAGACCGCCACCTCCCTATACATGTAAGCCCTGTCTTATATTTCCATGTGAAAACGTTAACAACTTGAGTATTGACAACATGGTCTCGTGTTGGTAATGTGGTAAAGGCTTTTCACTAACTTTCAGTTCAGTATCATTAAGAAAATTTGGTTCTGTGAAATGCACAAGCCTGTAATTTGTATGCTAAGTATTTCATATTTTCCACACGTGACTAGTCGAGTAAGCATTATCCAATCTCACATCACCCGTAGGCTACCACACAACCTCACCCTATGGGGATACTTTCAAACCATACAATGCTACCATGCTAACATATGCTCTATATCATTCCCACCTATTTATATGTTTGCTTGCCTATTACTGTGATGATGTGGATTGTGGTCACAATTCGATGCACATCATGTGACATCAAGTAAGCAATCATGCAAACTTCTAATATATCTATATTTCTATCATGATCATGAAGAAGTATGAGGCATGAAGTTGGCATAATGGTACTTCTCTTTAGAATATGTACACATACAGTCCCCTGTGTGAGGAGATGGTTCCCCTGGAGCATTTTGGGGGTTCAGTGCCTTGCTCAAGGGCATTTAGTCAGACATGGTGGGTACAGTAGATTCCACTCTTCAGCAACCAGTTCATAACTGAAATACACCCTCCTGTCAGTCCTGGGGATTGAACCATTGGGTTACATGGCCAGGCTGGTCATGTAACTGAAAGAGGCTCTTTACCTTGGTTCTTGGCCACCCTGCCTCCCCTTTCTTTATGATGAAGGGTTAAGAGAATGCAGTTATGGAATTTGTAAATATGACTCTTTAGTTTACCAACCACAGTTATGTTAGGAGCTTAATTTGAACAAACTTCATAAAGAAGGTGGTCTTTGTCACAAGTGATGTCTCTATTTCCTGTAGAGACGAAAGCATTGCCACTGGCTTTTACCACATATCCCCCTCAGGCAGTCCATGCCATGCAACTCAAAGTCCAGACCTCAGAGTACCTCAGTAACTTGGTCATTTGCAGTTGTATTATCAGAGATAATGATCCATGTCCTGCTCTCTTCTGCGATCCCACCATTGACTGTAAGCTTCTTCCCACAAGAGAATTTAAGAGTTTATTCCTCTTTAATTTCTCACTTTTCCCTTTTGTTGCCCCCTCCCTCCTTTCAAACCATGCATGCTAAATTCAAAAAAAAAATCTCATTGTGGCAGTTTATTGAAATCTGCTGATAACAATCTGCTGTTTTTCTACAATTCGTTTTATTTCTAGCTGACAAATGGCATTCTGTTGCAGGTTGATATGATGTGATATTGATGAGTTTGCGGTTGGGGTGTGTGTGTGGTTTGAAGCTTTGAGTATTCTGTCAGTGAATGATAATTACCAGGAGAGCACTATGAGTGTCATGCTGCATAGTAAACACCCATCTCATTATCTCTGCACAAAAGGAGCAATGAATGTAGCAATGGAGCTGCTCTCTCTTTATGTAGATTTCTTTGTCGCTGTTTCTATTTTGTACATCTTGGAAGAAAATGACAGTGTACATCTGTATCTATGTTCATGTCCTAATGAATGGTGGCTGTTTACTCTGTCCTGTATGCTCTGTCTAGGATGTTGCTGACTCTTCTTTATAGCTGTACCGGAGGGGCGGTCGTGCTGTATGCCCTCTACCGCTGGGTGATTCCCACCGCTGTACAGTATCATGCAGGATTAGCACTCATGTGGCACGATGTCATCGTCGAACGAGTGCTGGACACTGTGACCCGAACGACGCGTCCACAGGTGGGTTTTGAAAATACTTACTTAAAAAAAAAAAAAACCCCACACAATTCAAGAAGCGCACACCTTAAACTTCGAGGGTCAGACACTAGGAAAACACCAATGGCATTAGTAGTTAGTTACTGCAATGGCATTAATGCAAAATATACATTTAATTATGGAAAGGGCAGTTGATGAAACACGGCACATTAGCCAGCCAGATCTGCCATTGAAAAAATAAATCACACCCTGTGAACTGAGCGGTGCAGGCTGCCTGTGTGTGTGTGTGTGTGTGTGTGTGTGTGTGTGTGTGTGTGTGTGTGTGTGTGTGTGTGTGTGTGTGTGTGTGTGTGTGTGTGTGTGTGTGTGTGTGTGTGTGTGTGTGTGTGTGTGTGTGTGTGTGTGTGTGTGTGTGTGTGTGTGTGTGTGTGTGTGTGTGTGTGTGTGTGTGTGTGTGTGTGTGTGTGTGTGTGTGTGTGTGTGTGTGTGTGTGTGTGTGTGTGTGTGTGTGTGTGTGTGTGTGTGTGTGTGTGTGTGTGTACTGTATGTGTGTGTGTGTCAATAGGTCGTACTCAAACATCAGGGTCAATAGGTCGTACTCAAACATCAGGATAAATAGGTTGTACTCAAACATCAGGATAAATAGGTTGTACTCTGTAAACAGCAGGGTCAATAGGTCGTAGTCTAAACAGACATAGGGACAGATAGACATAGGGACACACAGCCCTTTAATGAAAACAATTGGCTCCCAGTAGGCCTACCTTCCTAGTGCAGATTAATCATGTTATGGTATTTATTGGCTTGTTTGGGCTTTGCCAGACTTCAAAAACGGCTAGTGCTGAACATTCAGTAAGATGAAATCTTCAGTGTTCATTTAAAGCTGTGAGAATGTAAAAACTGAGCCAAATGGGTGGTCTATTTACAGTATGTCCGTTTTTACAATGAGAATTCATGTAACATTGTGGATTTACCTTTGTATACCCTTTGCTGTTCATAGTTACAGTATGTAACATGAGACATACAAATTGTGTTGAGCATACTGGTGGGCCTTAACAGAAGCAAACGTGTCTGCATAATCCGCAGATAGTGTTTCACCAATGCAGTAATATGAGTCCATACACATGGAACAAGCTTAAATGGTGTAGTGGCTGCAGACTGTAAATCACACCATTTTAAAAGGATGATTGTGGGTCTGATTGCTGAGGTGATATCAGCCAATAATTTGATGACCACTGCTGGTCATCGACTTATTGGCTTAGATGTCTTCATCTAATTATTGGGTTAAAAGTCTCCATGGGATGAGCTGCCGAACTGCCGAAGATTTTGGCAACCTATTTTCCTGATACAATATAAGAGACAATATTTTCTTCATTGAGAAATTAAACATTTTGTGTAGTTAATTATAATCAGAATTTGATTTACTACGTAATCATATGTTTCTTTGTCCATTTTAGAATTCTGCGTAATTTAATTTTGAAAGAAGAATGCTGCCATGGATGCTTCAAATTAGCTCTGTAAGCTATCACAAGACCAGTTCACAGAGGGAACCAGATGGAAAACATTTTACTTACATTTGGTGAACACTTTCATTATTGTGAGTTGGTAAAGTTAGTTAGTCCCTAAATCCAGCTGGTTCCAAACAACGTTTCTTGAAAACTACTGGTGGGATTCTCACGAAATCTTCTGTGCAGCGTCATGAAGCTCAGGATGAACCCTAGTGATTATGGTGACACTGTGGCCTTTGTTTTAGTGCCTTAGCAGGCCAAAACCTCAAAATGGGCAGAATGCTCAGCATGGATGAACCCTACAAATTCCACCAAACCGCACACAATATTCTTAGGGGTGGATTGCCATGAAACTTGCTGAGTGCATTCAAGCTCCCTGAAGGAACTATTTGGATGACCCCCTGACCATTCTTCTTGTGTGGCCCTCAGGCCAAATCAACTTTCAAGTTTTCACCCAAGATATTGCATATTTGAATAGGCTTGCTGGATAAAACCTATAGATTTTGGTGGCCTTTTCTTCTAGCTCCACCCTGCAAGAAGTCTCTCTTTTGGAGACTTCTGCCAGGTGCAAAGCAGCACGGGATGCAGTTTCCACTGACGCAGTTGTCGTTTTTAGACTCAGCGTCCACGTTTTTCCATCTTCTTTCCATGGAGCTTTTGTTTCCACCATGTCTACTGGCATCATTATATCATACTATTATTGGTATTCACATGTTGGAATGCAATTTTTCTCAGCAGTTTGTGTCTCCTCCAACTTGCTAAATAGTCATTTAATTAACCACACACTATGATGAGGGCGCAGCTGCTTTTTAAAGGAAATGGGAGCCACACTCCTGGTTTATTTAATGTAACACCCAAAACACACCCATGAGTAATTCAGAGTCTACTGTAAATACAACCCCTTTACACCGGCCGACCTTTAGCACCCAGATGCATGGTAGATCATCTAAATAAGGCACAGTCTTGTTTGTCTATAGATACATACACACAGTGAATATCGCTAATATTTGTTGCTGTTCACTACCATCTAATTTCTTGAATGTGCAAAAAGCCAAAAATACTATTTCTACTAGTAAAAGTAAAGAATTCTGGTACATAGGTTCATAGGGCACACTACCCCTACACACTTTGTATAAAAAACGACACCATTCTTTCCACATGTGCTTCATTCAGAGGATCCTGCGTGCAGTACAGAAGAATGCCACTAGAGGTGACCCTCGGAGTGTGGTAAATACCATTGACCATTACTGCAAACATACAGAATGGGCCATGAACGTGGGGGATGAGAAAGGTATTGATGTTTACTATTTGATTTGCCTCTAAAGTTTTTTTTCCTCTGTCATTTTCATGTTTTAATGTCTTCACCCTTAATTGTTTTGTGTGTGTTGTTTGGCACAGGGTCCATTCTAGACTCTGTGGTGTGCGAGGTGGCTCCTAACACAGTGTTGGAACTGGGAACCTATTGTGGCTACTCGACAGTTCGTATAGCCAGCCAGCTTCCCCCTGGTGCCAGGCTGTTGACTCTTGAATTTAACCCTAACTACGCTGCTGTTGCTCGTCAAATCATTGCTTGGGCAGGACTGGAGGAAAGGGTAAAATAAGCTGATGTGGCCTACGTTACTAAATCAATTGTGAATTAAGTTAAAGTATAGGCTACTGCCTACAGCTTATACTGTAATGCATTTGCAATGCAGAGAGAGGTGGGGAGTGAGTAAAATGACTTGGACACAATTTTAAAAATGTGAAACTTTACTATCAATACAATTATTTGAAAACTTTCAGAACAGAAATAGCTTGCGTGCACACTGAATAGTCTACATGTCTTCATATTCCATAGACTGTATTTGACTTTCAACGTTGACTTTATAATACCACTGTTTTAAAGTAAACCTACCAATTTGTTTACACTACAGGTCCATTTAATTGAAGGGTCATCTGGAGATTGGATCCCTAGGATGAAAGAACACTTTGGAGTCAACACGTTTGACTTGGTGTTCATCGATCACTGGAAGGATCGCTACCTTCCTGACACGAAATTGCTGGAGGCAAGTCTAAAAGCTTATATTATATTGAAATCTTCACTTTTCACCCACATACATTTTGTAACACCAACTTTCCATTACCCCAGGAGTCTGGTCTACTCAGGGAGGGTAGTGTGCTATTGGCAGACAACGTCATTTGCCCAGGAACACCTGACTATCTGGAGTACATCCGAGGATCCCCACGCTATGAAAGCCACTACTTCAAAGCTCACCTGGAGTACACCAAAGTAGAGGATGGCTTGGAGAAGTCTGTTTTCTTAGGGTAGCTAAATAAATATTGTCACTCCTCAGTTTATGACAACTCAACTGCATTTTCTGTCTTGTTAAACTGGGTAATATAGACCAATTTGGATGGGGAAAACTCCCCTTTTTGCATTTGTATAAAGCATAACCCAGACAATAAAAACATGTTTTGAAAAAGAAAATCGTGTTGTGTGTGTGTGCTTTATTTACAAGGGGGGATATATATATATATATATATATATATACACACTGTATATATTAGGGTTGTCCCGATCCGATCCCGTGATCAGAAATCGGGGCAGATCACGTCATTTTCAAATGATCAGAATCAGATCGGGAGCAAATATGGGTAATATAGACCAATTTGGATGGGGAAAACTCCCCTTTTTCATTTTCAAATGATCAGAATCAGATCGGGAGCAAAAAAACGTGATCGGGACATCCATAGTATCAATATTATATCCATTATCAATATTAGACTGGATATTGTCTGTGATTTTTGGATATTGTACTATTGTGATATGGCATGGCATATAAATATTGGATCGGGAAAAATCGGTATCTGCAGATACTCAAAATAAAATATAATGATCTGAATCGGATCGGGAGCAAAAAAACGTGATCAGGACATCCCTTACACAACATCCACTTACAAAACAGTTGGATATCTACTGAACATAGAGAACACAAATGTATCCACTAAAACCAAGGCATTCTGTAAGAACAGAAGATGGAAGACACTAAAGCGTAGATTTAAGCCCACTTGTTCTCAGCCATAAAGGTCTTCTTGGGGCAAAAATGATTCTTATCTAAAAACAAGTAGCTTATTTTGTGGGATTTATGTGTCATAGAATGTCAGATTATTAAAATATTTAACAAACAGAATGACTGCACGCAAAGGATTTAGATGTATCAATACAATAGCTTTGTAATGTGAATTCTGTTTTTGTAAAAATAAAATAAAAAAATCACTTGCATGAATCTTCATGATTTAAGGCAAGAAGTCAGTACTTATGCAAATTATGTAATACTATATTCACCAATTTAACTGTATATGTTTGTATTATTGACACTAATTTATATTGGTCTATATATGTCTGCTATCACTTCAATTGAAGGAGCTGTGATGTTATTTCTACTTTCATCCAGTGGGTGTCAGTAGCAGATTGATTTGAACATATTCATATTCATATTGATAAATGTGTTGACTTCTTTTATCCAATTAATAAATGTTAAAATTCTCAAATCCAGAGTTAGATGAACACATGGTATTTTGTAGTGCATGTACACACATTTCTGAATAATTGGCTGACTGAGCCATTTTTATATATAGGCCTACTGTACTGAAACATTTCTGCTGCTCTGATAGTGTGTACAACAACCTTAACGTGTGTGTGTGTGTGGTGTGTGTGTGTGTGTGTGTGTGTCAAATCAAATCACTGCTCATCTAATCTGTGTATGGGGGGGGGGGGGGTCTGTGACTCTGTGTTTGATGTCACTGTATGAGAAAAATATGGGCTAGTCCACCTAGAGCTTTCTTCACAGACGGCCACATGATAATCCCAATCTGTGGCCATTAGTGCACTGAGAGAGAGCGAGAGAGGTTCCACTAGACAGAGAGAGGGAGTGAGTGAGGGAGCTTTTAAGGGATTTGGCAGCGATTTGTAGAATCTCACTGCTATAATGTTGTGCTTTTCTTCCACTTGTCCGTGATTCTGCCATGATGCTATACCTCAGCATTTTAATTTTGTTTTTATGAACTAAACTTAACCAAAAATGTTTTAATAACATTTTCATACTTTTTAGACAATTTCACTTTTTTTGAGAGCCCATAGCCGCCCTGACATGACAGAGGACTTACTGTTCCAAAGGAGAGGAGAGCAATGCCTCTAAATGGGTTCAACTATTGGACTGTGGATAAAGGCCTGTATCAGAGTGAGTGCTCATCACATGGATGAAATCGGGACCAGTAAGTGTGGGACGGGAAGGTAAGAAATTTGTTTTATCTCTACCAGGAAACACTACAAAAATGTATTATCTTACACAGTAAGAGTTTTAATCCCCCCCCCCCCCTCACCCACCCACCCACCCACACACACACACACACACACACAGACACATATGGTATATCATTTACTAATACTGCTTGGGGTTTGACTAATTCGGTCTTTCCAAACATTATTTAATCTCTGCAAAACCAGGGAATATTAGACTGTAATGAGCTGGATTGTTACTCTTAATTATGGGTATAACCATTACTATATTTGTAGCTGATATATGTCTCATCACTTGATGTCTGCTTTGAAATATTTATTCTGTGTCATCCTGCATGCTGTGTGAAATATTCTCTTTTATTAGCCTCAGCTGGACAGCTCTAGTTAATATTTAATATTTGTGTTTTTGTCTCTTTTATATTTATTTCATGTTACATTTTCTGGTGCGCCAAAATGTATTCCACATTTGCACTTCTGTCTAATAACTTCTAAAGGGTAGAAAATGTTTTACAAATATAGAAACAATCTTTAATAAGAAATCATGTTAAAGAGTGCACTGGTGATTTGATGCACTCTGTCATCACATCATTTATTGATTTGTATAATTCATAATTAATTATATTAATTAAACTAAATTAGCTAAATTATTAAAGCAGCACTATGTAACTTTCCTCTTCTAACCCAGTGTTGAACCTGGTTTCCTGCTTAAGCGCTGACATTATTACCATTGCGCTAAAAGATGTAAAATATCTAAATGTCTCAATAGAAAAGCAGGGAGACAAAATGCAACCACCCCAAATTGTATAAGTTATATAGTTTTATTAACATGCTCTTATGATACAGGTTGGACACAATACATTTTATTCATAAAACGTGAAATAGTGAGGCTTTAACTAAATACTTATTCCATGTATAATGAAATGTATTTACATAATATGTGATTGTCCCTAGGGGTCCAAGGTAAATAAGGGGGAAGCCTGGTGCTGTAATGCAGTTACCTCTGGTGAATATTGCCATGAAAACCCTACGGACCCAGTTGCCCATGCCGTGCTGTCGACATGGTGCAATGTTTCACTTGAAGACGTGGCTTTGGGTTCTGTGGACGCTGCTCCTTGGTCTAGATAGCTCAACTGCTAGCCAGGGCACCCAGCCTCACTCCATCAAGATCGAGGGAGACATCATAGTGGGCGGCCTGTTCCCTGTGCACTCTCGGGGGCCGGCTGGTGTGCCCTGTGGAGAGATCAAGAGGGAGAAGGGAGTTCACCGTATGGAGGCCATGCTGTATGCCCTGGACCAGATCAACAGTGACCCTGACCTGTTGCCCAATATTACTCTGGGCGCCCGCATCCTGGACACCTGCTCTAGAGATACCTATGCCCTGGAGCAGTCTCTCACATTTGTCCAGGCCCTCATCCAGAAGGATAACTCTGATGTACGCTGCTCCAATGGAGAGCCCCCCATCATCCCCAAACCAGAGAGGGTGGTTGGGGTCATTGGGGCGTCTGGCAGCTCTGTGTCCATCATGGTGGCCAATGTCCTCCGACTATTTGCGGTGAGAAATTTGTTACACGCACTCACCACGCACGCACGCACGCGCACACACACACACACACACACACACACACACACACACACACACACACACACACACACACACACACACACACACACACACACACACACACACACACACACACACACACACACACAAGTACCAGATGTGTTTGGACACATGCATAAACAATTCTACATGTTCCACAGAATGTGAGGACAAAGTTGTGTTGTGCAAGGTTGAAAGTGTTCATTAAATGTCATTGTGACCAGCGATCAAACGTGATAATCACTGGTCACATTGACAATAAATCACCAGACATTAGACATCCTTGTGGTTTGATGATGCCTTTGCTTGCGAGCTGCCCTGCTCTCCTATCATTCACCTCTCTTAACCATATGAATCCTGGTATCCTTATTCTGGGCATGTCATAATAGGTGAATATTTGGCAAAAATAGGTAAACAATTGGCAATCTACGAGCTCACTATGCATTGCAACACGTTATGAGCTTGTAAATCGGCTATTTCATATAGGATTCATATAGAAAGGTATGGCCAAGGAACTACACACCACAGTCCTGCTAACCTCCACTGTAGACAACCACATACATACAATACATGCATATATATGCCAATATTGGCTTCAAATGTACGTACAGTATACTGCTTGTGCTTTAGATTTACACATAATGGACAATTACAAATAAGAGGAAAGTACCTCTACAGTTATTTAGCATAACAAAATATACACTTTGTCAGCAACACTTCAGTTATGTTGATGGATGTTGATACTGTTGATAATGGACTCACAATCCGTAACAACATCCATCATGCATTCAGTATTCTGTTGGAGAGATCAGAGATGATTGACCTGTGATAATTGATTGCACAGCTTATTCAGTGATAGGACACTGAATCTGTGTAAATCCCGCATAATGTCATGTTCTCACTGCATGAATTAGCAACATGGCCCCATAGTGTTTCTGGTTGAAAAATGAATGGTCCAAAGTGGGTTGAACTGGTCATCCCCCTTTCCTACGTTCCAGGGCTGTAGTTGTTGCAATATTCTTTATGGTGTGGATATTAGTTGAGAAGGAGGTGGCTTACACATGGGGCAGATGTTAACTACAGAATTAGAGTTACCATCCTCCATTAAGCCCCTCTCAGCAGCTCAGGACCCAGGGCTGAAAATAGAGCATCAGAGCAGAGGAATGACATCGGTTTGAGGATATCAGTAACTTGTAGGCTAGCTGGTGTGAGGCAGATTTATACTAAATGGTAGGGTCCATATGTGCTACTCCGGACTGTGGATGATTCTAGAATGGCAATTCCTCAACCTCCTATTGACCTTGTGCAGAGCATCTGCATCTGACTCCGACTTGAACTAGTTATGTCTGAGTCAGAGTTCATATCTCAAACATGAGTAGCATAAAAAATAATCTGGCACTGGCAACTTTTGGTGTGACAGGAGATTTTAAATAAATGTTCTAAATATCACCATTCACACACTGCTGTTTGTCATTGTAAACAAATATGCAACGGTAACAACTTAAGATTGGATGAATTACTCTAACAACCAGTTAGTAATTTAGTCAATGTTGACTTTAATGTGGATCACTGCTACTAGAGAGCACAAACTCAATTTACTGCAGCCACACGCCCACACCTTCAAAATGATCAGTCTACTGTTCATTATTATTGAATTATAATTTAGAGAATTTGGAAAATAATAATTTGAAAATGTGCAGCTTTGATTGTATTCAACTGCACAGCGTACATATGCCCAGTTTGTTTTCAACAAGCTTTCATAACGAAATTGTATTCTCCCACAATGCCATACTCGGATATGTTTTAATTGTATAGAGTAAAATAGCACATCAAGCACCACACGCTGATGGCTTTGTTCTTCTTGTGCCAGGAAACTGTGCATGATGGCCCCTGCTGCTGCTATATTCATTCATCTTTCATTAGTCCAGATTTAATGACTGGAACCCTCAAAACACTGGGATCTTTAATTATGTAATTTTGGCATGACAGTGTATGATATTGTTTGACGGGTTAAAGCAGTAGTAGAAGTAACTTTTTCTTTTGACTGAATAATGTAATTTTATACAGATAGTCCACTCTATCGTAGAGTATGTTCATACAATATAACTTATACAGATAGTCCACTCTATCGTAGAGTATGTTCATACAATATAACTTATACAGATAGTCCACTCTATCGTAGAGTATGTTCATACAATATAACTTATACAGATAGTCCACTCTATCGTAGAGTATGTTCATTATACAGATAGTCCACTCTATCGTAGAGTATGTTCATTATACAGATAGTCCACTCTATCGTAGAGTATGTTCATTATACAGATAGCCCACTCTATCGTAGAGTATGTTCATTATACAGATAGTCCACTCTATCGTAGAGTATGTTCATTATACAGATAGTCCACTCTATCGTAGAGTATGTTCATACAATATAACTTATACAGATAGTCCACTCTATCGTAGAGTATGTTCATTATACAGATAGTCCACTCCATCGTAGAGTATGTTCATTATACAGATAGTCCACTCTATCGTAGAGTATGTTCATTATACAGATAGTCCACTCTATCGTAGAGTATCTTCATACAATATAACTTATACAGATAGTCCACTCTATCGTAGAGTATGTTCATTATACAGATAGTCCACTCTATCGTAGAGTGTTCATTATACAGATAGTCCACTCTATCGTAGAGTATGTTCATTATACAGATAGTCCACTCTATCGTAGAGTATGTTCATTATACAGATAGTCCACTCTATCGTAGAGTATGTTCATTATACAGATAGTCCACTCTATCGTAGAGTATGTTCATACAATATAACTTATACAATTCGGGTGGTTGTATTTTGTCTCCCTGCTCTTATATTGAGACATTTAGGCCCTAGTTACACTGGCAGCCAAATCCAGCCTGAATCAGATCTGTGCCACATCCAGATTGGAATCTGATTTGTTTAAATGAGTCATGTGACCATTTAAACCAATCGGATTTCAATCTTGATGTGGCAGTGGCACAGATCTGATTCAGGCTAGATTTGTCTGCCAGTGTAAATGGGGCCTTAGATTGTGTCAAAGGTCATGTTACAGATTAGGATCTGACACACATTTTGACCTGATGGTAAAGATTCTATTTATCCCCTGAGCAAAAAGGCAGGCTCTATTAGCTCAATAGCACTAGCGTAGGAAACCAGGTTCAAATCCGGGGTAGAAGAGGAAAGTTACATAGTGCATCTTTGTCTCCACCAGGCCGAAGGCATGGGGAGAGAGTATGTTTTGCACTCCGTCCGTGTGTCCGTGTGTCCGTGTCCGTCCGTCTGTTACCAGCTAATCTCTGGCACCGTTAACTCGGTCGATGCCAGATTTTGCACACACACTCCCTTGATGCCAACGATGAACCTCTGACCCAAGTTTTCCAGAACGGCCTGTTATAGCGCCACCAGGAGGCCGACCTTCGAAAAACACATTTTTTTATATTACTCATCCAGATTATGTCCAAAAATCCCGCAAATCGTTACACACTATCTCTATAGTCATGTGTTCACGCTGGATCTGTCCGATATTTCATATTCCATCCTAATTGGCTAACATTGGCTTTCAAAGTTTGCAGGATTGGCCTGTTTTGAACAAAAAGCCTCAAATCATGAACGCAGCATGCAATTTACGTGAAATCTTTCACGGACTTTCCTACTAGGCTGAGGAATATATCCCACCCTTTTCACATTGGCCTGTTATAGCGCCACCAACAGGTGTATTTTTGCAAAACACATTTTTGGAACAAAATGCCTCAAATCATCCAATTGCCATCCAAGGCGTAAGAAGAAATGGCACCCTTTTCACATTGGCCTATTATAGTGCCACCAGGAGGCCACTACCTGACCTGCCCTGGTGGAGACCTGTGCACTGAGGGGCACTTTATCTAGTTAACTATGTGGTGATGAGCACAATAAGCTAAGGCTTCAGCCTATACATTTTTTGGTTGACTGTATTAATCTGTTTTTCCTCTTTTAATGACCAAAATAAATAAAATAATAATAATAATAATAATGAGTTTACTGTTGATTTTATTAGATTTATATTAGGAATTTAAAGCAAAACAGTTAAAACAAGATATTTCATAGCATAAAATCCCAGAGGATAGCATTAAAAGTTACTGAAATGAACTGGGAATAAACAACTACTTAAAACTATTTAGTGCCACTTGCACAAAACTCCCTCCCTTAAAAGTGAACCATCAACACTCCCCCAAAGTGTTGTTTTATTTTTAATGAACAAAATAAGTTTGTCAATTTTTCTTTTGTTTGGCATTGTTTGATATAAGGAGATACTGTACTAGACTGTGACATAATGCTTGCTCTTGGGTTGCAATTTTGTTTGCTTTGTTTGACAGTTCATATAATCTAGGCTCTAGGGCAGTGTTTTCCAAACAATGGGCCACAGAACCATTTGTATGGGTCGCAAGTAAAACATTTAAATAAAATCGTATATAAAAAAGATATAATTATTATTTCAAAACATTTTCAATTATTATTTTTCAAAAATAAAACATTCAAAATAATATATAGTTAAACTATATGAAATAGTGAAAATAGCAGATCTAGCTTGTTGATTTCTAAAGATAAATGAGAAAAGCTGCTATCTCATCTGTAGGATTCATTTTGGGAGGATGTGTTGTCTTGTCACGATTGTGTCTGCATTCGGTACATTTGAATGGTGTGATGACTCTGCTTGACATAGTTGACGTCATTACTCTTTAAATGTATGTGTTTCACAATGAGGGAGGGCCATCTGACATGGACTTTCCTCGATACTAGAACATCATATGGTTCATAATGTGTAGGCCAGCCGCGACATTTGAGCTCGACAGGACAGGGTTAACGCAGAGAGGAAAAATTAAGCTGCACGTGGCCATCAGAATTAAATATATTGTATGGCTTACAGCTGAGAAATGCTAACCTTTCTCTAGTCTCCTGATCTCTATTTCTCTCCCACTGTGCTTAACGTAATTTGACTAAAAACCCCATAATCCTTCCAGATAATCTGCGAAATGGTTCTCTCGTTGCTCTCTCCTTCTCTCCTTCTCCCACAACCCCTTGTGTCTACCTTTCTCTCCTCCTCTCTAGAGGACCCACCGTTAAGCCACGAGTCCTGGCATTAACAGGGTCAGGGTTGAGCCTGTCGACATAAACTGTGTCATTAAGGAAGTAACGCACCACTAAATTAATCTTCTCATCCATTTTTTTAAACAAATGCTTTTACAGCAGAGGCCTGTACCATCTGTATTTCACTATGATGTTGGCTGTATCCTCAGTACAAACCAGCTCGGGAAAGAATCAGATCACACTGCAAAGTTGCCCCAATCCTGTGTGGATTATACAGAACACTGAGAACAGTGGTCATGCAAGAGATGAACATTCCCTCATGATAGTGCAGTTTTTTTTTCATCTATTAATGTCTGACAACTTGTCATCTAAAAGGTATTATGTGTGAGCATTATGTTAACACGCTGTTTCTTTGTCTCTAGACAATGCGATGAATAAATGGAGCCTGGTCAGTGCCGGATTTATATGAGGCCCCTGGGCTAGAGTAATGTTTTAGGCCCCGGGCCCTTATGGCCATGCGACACGAAAATGTCAGTACTAAACACAAATCTCACTTGAATTGGATTGCAATACAGCCCACCCTAGCCCAGTGGTAAATCCGGCCCTGAGCCTGGTGCTGCATGTTAATGTAACCACCTGGATTCAAACTCATCTCTCAGGTCCCACTCATCCAAAAACAAATCTCCCCTACTCTGCTACACTGGCACCCGGAACCCACCCATATGCTTCAATGCCTGTCCTTGTTGTTGGTGTTCTCTTATGCTGTATTCCATTATTGACCTAAAAATCACCCATTAGCTGATTTTCCACTTGACCCAAGCCTCTGTCTATTACTGTAGATCCCCCAAATCAGCTATGCTTCCACGGCTCCAGAGCTGAGTGACAAAAGCCGCTATGAGTTCTTCACCAGGGTAGTGCCTCCTGACTCCTACCAGGCCCAAGCCATGTATGACATCGTCAAGGCCATGGACTGGAACTATGTTTCCACCATAGCTTCTGAGGGCAACTACGGAGAGAGTGGTGTTGATGCTTTCCAGCAGATATCCAGAGAAGCAGGTTGGTCTTCCACTATATGAAACAAGTTTACAGTATTTTTTTTTGCTTAAGTAGATTGACAGGAAATGGGGAGAGAGATGGGGGGAAGACACGCGGCAAAGGCCACCGGGATCGGGAGTCGAACCCGCGGCACACAGTCAGGCTGGCTCAGCAGCCTAGGTGCCCAGACGGTTGAGCTAACCGCCCGGGCCAACTGTGAGCCCGGTTTACTGTTGAATACTTAAAAATATGTTGTAGTCTATACAAGAATGCTACAAATGGCACTAGGTGTCAAATGGACGGACCTCATCAGAAATGTGGACCTCTATGGGGACCTATACCACGGGTCACAGACAAAGTCAGTGAGAGAAGGATGAGGCTGGCAGGGCACTGTGTCAAGTAAATTGACTATATGGGAGCCATGCAACCCAGGGCAAAGCCAGGAGGGGAAAGAAGCACACCACCTACGTAGACGCACTGCGGCGCGACAGC
Organism: Electrona antarctica; assembly: GCF_951216825.1. Classification (NCBI taxonomy): domain Eukaryota; kingdom Metazoa; phylum Chordata; class Actinopteri; order Myctophiformes; family Myctophidae; genus Electrona; species Electrona antarctica. Next base: position 28,588,719 of record NC_136790.1, on the reverse strand, counting down.
TTAGCTAACAACACTGTAGAGCTCAAGAACCTAATGTTAGATAAGAGTGTGGAGGGCAGCGATCCAGGAGTCCCGAGTTGGTGTTGGCTAGACCTCACTCTTGCAGTAACTATATTGTAGTAGTAGTAGTAGTAGTAGTAGTAGTAGTAGTAGTCCTTGTCAACACTCAACTCAAAAAGCTTTACAAAAGCAGTTGATGCAGAATGTTATGTGATGTGATGACGGATTTTCTATGTGTGCTCCACAGGAGGGCTGTGCATAGCACAGTCCATAAAGATTCCCAGAGAACCCAAGCCAGGAGAATTTGATAAGATTGTGAAGAGACTGATGGAGACTTCCAATGCTCGCGGGGTTATAATATTTGCCAATGAGGATGACATCAAGTGAGTCACACTCTGTTTCACTTAGCGCCAGAGGACAGACATTAAAAAAGCAAAGACATTCGATTTGCTGTAATATATATCTAAATAATTAAGTGGAAGTTAAAAACGTATGCAATAATTAATATCAAAATATGCTTTCATCCACATTTGACTGAATTTAGTAGAGCAGGTCACATATATTGAAATGTGCCTCTTCTACTATGACATACAGCCAGTGATTTCCAGAAGCCTGATTTAAATAATACTTTGTCTTATGATTGTATAGACCTGCTATTTCCAGAACACGACACCATCAGACGGCGTAGTATAAATTAAAATGAATGCATTATTTCCTCAACTTAATTAAGTACCGAACCACCTGGATTTCTCATTTGTACATTCAGCTGTTATTGTTATGCTGAAGAACAAACCGGACCTTGTGTACTGTTATAAGCGATATTCTGTCGTCTTCCAGACGGGTGCTGGAGGCAGCGAAGAAGGCCAACCTAACGGGTCACTTCCTATTTGTGGGCTCTGACAGCTGGGGGGCCAAAAGTTCACCCATTCTAGACCAGGAAGACGTGGCAGAGGGCGCTGTCACAATTCTACCTAAAAGAGCTTCCATCGATGGTAAGACTAACTACAGTTGGGTGCCACCGATATTGTCCCTTATCATTTGACCCATTTAGGCCTGACCTCAACATTTAAAAAAATCCTTCTAAATCCTCCAGTTTTCTGAAATAAATATTTTCACGATTTTTCAAAAATAGCAGACCTACAAGCTCGTAGCGCTCCTCTCGGTGGCGCGCTATGAGCTTGTAGATCTGCTATTTTTCAATAGCTAAATTATAACATAATGTTTAAAACACCAAAAGGGGTTCCCGCCCAAAATGGGTTAACTGTCCTTTTGCGCAGATCACGCAAACCTCAGCAAAAAGAAAAGGACAATATCGATGGCCTCCAACTGTATATGAAGATCTAATTCATATTTAGGAGATCCAGAAGTTTATACACTTTTGTTTAATATCAATGTGATGTCAGAACAGGCCAGAGGCTTTTGTGCTGGTTCTGGACAACCGAAAATCCATGCCCCACCCAGTTATTATGCCCGAGGTTACTCCGTGGTGGGAAATAAATAAATAATACGAGTACGATATAATACATGAGAATGACAGCTTGGCACGCGCGACAGTAACTTTTATTTTTGTAGAAGAGGCAAACTAATATTGTTAATGCCTGTTTATGTGTATACATGTGTAAACTTGAAACATTATTGTACTGTAAAAAGGTCTCTTTTCCCTTGATCTTTATCTTTTTTAGTATAATAGTATTAGTTTACTATAATTAGATTAATAGGTTGATCTTCATCTTTTTTAGTATAATAGTATTAGTTTACTATAATTAGATTAATACACGATAATCAACACTAACACTTAATTTAGAACACAGCCAAACAAATCATAGTACTATACGTGTTCAATCACTTATTCAATCAAAGCAAACGGCACAAACAATATTAGTTACAAGTTACTGTCGCGTGTTGCCATTCTCTTGTAGGCCTACTTGTATTATTTCCCACCACGGAGTACCCTTGCATAGGAGGACAGGCAAGAGGGGCAGTGTCGGTAGGCCAATCAGAGGCAGGCGGGGTGTTACCATGTCTATGCTCGGACGTAGAATAGATATCAAATCAGCCTTTATTTATATAGCACATTATAACACAACCAAGGTTGACCAAAGTGCTTCACAACAGAGAAATTAAAGCAGAATACAAATACATCAAGCTGAGATATAAAATCAAATAACATTGAAAGCCAAGTAAAAAAGGTGTGTTTTGAGTAGGGACTTAAAAATGGCAATGGTTTGAGCAGCTCTAATATGGGGGGAGGTTGTTCCACAGCTCAGGGGCTGCCACCGCAAAGGCACGGTCGCCTTTTGTTCTGAGGGTTCGGGTTGTTGGCACAGTCAGCAGTGACTGGTCAGCCGACCTCAGAGCTCTGGAGGGGTTGTGACGCTGTATGAGTTCTTCCATATATGGGGGGGGGGGCAGGCTGTTGAGAGATTTAAACGTGAATAGGAGGATTTCAATTCTCTGTTTGATGGGGAGCCAGTGGAGTGAGGTTAAAACAGGTGTGATGTGGTCAAATTTTTTGGTACCAGTGAGGAGGCGGGCAGCAGCATTTTGGACTAGATATGCGCGGTCCCCATGGGTCAGCAGCTATTTTCAATGGTTCTTAAACATTTGTTGTCAAATGTTTGAACTCATGAAAATGTGTGAATTTGTCGTACAGATCTTTAGAAAATCTTTTAAAATTATAATAGAAAACAAAAAACAAAGGGATATTCACTCGTGAGTCGTGATCCAAGAAAATGGATCCGCGGCCCACTGTTTGGGATGATAGTGGCAAGCTATTAGTCAGACTCGAGCCAAGCTTTGACCCATGATGGAGACTTTAAGATATTCAAGGCATTCCTACAGGGTGATATCCGACCTAGCTGTTCCCCTTCCTGTGTATTGTGGCGATGGACCATGCCCTGAGACTTGCAATCAGTGGCAGGGAGGAGAGTCTGTGTTTAACGCTGGTTACAGAGGAAGAGTCAACGAGGACATCCCATCACAATCACTGACCTCAACTATGTAGATGACATTGCCCTAGTCTCGGACACAGCAGAGAAAGGAAGAGAACTACTACTACCAGTAGAATTGTAGTGTAGAAAGATCGGCCTCAAGCTCAATGCCAAGAAAACAAAAAAGAATGTCATTCAACACAGAGGTCAGAACCATTGCCAAAAGGATGGTGCTTGAGGTAGTTGAGGACTTAAAAAATCTTGGTGCCCGGACTGCCTTGACAGAACAGGATCTGAAGGTCCACTGACAGTATGGGAGCTAACCCAAGGCACAGCTGAGGGGAAAGGGGGTGTGACAGCGGAGCCAGTAATACTGCAGAGCTCTGATGCTGGATAGGGGGAGTGGGTGTTGGTGTTGGATAATCCGCACCCTCACATCACACACATTTTCCCCAAATGAATACACACATATATATGATTAAATAAAGTCAAGTCAATGGCATTACTCACACAAACATAATATATCTCCCAATGTATTCATAATAGATCTCCCAATGCATTCCTCATAGCAAACAATGACACAATAAAGAAATAAAACACTATCTGAGGCATGCTGGGAATTCCATCTCTTATCCAATGCAGACCCGGGACACTACAATTTTATCCTCTAAAAGGGTTACTACAGCTGAATTGAGTAGCTGAATTAAAAATGGATCATTTGTGATTATGGGATGCAAAAATGTAAGCTGCTACCAGGGAATAAAACGTTGAGCCTGAAATATGCTGAAATATCTACTTTTTAGCTTTAATGGAAAGCCTATTTGGGGAGAGAAATAAATTGCATTTTGACCTTGATGCAATACCACTTGTCAACCAGTAGTGTTTTATTCACGAAAAAGTAGAGTTGTAGAGTTGAAAATCTACAACTATAAATGTGCTTTGATCATTACTCTGTGCCTCTCTTATTTCTTTTTTGTTCTTCTATTCTTCTTCACATTCATAAAAAGATGACTTTTATGCCTTATGTAAAGCATTGTCTTTGTGTATGAAATATGTTGTACAGTAGATAAACCTTGCCTTGCCTTGCCTTTGTGACATGTTTCGTTGGATGCATTGTTTCAGGTTTCGACCAGTATTTCACTTCAAGATCTCTGGAAAACAACAGAAGAAATATCTGGTTTGGAGAGTTCTGGGAGGATGACTTCAAGTGTAAATTAACTCGGCCTGGTGATGACCTTAGTAGAAGAAAATGTACAGGTCAGTGCTGGTTATTAACCTGTATGTCAGAAAATCTACTAAATGCACTACATATATTTCAGGTTACACACACACACACACGCACACACGCACGCACGCGCGCGCACACACACACACACACACACACACACACACACACACACACACACAATATTCATAGTTTTAATCTTTCATATTTACCAATCAATCTATTTGTCCTTCAGGTGAGGAACGAATCAGTCAAGAATCCCAGTACGAACAAGAGGGCAAAGTGCAGTTTGTAATTGATGCAGTGTATGCCATGGCCCACGCTCTGCACACCATGCACATAGACCTGTGTCCTGGCTACATGGGTGTCTGCGACAAGATGGATCCTGTGGAAGGAAAGAATTTACTCCATTACATTCACAGTGTCAATTTCAACGGTGAGCTGACAATGTGGAGTAACCCTCCTGGTTCCATTATGCCAGTGGTTCTCAAACATCTTCATGTCAAGGACCCCCAAATGTATTTGTAAAAATATTTCACATTTTCTTCAAGATTTCTCTAAAATAGCAGCTCTACAAGCTCATAACACGTCATATCTTCACGACGCGTTGTGAGCTTGTAGATGGCCTATTTTCAAATAGCCGATGTAAGGTTTAGTTAAAATGATTTTGATGATACATTTCTGGGGACCCCCTGGAACACCCTCAAGGACCCCTGGGGGTCCCTGGACCCCACTTTGAGAACCAATGCACTATGCCATTCTTTTGAAATGAAACATTTGATGTAATATGGGGTGAGAGTGGTCAAGTAAATTTTACACACATGCACAGTCACACACACACACACACACACACACACACACACACACACACACACACACACACACACACACCAATGTAGTCCCCTCCGGTAGATGGATACGATCACAGTCATCCTCTAGTCATCCTCCCACCCTGAGGATAGCTCGCTCATCCAAGAAGGGATTCAGACGGTGCAGTCTGCAGGTCTTATCCTTGCGGATTTCCTCAGAGAAGGTTGCTCTCTGGACAATACCTATGATGGTAAGTTCAGCATCCTTTCTCTCTTCGAGACTTGTGACTTAATTGGTTCTTGACGTCAAATCTTTAAGCTCCTTGAGACGATGCATGAGTCTTGCAATGGCTTTGACTAAACTTGTCCAGCTGGAGAACTTCAGGAAACGATCAAGCAACTTCT